>NC_092751.1:72191916-72525635 GCF_047496795.1 Chiloscyllium punctatum | reverse complement strand
GGGGGAAGGAGATATTGGGGAAGGCGGGGGCGAAGGAAGGGGGATGGAGATGGGGGGAAGGAGAGGGGGGAAGGAGATAGGGGGAAGGAGATAGGGGGAAGGAGATGGGGGGAAGGAGATGGGGGAAGGAAAGGGGGAAGGAGATAAGGGGAAGGAGATGGGGGAAGGAAGGGGGAAGGAGTTAGAGGGAAAGGAGAGAGGGGAAGGAGATGGGGGGAGGGGGAAGGATATAGGGGGAGGGGGTGAAGGAAGTGGGAAGGAGACAGGCGGGAAGGGAGGGGAGGAGATGGGGAAGGAGAGGGGGGGAAGGAAGGGGGGAAGGAGATGGAGTGAAGGAGATGGGGGAAGGAGAGGGGGAAGGAAGGGGGAAGGAGATGGGGGAAGGAGGAGGGGGGGAAGGAGATTGGGGGAGGAGAGGGGGGAAGGAGATGGGGGGAAGGAGAGGGGGTGGAAGGAAGGGGGAAGGAGAGGGAGGCAAGGAGGGTGGAAGGAGATAGGGGGGAAATAGGGGGAAGGAGATGGGGAAGGCGAGGGGTTGGAAGGATGGGGGAAGGAGAGGGGGAAGGAGATAGGGGGGAAGAAGAGGTGGGAAGGAGATAGGGGGGAAGGAGATGGGGGAAGGAGAGGGGGGAAGGAGAGAGGGGGCAAGGACAGGGGGTGAAGGACGGGGGAAGGAGATGGGGGAAGGGGAAGGAGATGGGGGCAAGTAGAGGGGGAAGGAAGAGGGAAGGAGATAGGAGAGAAGGAGAGGGGGAAAGGAAGGGGGAAGGAGATTGGGGTCGATGGAGAGATGGGGGAAGGAAGGGGGAAGGAGCAGGGGGGAAGGAGAGGGTGGGGAAGGAAGGGGGAAGGAGATAGGGGCGATGGAGAGGTGGGGAAAGGAGCTGGGGGGAAGGAGGGGGCAGAAGTAGATGGGGGCTAGGGGAGGGTGAGGAAGGAGAGTGCAGAAGGAGCTGGGGGGAAGGAGAGGGGGGAAGGAAGGGGGAAGGAGCTTGGGGAAGGAGGGGGGAAGGAGATAGGGGGGAAGGAGAGGGGGAAGGAGATGGGGGAAGGAGATGGGGGAAGGGGGGAAGGAGTTATGGGGGAAGGAGAGGAGGGGAAGGAGAGAGGGGGGAAGGAGAGGGGGTGAAGGAAGGGGGAAGGAGATAGGGGGAAGTGGAGGGGGAAGGAAGGGGGAAGGAGACAGGGGAGAAGGAGGGGGGGAAGGAAGGGGGAAAGAGATAGGGGCGATGGAGAGGTGGGGAAAGGAAGGGGGAAGGAGCTGGGGGGAAGGAGAGGGGGAAGGAGATAGGGGGGAAGGAGATAGGGGGAAAGGAGAGAGGGGGTAAGGAGAGGGGGGAAGGAAAGGGGAAGGAGAGGGAGAGAAGGAGAGAGGGGAAGGAAGGGGGAAGGAGAGAGGGGAGAAAGAGGTGGGGAAAGGAAGGAAGGGGGAAGGAGTCAGGGTAGAAGGGGAGAGTGGAAGCAAGGGGAATGAGAGAGGGGAAGGAGAGGGGGAAGGAGAGAGGGGAGAAGGAGAGAGTGCTGAAGGAGAGGGGAGAAGGAGAGAGTGGTGAAGGAGAGGGGTGAAGGAGAGGGGGAAGGAGAGAGGGGAGAAGAAGAGTGTGGTGAAGAAGAGGGGGAAGGAGAGAGTGGTGAAGGAGAGGGGGGAAGGAGAGGGGGAAGGAGCTGGGGGGGAAGGAGAGGGGGAAGGAGATAGGGGGGAAGGAGATAGGGGGAAAGGAGAGAGGGGGTAAGGAGAGGGGGGAAGGAAAGGGGAAGGAGAGGGAGAGAAGGAGAGAGGGGAAGGAAGGGGGAAGGAGAGAGGGGAGAAAGAGGTGGGGAAAGGAAGGAAGGGGGAAGGAGTCAGGGTAGAAGGGGAGAGTGGAAGCAAGGGGGAATGAGAGAGGGGAAGGAGAGGGGGAAGGAGAGAGGGGAGAAGGAGAGAGTGCTGAAGGAGAGGGGAGAAGGAGAGAGTGGTGAAGGAGAGGGGTGAAGGAGAGGGGGAAGGAGAGAGGGGAGAAGAAGAGTGTGGTGAAGAAGAGGGGGAAGGAGAGAGTGGTGAAGGAGAGGGGGGAAGGAGAGGGGGAAGGAGAGTGGGGTGAAGGAGCGGGGGAAGGAGAGGGTGGGAAGGAAGGGGATGGAGAGGGGGGGAAGGAGATAGGAGGGACGGAAAGGGGGGAAGGAAGGGGGAAGGAGATAGGGGAAGGAGAGGGGGGAAGGAGATGGGGAAGGAGAGAGGAGGGAAGGAAGGGGGAAGGAGAGGGGGGAAGGAGAGGTGGGAAGGAGATAGGGGGAAGGGGAGTGGCGAAGGAGAGAGAGGGGGAAATGGGGGGGGGAGGAAGGGGAATTGAGATAAGGGGGAAAGGGGGGAGAAAAGGGGGGTGAAAGTGGGAAGGAGATGGTGGAGGAGAGGGGGGTGGAAGGGGAAAGGAGATAGGTGTGTAGGAGAGGTGAGGGAAGGAAGGGGGAAGGAGACAGTGGGGAAGGAGAGGGTGGGGAAGTAGATGGGGAGGAAGGAGTGGGTGTGGAAGGAGAGGGGCGAAGGAGATAGGGGGAAGGTGGGGGGAAGGAGGGGGGGAAAGGAAGGGGAAGGAGATGGGGGAAGGAGGGGTGGGAAGGAGAGGAGGGGGAACGAGAGAGGGGGGAAGGAGAGGAGGGGGAAGGAGAGAGGGGGAAGGAGAGGGGGGGAAGGAAGGTGGGGAAGGAAGGAGATGAGGGAAGGAGAGGGGGTGAAGGAAGGGGGAAGGAAGGAGATGGGTGGGAAGGAGAGGGGTGGGAAGGAAGTGGGAAGGAAGGGGATGGGGGATGAAGGGGGAAGGAAATGGGGAAGAGGGCAAAGGAAGGGAAAGGAGAGGGGGTTGAATGGGGGGGAAGTAGATGGGGGGAAGGAAAGGGTGGGGAAGGAGAGGGGGGAAGGAGATAGGGGGAAGGAGGGGGAAGGAAGGGGAAAGGACATAGGGTGGAAGGAGGGGTGGAAGGAGATGGGGGGAGGAGAGGGGGGGGGAAAGGAGAGGGGGGGAAAGGAGATGGGGGAAGGAGATGGGGAAAGGAGATGGGGAAAGGAGATGGGGGAAGGAGATGGGGGAAGGAGATGGGGGAAGGAGATGGGGGAAGGAGATGGGGGAAGGAAGGGGAAGCAAATGGGGGGAAGGAGAGGGGGGAAGGAAGGAGGAAGGAGATATTGGGGAAGGCGGGGGGGAAGGAGATAGGGGAGAACGAGAGGGGGGAAAGGAAGGGGGAAGGAGATAGGGGCGATGGAGAGGTGGTGGAAGGAAGGGGGAAGGAGCTGGGGGGAAGGAGAGGGTGGGGAAGGAAGGGGGAAGGAGATTGGGGCGATGGAGAGGTGGGGAAAGGAAGGGAGAAGGAGCTAGGGAGGAAGGAGGGGGCGGAAGTAGATGGGGGGGTAGGGGAGGGTGAGGAAGGAGAGTGCAGAAGGAGATGGGGAAGGAAGGGGGAAGGAGCTGGGGAAATAGGGGGGAAGGAGATGGGGGGAAGGAGGGGGGGAAGGAGAGGGGGAAGGAGATGGGGAAGGGGTGAAGGAGATAGGGAAGGAGATAGGGAAAGGAGAGGAGGGGAAGGAGAGAGGGGGAAGGAGAGGGGCTGAAGGAAGGGGGAAGGAGATGGGGAGAAGGAGGGGGGAAGGAAGGGGGAAGGAGATAGGGGCAATGGAGAGGTGGGGAAAGAAAGGGGGAAGGAGCTAGGGGGGAAGGAGAGGATGGGGAAGGAGGAGGGGAAGTAGATTGGGGGTAGGGGAGGGTGAGGAAGGAGAGTGCAGAAGGAGATGGGGAAGGGGGGGAAGGAAGGGGGAAGGAGCTGGGGGAAGGAGGGGGGAAGGAGATAGGGGGGAAGGAGATAGGGGAAGGAGAGAAGGGAAGGAGCGGAGGGGGAAAGGAGAGAGGGGGTAAGGAGAGGGGGAAGGAAGGGGGAAGGAAGGAGATGGGGGAAGGAGTGGGGGAAGGGAGGGGAAAGGAAGGAGACGGGGGGGAAGGAGAGAGGTGGGAACAAAGGGGAAGGAAGGGAATGGGGGAGGAAGGGGGAAGGAGATGGGGGGAAGGAGAGGGGGTGGGAAGGAGATAGGTGGGAAGGAGACGGGGAAGGAAGGGGGAAGGAGATGGGGGGAAGGAGAGGAGGGGAGGAAGGGGGAAGGAGATAGGGAGGAAGGGGGGGAAGGAAGGGGGAAGGAGATAGGGGAAAGGAGTGGTGGGAAGGAGATGGGGAAGGAAAGTGGGGAAGGAGATAGGGAAAGGAGAGGTGGGGGAAGGAGAGGGGGAAGGAGATGGGGGGAAGTAGATGGGGGGGCAAGGAGATGGGGATGGAGGGGGGAAGGAAGGGTGAAGGAGAGGGGCGAAAGAGATGGGGGAAAGTAGAGGGGGAAGGAGATGGGGGGAGGAGAGGGGGTAGATGGAAGGGGGAAGGAGAGGGGGGAAGGAGATGGGGGAAGTAGAGGTGGGAAGGAGAGAGGGGGAAGGGGAGGGGGAAGGAAGGGTGAAGGAGAGGGGCGAAGGAGATAGGGGGGAAGGAGAGGGGGGAAGGAAATGGGGGAAGGAGAGGGGGAAGGAGAGGTGGGAAGGAGATAGGGGGGAAGGAGAGGGGGGAAGGAGAGAGGGGGGAAGGGGAGGGGGGAAGGAAGGGGGAATAAGATAGGGGTGAAGGAAGGGGGAAAGAGAGGGTGGGAAGGAAGGGGGAAGTTGATAGGGGTGAGGGAGAGGTGGGGTGAGGGAGAGGTGGGGGAAGGAAGGGGGAAGGAGATGGGGCGAAGGAGAGGTGGGGGAAGGAAGGGGGAAGGAGATAGTGGGGAAGGAGATGGGGGGAAGGAAGGGGGAAGGAGATGGGGGAAGGGTGGAAGGAAGGGGGAAGGAGATAGGTGGGAAGGAGAGGTGGGGAAGGAAGGGGGAAGGAAATGTGGGGAAGGGAGGAAGGAAGGGGGAAGGAGATAGGTGGAAGGGGGGGAAGGAGATGGGGGTAAGCGGGGGGGAAGGATGGAAGGAGAGGGGGGAAGGAAGGGGGAAGGAGATAGGTGGAAGGGGGGGAAGGAGATGGGGGTAAGCGGGGGGGAAGGATGGAAGGAGAGGGGGGAAGGAAGGGGCAAGGAGATTGGATAGAGAATTGGTTGGTAATACTAGGTTGGCTAATACTAGACTAAAGTACTAGATTGGATAGAGAATTGGTTGGCTAATAGGAAACAAAGGGTAGTGATTAACGGCTCCATTTCGGAATGGCAGGCAGTGACCAGTGGGGTACCGCAGGGATCCGTGCTGGGACCGCAGCTTTTTACAATATATGTAAATGATATAGAAGATGGTATCAGCAATAACATTAGCAAATTTGCTGATGATACAAAGCTGGGTGGTAGGGTGAAATGTGATGAGGATGTTAGGAGATTACAGGGTGACCTGGACAAGTTAGGTGAGTGGGCAGATGCATGGCAGATGCAGTTTAATGTGGATAAATGTCTGGTTATCCACTTTGGTGGCAAGAACAGGAAGGCAGATTACTACCTCAATGGTATCAAATTAGGTAAAGGGGCTGTTCAGAGAGATCTGGGTGTTCTTGTCCACCAGTCAATGAAGGCAAGCATGCAGGTACAGCAGGTCGTGAAGAAGGCTAATAGCATGCTGGCCTTCATAACAAGAGGGATTGAGTATAGAAGCAAAGAGGTGCTTCTGCAGCTGTACAGGGCCCTGGTGAGACCACACCTGGAGTACTGTGTACAGTTCTGGTCTCCAAATTTGAGGAAAGACATTCTGGCTATTGAGGGAGTGCAGCGTAGGTTCACGAGGTTAATTCCTGGAATGGCAGGATTGTCTTACACGGAAAGACTGAAGCGACTGGGCTTGTATACCCTTGAGTTTAGAAGACTGAGAGGGGATCTGATTGAAACGTATAGGATTATGAAAGGATTGGACACTCTGGCAGGAGGAAACATATTTCCGCTGATGGGGGAGTGCTGAACCAGAGGACACAACTTAAAAATACGGGGTAGACCATTTAGGACAGAGATGAGGAGAAACTACTTCACCCAGAGAGTGGTGGCTGTGTGGAATGCTCTGCCCCAGAGGGCAGTGGAGGCCCAGTTTCTGGATTCATTTAAGAAAGAATTGGATAGAGCTCTTAAAGATAGTGGAGTCAAGGGGTATGGAGATAAGGCTGGAACAGGATACTGATTGGGAATGATCAGCCATGATCATATTGAATGGTGGTGCAGGCTCGAAGGGCAGAATGGCCTACTCCTGCATCTATTGTCTATTGTCTATTGAGATGGGGGGGGAAGGTGATGGGGGAAGGAGATAGGGGTGAACGAGAGGGGGGAAGGAGAGTGGGGTGAAGAAGGGGGTTAGGAGAGGGTGGGAAGGAAGGGGGAAGGAGTGGGGGGAAGGACAGGGAGGGAAGGAACGGGGAAGGAGAGGGGTGTAAGTAGATACGGGGGAAGGAGAGGTGGGAAGGAGATGGGGGAAGGGGAGGGGGAAGGAGAGAGGGGGGAAGGAGGGGGGAAAGGAAGGGGGAAGGAGAGGGGTGTAAGTAGATACGGGGGAAGGAGAGGTGGGAAGGAAATGGGGAAGGGGAGGGGGAAGGAGAGAGGGGGAAAGGAGGGGGGAAGGAAGGGGGAAGGAGATAAGGGGGAAAGGGGGGAAGGAAGGGGGAAGGAGATAGGTGTGAAGGAGAGGTGGAGGAAGGAAGGGGGAAGGAGATAGTTGGGAAGAAGGTGGGGGGAAGGAAGGGGGAAGGAGAGGGGTGTAAGTAGATACGGGGGAAGGAGAGGTGGGAAGGAAATGGGGAAGGGGAGGGGGGAAGGAGAGAGGGGGGAAGGAGAGGGGGGAAGGAAAGGGGAAGGAGAGGGAGAGAAGGAGAGAGGGGAAGGAAGGGGGAAGGAGAGAGGGGAGAAAGAGGTGGGGAAAGGAAGGAAGGGGGATAGTGGGGAAGGAGAGGGTGTGGAAGGATATAGGGGGAAGGAGATGTGGGGGAAGGAGAGGGTGGGGAAGGAGAGGGGGGTAAGGAGGGGGTGGAAGTAAATGGGGGAGAAGGAGTGGGTGGGGAAGGAGAGGGGGGAAGGAGATATGGAGGAAGGAGTGGGGGAAAGGAAGGAGGGGGGGAAGGAAGGGGTAGGAGATAGGGGGAAGGAGAGGGGGTGGGAAAGAGATAGGTGGGAAGGAGAGGGGGGAAGGAAGGGGGAAGTAGAGGGGGGAAGGAAGGGGGAAGGAATTAGGGGGAAGGAGAGGGGGGAGGAAGTGGAAAGGAGATAGGGTGAAGGAGAGGTGGGGGAAGGTAGGGGGAAGGAGATGGGGGAAGGAGTGGGGGGAGGATGGGGGAAGGAGATAGGCAGGTCGAGAGGGGAGAAGGAGTTAGGGGGAAGGAGAGGGGGGAAGGAATGGGGAAGGAGATTGGGGGAAGGAGAGGGGGGGGGAAGGAGATGGGGGAAGGGGGTGGAAGGAAGGGTTTAAGGAGATGGGGGGAAGGAGAGTGGGGGAAGGAAGGGGGAAGGAGATAGGGGGAAGGAGAGTGGGGGGGAAGGAAGGGGGAAGTCGATAGGGGGGAAGGAGAGGGGGAAGGAAGTGGGAAGGAGATAGGGGCGAAGGAGAGTTGGGGAAGGAGATAGGGGGAAGGAGAGGGGGGGAAGGAAGGGGGAAGGAGATAGGCGGGAAGGAGGGGGAGAAGGAAGGGGGTAGGAGATGGGGGGAAGGAGAAGGGGGGAGGAGAGGGGGGAAGAAACGGGGAAGGAGATAGCGGGAAGGAAGGGGGAAGGAGAGGGGGAAGGAGATGGGGGAAGGAGAGGGGGCGAGGATGGGGGAAGGATATAGGCAGTAAGGGGGTAAGGAGGGGGGAAGGATGGAAGGAGAGGGGGAAGGAAGGGGGAAGGAGATGGGGGAAGGAGATGGGGGGAATGAGACAGGGGTGAACGAGAGGGGGAGGGAAGGAGATGGGGGAAGGAGAAGGGGGAAGGAGAGTGGGTTGAAGGAGAGGGGGGAAGGAGAGGGTGGGGAGGAAGGGGGATGGAGGGGGGAAGGAGAGGGGAGGGAAGGAGATGGGGGAAGGGGAGGGGGGAAGTAGATATGGGGGAAGGAGGGGGAAGGGAAGGAGGGGTGGGAAGGAGATAGGGGGAAGGGGAGGGGAAAGGAGAAAGGGGGGAATTGCGGGGAAGGAAGGGGAAAGGAGATAAGGGGGAAAGGGGGGAGGAAGGGGAGAGAAAGTGGGAAGGAGATGGTGGAGGAGAGGGTGGTTGGAATGGGGACGGAGATAGGTGCGAAGGAGAGGTGGGGGAAGGGAGAAGGAGATAGGGGCGAAGGAGAAGTGGGGGGAAGGAAGGGGGAAGGAGATAGTGGGGAAGGAGAGGGTGGGGAAGGAAGGGGGAAGGAGATGGGGGAAGGAGATGTGGGGAAGGAGAGGGGGAAGGAGAGGGTGGGGAAGGAGATGTGGGGGGAGGAGGGGGGAAGTAGATGGGAAGGAAGGAGTGGGTGCAGAACGAGAGGGGGGAAAGGTGATGGGGGAAGGGGGGAAAGGAAGGGGAAGGAGATGGGGGAAGGAGGGGTGGGAAGGAGATGGGGGGAAGGAGAGGGGGAAGGAGATAGGTGGAGTTGTGGACAGTGAGGAGGGCTGTTGTCGGCTGCAGAGGGACTTAGATATGATGCAGAGCTGGGCTGAGGAGTGGCAGATGGAGTTCAACCCTGCCAAGTGTGAAGTTGTCCATTTTGGAAGAACAAATAAGAATGCGGAATACAGGGTTAATGGTAGGGTTCTTGGTCAGGTGGAGGAACAGAGGGATCTTGGGGTCTATGTACATAGATCTTTGAAGGTTGCCACTCAGGTGGATAGAGTTTGTAAGAAGGCCTATGGAGTATTATCGTTCATTAGCAGAGGGATTGAATTCAAGAGTCGTGAGGTGATGTTGCAGCTGTACAGGACTTTGGTTAGGCCACATTTGGAGTACTGTGTGCAGTTCTGGTCGCCTCACTTTAGGAAAGATGTGGAAGCTTTGGAGAGGGTGCAGAGAAGATTTACCAGGATGTTGCCTGGAATGGAGAGTAGGTCGTACGAGGATAGGTTGAGAGTTCTCGGCCTTTTCTCGTTGGAACGGCGAAGGATGAGGGGTGACTTGATAGAGGTTTATAAGATGATCAGAGGAATAGATAGAGTAGACAGTCAGAAACTTTTTCCCCGGGTACAACAGTGTGTTACAAGGGGACATAAATTTAAGGTGAAGGGTGGAAGGTATAGGGGAGATGTCAGGGGTGGTGGGGGCATGGAATGCGCTGCCCGTGGGAGTGGTAGAGTCAGATTCATTGGCGACCTTTAAGCGGCATTTGGATAGGTACATGGATGGGTGCTTAATCTAGGATAGAAGTTCGGCACAACATCGTGGGCCGAAGGGCCTGTTCTGTGCTGTATTGTTCTATGTTCTATGTTCTATATGAGAGGAGGGGAAGGAGAGAGGGGGGAAGGAGAGGGGGGAAGGAGAGGGGACGGAAGGAGATAGGGGGAAGGAGAGGGGGGAAGGAAGGGGGAAGGAAGGAGATGGGTGGGAAGGAGAGGGGTGGGAAGAAAGCGGGAAGGAAGGCATGGGGGAGGAAGGGGGAAGGAAATGGGAGAAGGGGGCGAAGGAAGGAAAAGGAGATGGGGGGAAGGAGATGGGGGAAGGAGAGGGTGGGGAAGGAGGGGGGGAAAGGAGATGGGGGAAGGAGGGGGGAAGGAAGGGGGAAGGAGATAGGGTGGAAGGAGAGGTGGGAAGTAGATGGGGGGAAGGAGAGGGGGGAAGGAGAGGGGAGAAGGAGAGGGGGGAAGGAAGGGGGAAGTAGAGGGGGGAAGGAAGGGGGGAAGGAAGGGGGAAGGGGATGGGGATAAGGAGAGAGGGGAAGGAAGGGGGAAGGAGATGGGGGGAAGGAGATGGGGGGAAGGAGATGGGGGGAAGGAGAGGGCAGGGAATGAGAGGGGGGGAAGGAAGGGGGAAGGAGATAGGTGGAAAGGAGAGGGGGGAAGGAGATGGGGGAAGGAGGGGTGGAGGAAGGGGGAAGGAGATAGGGGGCAAGGAGAGGGGGAAAGGAGATGGGGGGAAGGAGGGGGGAAGGAAGCGGGAAGGAGATAGGTGGGAGGGGAGAGGAGATAGGGGGAAGGAGAGGGGGAAGGAAGGGGGAAGGAGATGGAGTGAAGGAGATGGGGGAAGGAGAGGGAGGGAAGGAAGGGGGAAGGAGATGGGGGGAAAGGAGGGGGGGAAGGAAGCAGGAAGGAGATGGGGGGAAGAAGAGGGGGGAAGGAGATTGGGGGAAGGAGATTGGGGGAAGGAGAGGGGGGAAGGAGAGGAGGTGGAAGGAAGGGGAAAGGAGAGGGGGCAAGGAGGGGGGAAGGAGAGGGGGAAGGAGATGGGGGAAGGCTAGGGGGGGGAAGAAGAGGTGGGAAGGAGATAGGTGGGAAGGAGAGGGGGAAGGAGAGAGGGGGGAAGGAGAGGGGGAAAGGAAAGGGTAAGGGGGGGGGAAAAGAAGGGCGGAATTGGGGGAAGGAAGGGGGAAGCAGATAGGGGTGAAGGGAAGGGGGGAAGGAAGGGGGAAGGAGATGGGGGGAAGGGGAGGGTGAGGAAGGAGAGGGCAGAAGGAGATGGGGGAAGGAGGGGGGAAGGAAGGGGGAAGGAGCAAGGGGGGAAGGAGGGGGGAAGGAGATAGCGGGGAAGGAGAGTTGGAAGGAGTTGGGGGAAGGAGAGGGGGAAGGAGATAGGTGGGAAGGAGAGGAGGGGAAAGAGCGGAGGGGGGAAGGAGAGAAGGAGAGAGGGGTTAAGGAGAGGGGGAAGGAAGGGAGGGGGAAGGAGAGGGGTGGGAACGAAGGGGAAGGAAGGGGATGGGGGGAGGAAGGGGGAAGGAGATGGGGGAAGGGGGGGAAGGAGAGGGGGGAATGAGAGGGGGGGAAGGAAGGGGTAGGAGATAGGGGGAAGGAGAGGGTTGGGAAGGAGATAGGTGGGAAGGAGAGGGAGGAAGGAAGGTGGAGGTAGAGGGGGGAAGGAAGGGGGAAGGAGATGGGGGAAGGAGAGTTGGGGAAGGAAGGGGGAAGGAGATAGGGGGGAAGGAGGGGGAGGAAGGGGGAAGGAGATGGGGGGAAGGAGGGGGGGAAGGAAGCAGGAAGGAGATGGGGGAAGGAGAGGGGGGAAGGAGATTGGGGGAAGGAGAGGGGGGAAGGAGAGGAGGTGGAAGGAAGGGGAAAGGAGAGGGGTGCAAGGAGGGGGGAAGGAGAGGGGGAAGGAGATGGGGAAGGCGAGGGGGTGGAAGAAGAGGTGGGAAGGAGATAGGTGGGAAGGAGAGGGGGAAGGAGAGAGGGGGGGAAGGAGAGGGGGAAAGGAAAGGGTAAGGGGGGGAAAAGAAGGGCAGAATGGGGGGAAGGAAGGGGGAAGCAGATAGGGGTGAAGGGAAGGGGGAAGGAAGGGGGAAGGAGATGGGGGGAAGGGGAGGGTGAGGAAGGAGAGGGCAGAAGGTGATGGGGGAAGGAGGGGGGAAGGAAGGGGGAAGGAGCAAGGGGGGAAGGAGGGGGGAAGGAGATAGCGGGGAAGGAAAGTTGGAAGGAGTTGGGGGAAGGAGAGGGGGAAGGAGATAGGTGGGAAGGAGAGGAGGGGAAAGAGCGGAGGGGGGAAGGAGAGAAGGAGAGAGGGGTTAAGGAGAGGGGGAAGGAAGGGAGGGGGAAGGAGAGGGGTGGGAACGAAGGGGAAGGAAGGGGATGGGGGGAGGAAGGGGGAAGGAGATGGGGGAAGGGGGGGAAGGAGAGGGGGGAATGAGAGGGGGGGAAGGAAGGGGTAGGAGATAGGGGGAAGGAGAGGGTTGGGAAGGAGATAGGTGGGAAGGAGAGGGAGGAAGGAAGGTGGAGGTAGAGGGGGGAAGGAAGGGGGAAGGAGATGGGGGAAGGAGAGTTGGGGAAGGAAGGGGGAAGGAGATAGGGGGGAAGGAGGGGGAGGAAGGGGGAAGGAGATGGGGGGAAGGAGGGGGGGAAGGAAGCAGGAAGGAGATGGGGGAAGGAGAGGGGGGAAGGAGATTGGGGGAAGGAGAGGGGGGAAGGAGAGGAGGTGGAAGGAAGGGGAAAGGAGAGGGGTGCAAGGAGGGGGGAAGGAGAGGGGGAAGGAGATGGGGAAGGCGAGGGGGTGGAAGAAGAGGTGGGAAGGAGATAGGTGGGAAGGAGAGGGGGAAGGAGAGAGGGGGGGAAGGAGAGGGGGAAAGGAAAGGGTAAGGGGGGGAAAAGAAGGGCAGAATGGGGGGAAGGAAGGGGGAAGCAGATAGGGGTGAAGGGAAGGGGGAAGGAAGGGGGAAGGAGATGGGGGGAAGGGGAGGGTGAGGAAGGAGAGGGCAGAAGGTGATGGGGGAAGGAGGGGGGAAGGAAGGGGGAAGGAGCAAGGGGGGAAGGAGGGGGGAAGGAGATAGCGGGGAAGGAAAGTTGGAAGGAGTTGGGGGAAGGAGAGGGGGAAGGAGATAGGTGGGAAGGAGAGGAGGGGAAAGAGCGGAGGGGGGAAGGAGAGAAGGAGAGAGGGGTTAAGGAGAGGGGGAAGGAAGGGAGGGGGAAGGAGAGGGGTGGGAACGAAGGGGAAGGAAGGGGATGGGGGGAGGAAGGGGGAAGGAGATGGGGGAAGGGGGGGAAGGAGAGGGGGGAATGAGAGGGGGGGAAGGAAGGGGTAGGAGATAGGGGGAAGGAGAGGGTTGGGAAGGAGATAGGTGGGAAGGAGAGGGAGGAAGGAAGGTGGAGGTAGAGGGGGGAAGGAAGGGGGAAGGAGATGGGGGAAGGAGAGTTGGGGAAGGAAGGGGGAAGGAGATAGGGGGGAAGGAGGGGGAGGAAGGGGGAAGGAGATGGGGGGAAGGAGGGGGGGAAGGAAGCAGGAAGGAGATGGGGGAAGGAGAGGGGGGAAGGAGATTGGGGGAAGGAGAGGGGGGAAGGAGAGGAGGTGGAAGGAAGGGGAAAGGAGAGGGGTGCAAGGAGGGGGGAAGGAGAGGGGGAAGGAGATGGGGAAGGCGAGGGGGTGGAAGAAGAGGTGGGAAGGAGATAGGTGGGAAGGAGAGGGGGAAGGAGAGAGGGGGGGAAGGAGAGGGGGAAAGGAAAGGGTAAGGGGGGGAAAAGAAGGGCAGAATGGGGGGAAGGAAGGGGGAAGCAGATAGGGGTGAAGGGAAGGGGGAAGGAAGGGGGAAGGAGATGGGGGGAAGGGGAGGGTGAGGAAGGAGAGGGCAGAAGGTGATGGGGGAAGGAGGGGGGAAGGAAGGGGGAAGGAGCAAGGGGGGAAGGAGGGGGGAAGGAGATAGCGGGGAAGGAAAGTTGGAAGGAGTTGGGGGAAGGAGAGGGGGAAGGAGATAGGTGGGAAGGAGAGGAGGGGAAAGAGCGGAGGGGGGAAGGAGAGAGGGGTTAAGGAGAGGGGGAAGGAAGGGAGGGGGAAGGAGAGGGGTGGGAACGAAGGGGAAGGAAGGGGATGGGGGAGGAAGGGGGAAGGAGATGGGGAAAGGAGGGGGGAAGGAGAGGGGGGAATGAGAGGGGGGGAAGGAAGGGGTAGGAGATAGGGGGAAGGAGAGGGTTGGGAAGGAGATAGGTGGGAAGGAGAGGGAGGAAGGAAGGTGGAGGTAGAGGGGGGAAGGAAGGGGGAAGGAGATGGGGGAAGGAGAGTTGGGGAAGGAAGGGGAAGGAGATAGGGGGGAAGGAGGGGGGAGGAAGGGGGAAGGAGAGGGTATAAAGGAAGGGGGAAGGAGAGGGGGGAAGGAAGGGGGAAGGAGATAGGCGGGAAGGAGAGGGGGGAATGACAGGGGGAGGGAAGGAGACAGGGGGAAGAGAGGGGGTAAGGAGAGGGTGGGAAGGAAGGGGGAAGGACGGGGGGAAGGAGATGGGGAAGGAGAGGGTGGGAAGGAGATGGGGGAAGGAGAGGGGGGAAGGAGAGGGGGGAAGGAAGGGGGAAGGAGTTAGGGGGGAAGGAGAGGGGGAACGAAGGGGGAAGGAGAGGGGGGAATGACAGGGGGAGGGAAGGAGACAGGGGGAAGGAGAGGGGGGTAAGGAGAGGGTGGGAAGGAAGGGGAAGGAGGGGGGGAAGGAGATGGGGGAAGGAGAGGGTGGGAAGGGGATGGGGGAAGGAGAGGGTGGGAAGGGGATGGGGGAAGGAGAGGGTGGGAAGGGGATGGGGAAGGAGTTGGGGGAAGGAGAGGGTGGGAAGGGGATGGGGGAAGGAGAGGGTGGGAAGGGGATGGGGGAAGGAGAGGGGGGAAGGAGAGGGGGAGGAGATAGGGGGAAAGGAGAGGGGGGATGGAAGGGGGAAGGAGATGGGGGGAAGGAGAGGGGAAAGGAGGGGGAAGGAAGTGGGAAGGAGATGGGGCGAAGGAAAGGGGGGGAAGGAAGGGGTAAGGAGATGGGGTGAAGGAGAGGGGGGCTAAGGAGAGGGTGGGGAAGGAGAGGGGGTAAGTAGATGGGGGGGAAGGGGAGGGTGAGGAAGGAGAGGGAGGAAGGAGATGGGGGGAAGGGGGGGGAAGGAAGGGGGAAGGAGATGGCGGAAGGAGGGGTGGGAAGGAGATGGGGGGAAGGAGAGGGGGAAGGAGATGGGGGGAAGGAGAGGGGGAAGGAGATGGGGGAAGGAGATGGGGGAAGGAGATAGGCGGTAAGGAGAGGGTGGAGGAAGGGGGAAGGTAGGAGATGGCGGGGAAGGAGAGGGGTGGGAAGGAAGAGGAAGGAAGGGTATGGGGGGATGAAGGAGGAAGGAGATAGGGGGAAGTAGAGGGGGGAAGGAGAGGGGGAGAAGGAAGTGGGTAGGAGATAGGGGCGAAGGAGAGGAGGGGGAAGGAAGGGGGAAGGAGATGGGGTGGAAGGAGAAGGAGGGAAGGAAGGGGGAAGGAGATAGGGGGGAAGGAGAGGTGGAAGGAAGGGGGAAGGAGATAGGGGGAAGGAGTGGGGGGAAGGAAGCGGGAAGGAGATAGGCAGGAAGGGGGGTGAAAGAGATGGGGAAGGAGAGGCGGGAAGGAAGGGGGAAGGAGAGGGGGGAAGGAGACGGGGATAGAGATAGGGAGAAGGAGAGGGGATGGAAGGAAGGGGGAAGGAGATAGGGAGAAGGAGAGGGAGTGGAAGGAAGGGGGAAGGAGAGGGCGAAGGAGATAGGGGGAAGGAGAAGTGTGAAGGAGAGCGGGGGAAGGAAGGGGGAAGGAGATGGGGGGAAGGAGGGGGTAAGGAAGGGGGAAGGAGATGGGGGGAAGGAAGGGTGGGAAGGAGATGGGGGAAGGAGAGGAGGGGGAAGGAGAGGAGGGGGAAGGAGAGGAGGGGGAAGGAGAGGGGTGAAGGAGAGGGGACGGAAGGAGATAGGGGGAAGGAGAGGGATGGAAGGAAGGTCGGGGAAGGAAGGAGATGGGGGGAAGGAGAAGAAGGTGAAGGAAGGGGGAAGGCAGGGGATGGGTGGGAAGGAGAGGGGTGGGTGGGAAGGAAGGGGGAAGGAAGGGGATGGGGAGGAAGGGGGAAGGGGATGGGGGAAGGAGGGTTGGGAAGGAGATGGGGGGAAGGAGAGGGGTGGGAGAGGAGGGGGAAGTAGATGGGGGGGAAGGAGAGGGTGGGGAAGGAGAGGGTGGGGAAGGAGAGGGTGAAAGGAGATAGGGGGAAGGAGGGGGGGAAGGAAGGGGGAAGGAGATGGGGGGAAGGAGATAGGGGGAAGGAGATAGGGGGAAGGAGGGGGGGGGGGAGGAGAGCAGGGGGGAAGGAGAGGGGACAGAAGGAGATGGGGGGAAGGAGAGTGGAGGAAGGAAGGTGGGGGAAGGAAGGGGAAGGAAGGAGATGGGGGGAAGGAGAAGAAGGTGAAGGAAGGGGGAAGGCAGGGGATGGGTGGGAAGGAGAGGGGTGGGTGGGAAGGAAGGGGGAAGGGGATGGGGGAAGGGGAGCAAAGGAAGGGGGAAGGAGATGGGGGAAGGAGGGTTGGGAAGGAGATGGGGGGAAGGAGAGGGGTGGGAGAGGAGGGGGAAGTAGATGGGGGGGAAGGAGAGGGTGGGGAAGGAGAGGGTGAAAGGAGATAGGGGGAAGGAGGGGGGAAGGAAGGGGGAAGGAGATGGGGGGAAGGAGAGTGGAGGAAGGAAGGTGGGGGAAGGAAGGGGAAGGAAGGAGATGGGGGGAAGGAAGGGGGAAGGAAGCAGATGGGGAAGGAGGGGAAGGAAGGAGATGGGGGGAAGGAGAGGAGGGAAGGAGAGGGGGGAAGGAAGGGGGAAGTAGAGGGGGGAAGGAGAGGGAGGAAGGAAGGGGAAGGAAGGGGATGGGGGGAGGAAGGAGATGGGGGAAGGAGGGAGGGAAGGAGAGGGGGAAGGAGAGGGGGGGAAGGAAGGGGTAGGAGATAGGGGGGAAGGAGAGGGGGTGGGAAGGAAATAGGTGGGAAGGAGAGGGGGGAAGGAAGGTGGAGGTAGAGGGGGAAGGAAGGGGGAAGGAGATGGGGGAAGGTGAGGAGGGGAGGAAGGGGGAAGGAGATGGGGGGAAGGAGAGTGGGGGAAGGAGGGGGAAGGAGATAGGGGGAAAGGAGGGGGAGGAAGGGGGAAGGAGAGGGTATAAAGGAAGGGGGAAGGAGAGGAGGAAGGAAGGGGGAAGGAGATAGGCGGGAAGGCAAGGGGGGAATGATAGGGGGAGGAAAGGAGACAGGGGGAAGGAGAGGGGGGTAAGGAGAGGGTGGGAAGGAAGGGGGAAGGAGGGGGGGAAGGAGATGGGTGAAGGAGAGGGTCGGAAGGGGATGGGGGAAGGAGAGGGGAGAAGGAGAGGGGGAGGAGATAGGGGGAAAGGAGAGGGGGGAAGGAAGGGGGAAGGAGATAGGGGGGAAGGAGGGGGGGAAGGAAGGGGGAAGGAGATGCGGGAAAGGAGAGGGGGGAGGAGATCGGGGGAAAGGAGGGGGGAAGGAAGGGGGAAGGGGATATGGGTAAGGAGAGTGGGGGAAGGAAGGGGGAAGGAGATAGGGGCGAAGGAGAGGTGGGGGAAGGAAGGGGGAATGAGATGGGGTGAAGGAGAGGGGGGGGCTAAGGAGAGGCTGGGGAAGGAGAGGGGGTAAGTAGATGGGGGAAGGGGAGGGTGAGGAAGGAGAGGGAGAAAGGAGATAGGGGGGAAGGAGGGGGGGAAGGAAGGGGGAAGGAGATGGGGGGGAAGGAGGGGTGAGAAGGAGATGGGGGGAAGGAGAGGGGGAAGGAGATGGGGGGAAGGAGAGAGGCGGTAAGGAGAGGGGGAGGAAGGGGGAAGGTAGGAGATGGTGGGGAAGGAGAGGGGTGGGAAGGAAGAGGAAGGAAGGGTATGGGGGGAGGAAGGGGGAAGGAAATATGGGGTAAGGAGAGGGGGGGAGGAAGGAAGGAAAGGGGGGAAGGAAGGGGGAAGGAGATAGGGTGAAGGAGAGGGGGTGGAAGGAAGGGGGAAGGAGATAGGGTGAAGGAGAGGGGGTGGAAGGAAGGGGGAAGGAGAGGGCGAAGGAGATAGGGGGAAGGAGAAGTGTAAAGGAGAGCAGGGGAAGGAAGGGGGAAGGAGATGGAGGGAAGGAGGGGGGAAGGAAGCAGGAAGGAGATAGGGGGAAGTAGAGGGGGGAAGGAGATAGGGGGAAGTAGAGGAGGTGGAAGCAAGGGGGAAGGTGATGGGGGGAAGGTGAGGGGGGATGGAGAGGGGGAAGGAGATAGGGGGAAGGAGATGGGGGAAGGAGATGGTGGGGAAGGAGATGGTGGGGAAGGGGAGAGTGTGGAAGGAGAAGGAGGAAGGAGATGGGGGAAGGAGGGGGTAAGGAAGGGGGAAGGAGATGGGGGGAAGGAAGGGTGGGAAGGAGATGGGGGAAGGAGAGGGGGGAAAGGAGATGGGGGGAAGGAGAGGAGGGGGAAGGAGAGGAGGGGGAAGGAGAGGAGGGGGAAGGAGAGAGGGCGGAAGGAGAGGAAGGGGAAGGAGAGAGGGCAGAAGGAGAGGGGGAAGGAGAGGGGACGGAAGGAGATAGGGGGAAGGAGAGGGGTGGAAGGAAGGGGGAAGGAAGGAGATGGGGGAAGGAGAGGAGGGTGAAGGAAGGGGGAAGGCAGGGGATGGGGGAGGAAGGGGGAAGGGGATGGGGGAAGGGGAGCAAAGGAAGGGGGAAGGAGATGGGGGGAAGGAGAGGGGGTGGAAGGAGAGGAGGGGGAAGTAGATGGGGGGGAAGGAGAGTGTGGGGAAGGAGAGGGTGAAAGGAGATGGGGGGAAGGAGAGGGGGGAAGGAGAGCAGGGGGGAAGGAGAGGGGACAGAAGGAGATGGGGTGAAGGAGAGCGGGGGAAGGAAGGGGGAAGGAAGGAGATGGGGGAAGGAGAGGGGGGAACGAGATAGTGGGGAAGGAGAGGGTGGAAGGAGAGGGGGGAAGGAAGGGGGAAGTAGAGGGGGGGAAGGAGAGGGGGGAAGGAAGGGGGAAGGAGATGGGGTAAGGAAGGGGGGAAGGAAGGGGGAAGGGGATGGGGGGAAGGAGAGAGGGGAAAGAAGGGGGAAGGAGATGGGGGGGAAGAGGGGGAAGGAAGGGGGAAGGAGATGGGGGAAGGAGAGTGGGGAAAGGAAGGGGGAAGGAGGTAGGGGGTAGGAGAGGGGGGAAGGAATTGGGAAGGAGATGGGGGGAAGGAAGTGGGAAGGAGAGGGGGGAAGAAAGGGGGAAGGAGATAGGCTGAAAGGAGAGGGGGGAGGAGATAGGGGGAAGGAGGGGTGGAGGAGGGGGGAAGGAGATAAGGGGCAAGGAGAGGGGGGAAGGAAGGGGGAAGGAGATAGGGGAAGGGGGGGAAGGAAGCGGGAAGGAGATAGGTGGGAGGGGGGGAGGAGATAGGGGGAAGAAGAGGGGGAAGGAAGGGGAAGGAAATGGAGTGAAGGAGATGGGGGGAAGGAGAGGGGGGTAGGAGATTGGGAGGAGAGGGGGGACGGAGTTGGGGGGAAGGAGAGGAGGTGGAAGGAAGGGGGAAGGAGAGGGGGAGGAGAGGGGGAAGGAGATGGGGAAGGAGATGGGGGAAGGCGAGGGGGTGGAAGGTGGGAAGGAGATAGGTGGGAAGGAGAGGGGGAAGGAGAGAGGGGGGAATGAGAGGGGGGAAAGGAAAGGGTAAGGGGGGAAAAGAAGGGCGGAATGGGGGGAAGGAAGGGGAAGCAGATAGGGGAGAAGGAAAGGGGGGAAGGAAGGGGGAAGGAGATAGGGGCGAAGGAGAGGTGGGGGAAGGAAGGGGGAAGGAGAGGGGGGAAGGGGAGGGTGAGGAAGGAGAGGGGCAGAAGGAGATGGGGAAGGAGGGGGGAAGGAAGGGGAAAGGAGCAAGGGGGGAAGGAGGGGGGAAGGAGATAGCAGGAAAGGAGAGTTGGAAGGAGTTGGGGGAAGGAGAGGGGGAAGGAGATAGGTGGGAAGGAGAGGAGGGGAAAGAGCGGAGAGGGGAAGGAGAGAGGTGGGAACGAAGGGGAAGGAAGGGGATGGGGCGAGGAAGGAGGAAGGAGATGAGGGAAGGCGGGGGAAAGAGAGGGGGGGAAGGAAGGGGTAGGAGATAGGGGGAAGGAGAGGTGGTGGGAAGGAGATAGGTGGGAAGGAGAGGGGGGAAGGAAGGTGGAGGTAGAGGGGGGGAAGGAAGGGGGAAGGAGATGGGGGGAAGGAGAGTGGGGGAAGGAAGGGAGAAGGAGATGGGGGGAGAAGGGGGGGAGGAGATGGGGGGGAAGAAGAGGGGGGAAGCAGAGGGGACAGATGGAGATAGGGGGAAGGAGAGGGGTGGAAGGAAGGTCGGGGAAGGAAGGGGGAAGGAAAGAGATGGGGGGAAGGAGAGGGGTGGGTGGGAAGGAAGGGGGAAGGAAGGGGATGGGGAGGAAGGGGGAAGGGGATGGGGGAAGGGGAGCAAAGGAAAGGGGAAGGAGATAGGGGGGAAGGAGGGTTGGGAAGGAGATGGGGGGAAGGAGAGGGGGTGGAAGGAGAGGAGGGGGAAGTAGATGGGGGAAGGAGAGGGTGGGGTAGGAGAGGGTGAAAGGAGATGGGGGAAGGAAGGGGGAAGGAGATAGGGTAGAAGGAGGGGTGGGAAGGAGATAGGGTAGAAGGAGGGGTGGGAAGGAGATGGGGGGAAGGAGAGGGGGTGGAAGGAGAGGAGGGGGAAGTAGATGGGGGGGAAGGAGAGGGTGAAACGAGATGGGGGAAGGAAGGGGGAAGGAGATAGGGTAGAAGGAGGGGTGGGAAGGAGATAGGGGGAAGGAGAGGGGGGAAGGAGATGGGGGGAAGGAGAGGGGGGGAAGGAGAGGGGGGGGAAGGAGATAGGGGAAGGAGTGGGGGGAGGAGAGCAGGGGGGAAGGAGAGGGGACAGAAGGAGATGGGGGGAAGGAGAGCGGGGGAAGGAGAGGGGGGAAGGAGATAGGGGGAAGGAGAGGGGGGGGAAGGAGAGGGGGGGGAAGGAGATAGGGGAAGGAGTGGGGGGAGGAGAGCAGGGGGGAAGGAGAGGAGACAGAAGGAGATGGGGGGAAGGAGAGCGGGGGAAGGAAGGCGGGGGAAGGAAGGAGATGGGGGGAAGGAGGGGGGAAGGAAGGAGATGGGGGGAAGGAGAGGGGTGGGAAGGAAGGGGATGGGGGCGGACGGGGGAAGTAGATAGTGGGAAGGAGAGGCGGGGAAAGAGAGGGGGGGAAGGAAGGTGTAGGAGATAGGGGGAAGGAGAGGGGGTGGGACGGAGATCCATGGGAATGAGAGGGGGGAAGAAAGGGGGAAGTAGAGGGGGGAACAAAGGGGGAAGGAGATGGGGGTAGGAGAGGGGGGAAAGGAAGGGGGAAGGAGATAGGGGGGAAGGAGAGGGGGGGAAGGAGATAGGGGGGAAGGAGAGGGGGGAAAAGGGGGGAAGGAGATGGGGGAAGGGGGTGGAAGGAAGGGGGAAGGAGATGGGGAAGGAGAGTGGGGGAAGGAAGGGGGAAAGAGATAGGGGAAGGGGAGGGGTGAAGGAAGTGGGAAGGAGATAGGGGCGAAGGAGAAGTGGGGGAAGGACGGGGGACGGAGATAGGGGGAAAGTGGGGGAGGAAGGGGGAAGGAGATAGGGTTGAAGGAGAGGGGGTGAAGGAGATAGGGGGAAGAAGAGGGGGGGGAAGGAAGGGGGAAGGAGATGGGGGGAAGGAGAGGGGAAAGGAAGGGGGAAGGAGATGGGGGGAGGAGAGGGGGGAAGGAAGCGGGAAGGAGATGTGGGTGAAGAGAGGGGGGAAGGAAGGAAGGGGGAAAGGAACGGGAAGGAGATGGGGGGAAGGAGATGGGGGGAAAGGAGATGGGGGAAGGAAAGGGGGGAGGAGAGGAGGGGTGAAGGAGACAAGGGGGAAGGAGATGGGGGAAGGAGATGGTGGGGAAGGGGAGGGTGAGGAAGGAGAGGGAGGAAGGAGATGGGGGAAGGAGGGGGTAAGGAAGGGGGAAGGAGATAGGGGGGAAGGAAGAGTGGGAAGGAGATGGGGGAAGGAGGGGGGAAAGGAGATGGGGGAAGGAGAGGAGGGGGAAGGAGAGGAGGCGGAAGGAGAGGAGGCGGAAGGAGAGAGGGGGGAAGGAGAGAGGGGGGAAGGAGAGGGGGGAAGGAGAGGGAACGGAAGGAGATAGGGGGAAGTAGAGGGGTGGAAGGAAGGTCGGGGAAGGAAGGGGGAAGGAAGGAGATGGGGGGAAGGGGGGGGAAGGAAGGGGATGGGTGGGAAGGAGAGGGGGGGAAGGAAGGGGGAAGGAAGGGGATGGGGGAGGAAGGGGGAAGGGGATGGGGGAAGGGGAGCAAAGGAAGGGGGAAGGAGATAGGGGGAAGGAGGGTTGGGAAGTAGATGGGGGTGAAGGAAAGGGTGGGGAAGGAGAGGGTGAAAGGAGATAGCGGGGAAGGAGGGGGTATGTAAGGGGGAAGGAGATAGGGTGGAAGGAGGGGTGGGAAGGAGATGGGGGGAAGGAGATGGGGGGAAGGAGATAGGGGGAAGGAGAGGGGGGAAGGAGATAGGGGGAAGGAGAGGGGGGAAGGAGATAGGGGGAAGGAGAGGGGGGGAAGGAGAGGGGGGAAGGAGAGGGGGGAAGGAGAGGGGGGAAGGAGAGGGGGGGAGGGAGAGGGGGGAGGAGAGCAGAGGGGAAGGAGAGGGGACAGAAGGAGATGGGGGAAGGAGAGCGGGGGAAGGAAGGTGGGGGAAGGAAGGAAGGTGGGGGAAGGAAGGAGATGGGGGGAAGGAAGGAGATGGGGGGAAGGAGGGGGGAAGGAAGGAGATGGGGGAAGGAGGGGAAGGAAGGAGAAGGGGGGAAGGAGAGCGGGGGAAGGAAGGTGGGGGAAAGAAGGGGATGGGGGTGGAGGGGGGAAGGAAGGAGATGGGGGGAAGGAGAGGGGTGGGAAGGAAGGGGAAAGAAGGGGATGGGGGGTGGAAGGGGGAAGTAGATAGTGGGAAGGAGAGGCGGGGAAAGAGGGGAGGGGAAGGAAGGTGTAGGAGATAGGGGGAAGGAGAGGGGGTGGGACGGAGATCCATGGGAATGAGAGGGGGGAAGTAAGGGGGAAGTAGAGGGGGGAACGAAGGAGGAAGGAGATGGGGGGTAGGAGAGGGGGGGAAGGAAGGGGGAAGGAGATAGGGGGGAAGGAGAGGGGGGGAAGAAGGGGGAAGGAGATGGGGGGAAGGAGGGGGGGCAAGGAAGTGGATGGGTGGGAAGGAGAGGGGGGGAAGGAAGGGGGAAGGAAGGAGATGGGGGAGGAAGGGGGAAGGGGATGGGGGAAGGGGAGCAAAGGAAGGGGGAAGGAGATGGGGGAAGGAGGGTTGGGAAGTAGATGGGGGGGAAGGAAAGGGTGGGGAAGGAGAGGGTGTAAGGAGATAGCGGGGAAGGAGGGGGGAAGTAAGGGGGAAGGAGATAGGGTGGAAGGACGGGTGGGAAGGAGATGGGGGGAAGGAGATGGGGGGAAGGAGATGGGGGGAAGGAGAGGGGGGAAGGAGAGGGGGGAAGGAGAGGGGGAAGGAGAGGGGGGGAGGGAGATAGGGGGAAGGAGAGTGGGGAGGAGAGCAGGGGGGAAGGAGGGGGACAGAAGGAGATGGGGGGAAGGAGAGCGGGGGAAGGAAGGTGGGGGAAGGAAGGAAGGTGGGGGAAGGAAGGAGATGGGGGAAGGAGAGGGGTGGGAAGGAAGGGGAAAGAAGGGGATGGGGGGTGGAAGGGGGAAGTAGATAGTGGGAAGGAGAGGTGGGGAAAGAGGGGGGGGGAAGGAAGGTGTAGGAGATAGGGGGAAGGAGAGGGGGTGGGACGGAGATCCATGGGAATGAGAGGGGGGAAGAAAGGGGGAAGTAGAGGGGGGAACGAAGGAGGAAGGAGATGGGGGGTAGGAGAGGGGGGGGAAGGAAGGGGGAAGGAGATAGGGGGAAGGAGAGGGGGGGGAAGAAGGGGGAAGGAGATGGGGGAAGGGGAGGGGCGAAGGAAGTGGGAAGGAGATAGGGGGGAAGGAGAAGTGGGGAAGGACTGGGGACGGAGATAGGGGGAAAGTGGGGGAGGAAGGGGGAAGGAGATAGGGTTGAAGGAGAGGGGGGAAGGAAGGGGGAAGGAGATGGGGGGAAGGAGAGGGGAAAGGAAGGGGGAAGGAGATGGGGGAGGAGAGGGGGGAAGGAAGCGGGAAGGAGATAGACGGGAAGGGGGGGGGAAGGAGATGTGGGTAAAGAGAGGGGGGAAGGAAGGAAGGGGGAAAGGAACGGGAAGGAGATGGGGGGAAAGAAGATGGGGGGAAAGGAGATGGGGGGAAGGAGATGGGGGAAGGAAAGGGGACGGAAGGAGATGGGGGAATGAGAGGGGGGTAATGAAGGTGGGGGAAGGAAGGGGGAAGGAACGAGATGGGGGAAGGAGGGGGGAAGGAAGGAGGGGGGAAGGAAGGAGATGGGGAGGAAGGGGGACGGAGATGGGAGAAGCGGGGAAAGGAATGGGGATGGAGATAGGGGGAAGGAGAGGGGGGAAGGAAGGGGGAAAGAGATAGGGGGAAAGGGGGGAAGGAAGGGGAAAGGAGATAGTCGGGAATCAGAAGGGGGGTGATTAGAGGGGGGGGAAGGAGGGGGGAAGGAGATGCGGATGAAGGAGAGGGGGGAAGGGGGAAGGAAGGGGTAAGGAGGGAGAGGAGAAGGAGAGAGGGGAAGGAGAGAGGGGAAGGAGAGAGGGGGGAAGGAGAGAGGGGACAAGGAGAGAGGGGAGAAAGGGGGGGATGGACAGAAGGGGGAAGGAGAGAGTGGGGAAGGTGGGGGGAACGAGAGAGGGGGCAAGGTGGAAGGAGTGAGGGGAGAAGGAGAGATGGGGAAAGGAGAGGGGGAAAGGAGAGGGGGAAAGGAGAGAGTTGGGAAGGAAAGAGGGGGAAGGAGAGAAGGGATACGGAGAGGGGGGAAGGAGAGAGGGAGAAGGAGGGAGGGAGGGAGAAGGAGGGGGAAAGGACAGGGGAGAAGGAGAGAGGGGAGAAGGAGTGAGGGGGAGAAGGAGCAAGGGGAAGAAATGGGAAGGGAAGAGGGCGGAAGGAGTGGGTGGAAGGAAGGGGGTAGGAGAGAGGGGAGAAGGAGAGAGGGGAGAAGGAGAGGTGGGGAAGGAGAGAGGGGTGAAGGAGAGAGGGGAAGGAAGGAGGAAGGAGAGAGGGGAGAAGAAGGGGGGAAGGAAGGGGGAAGGAGAGAGGGGAGAAACAGAGTGGGGTGAAGGAGCGGGGAAGGAGGGAGGGGAGAAGGAGAGAGGAGAAGGAGAGAGGAGACAAGGAGAGAGGGGAGAAAGTGAGGGGGTAATAGAGGGGGATAGAGAGAGGGGGGAAGGAGAGAGTGGGGAAGGGGGGGGACGAGAGAGGGGGGAAGGGGGAAGGAGTGAGGGGAGGAGAGATGGGGAAAGGAGAGAGGGGAAGGAGGGAGGGGGGAAGGAGAGAGGGGAAGGAGAGAGGGGACAAGGAGAGAGGGGAGAATACAAGGGGGGATTAGAGGGGGAGGATAGAGGGGGAAGGAGAGAGTGGGGAAGGAGGGGGTAACGGGAGAGGGGGGAAGGAATGAGGGGAGAAGGAGAGATGGGGGAAGGAGAGAGGGGGGAAGGAGAGGGGTGAAGGAGCGGGGGGATGGATGGAGGGGAGAAGGGGAGAGGGGGGAAGGAAGGGGGAAGGAGAGAGGGGACAAGGAGAGGGGGAAAGGAAGGGGGAAGGAGAGAGGGGACAAGGAGAGAGGGGAGAAAGAGGCGGGAAGGAGAGAGTGGGGAAGAAAGGGGGAATGAGAGAGCGGGGAAGGGGGGAAGGAGTGAGGGGAGAAGGGGAAAGGAGAGAGGGCGGAAGGAGACAGAGGGAAGGAGACAGTGGGGATGGATAGAGGGGGAAGGAGAGAGGGGAGACGGAGAGGAGGGAAGGACAGGGAAAAGAGAGAAGGGAGAAGGGGTGAAGGAGAGGGGAAAGGATTGAGGGGAGAAGGAGAGATGGGAGAAAGAGAGGGGGGAAGGAGAGGGTGACGGATAGAGGGGGAGGAGAGAGTGGGGAAGGAGGGGGGAACGAGAGAGGGAGGAAGAGGGAAGGAGAGCGGGGAGGGGGGGGGAAGGAGAGGGGGGAAGGAGAGAGGGGGAAGGAGAGGGGGGAAGGGGGGCAAGGAGAGAGGGGAAAGGAGGTCAGTGTAAATCAGTAACCACTGAGGGTTGGGTGAATTTCAAGTCAGTACAAATCGTAAGCAGTCTATGTTTGGAAAGTTAAAATCTCTGACCATAACCACCTTATTATTCTTACAGATAGCTGAGTACTCCTAACAAATTTGTTTCTCAATTTCCCTCTGACTATAATACAATCCCAATAAGGTGATCATCCCTTTCTTATTTCTCAGTTCCACCCAACTAATGTCCCTGGATGTATTTCCAGGAATATCCTCCCTCAGCACAGCTGTAATGCTGTCCGTTATCAGAAACATCACTCCCCCTCCTCTATTGCCTCCTTTTCTATCCTTCCTGTAGCATTTGTATCCTGGAACATTAAGCTGCCAGTCCTGCCCATCTCTGAGCCACGTTTCCATAATTTCTATGATATCTCACAAATGTGAGGTGATGCATTTAGGCAAGACTAATTCGAGAGCAAATTATATAATGAACAGAGGACCCTTGGGAAAAGTTGATGGGCAGAGAGATCTGGGAGTGCAGGTCCATTGTACCCTGAAGGTTGCTGCACAGGTGGATAGAGTGGTCAAGAAGGCATATAGTCTGCTTGCCTTCATTGGACGGGGTATTGAGTATAAGAGCTGGCAAGTCATGCTAAAATTGTACAAGACATTGGTTCGGCTGTATTTAGAGAATACTGTGTACAGTTCTGGTCGCCACATTCCCAAAAGGATGTGGACACTTTGGAGAGGGTGAAGAGAAGGTTTATGAGGATGTTGCCTGGTATGGAAGGTGCTAGTTATGAAGAGAGGTTGAGTAGGTTAGGTTTATTTTCATTAGAAAAAGGGAGATTGAGGGGGGCCGTGATTGAGGTTTACGAAATCATGAAGGGTATAGACAGGGTAGATAGAGATAAGCTTTTTCCCAGGGTGAAGGATTCAATAATGAGAGGTCACACTTTCAAGGTGAGAGGTGGAAAGTTTAAAGGGGATACACACGCCTCGTACTTCACACAGAGTGTGGTGGGCGTTTGGAACGTGTTACCAGCAGAGGTGGGTGGGGCAGGCACGGTTGGGACATTTAAGATGTGTCTGGACAGAGGCATGAGTAGGTGGGCAGCAGAGGGATACAGATCCTTAGGAATTGGGTGACGGGTTTAGACAGGACATTTGGATCGGCTCAGGCTTGGAGGGCAGAAGGGCCTGTTCTTTAACTGTACATTGTCTTTCTTTAATCCTCCCGAGCAGCGCTAGCAAATTTCCCTGCCAGTATATTAGATTACACCCCTTACAAATTTATGTAATCCATCCTTCTTGTACAGGTGACTTCTACCCCGAAAGAGATTCCAATAATCCAAAAATGTGAATGCTTCTCTGATGTAACAGTCCCACAACAGGAGAGAGAAGGAAAAGAGGGTGTGGGGGATGGGGTTAAGGGGGAATGGAGGGGGGGGGAAGGAGGGGGGAAATGAGAGGTGGGGAAGGAAGGGACGGGAAGGAGATGTGGGAAGGGAAGGGAGGGGGTGGTAGGAGAAGGGGGGAGGAGGAAGGAAGGAGGGAGGGGTGAAGGAGGGGGGAATGAGGGAGGGGGAGGGAGTGGGGGAAGGAGATGTGCAGGAGTGAGGGGGGAAGGAGAGGGTGGAGGGGGAGGAGAGGGGTGAAGGAGAGGGGGAGGAGTAGGGTGAATGAGTGGGGGAATGAGGTAGAGACGAGGAGGAGGAGAGGGTGGGGAGGAGAGCGGACAGGAAAGGGAGAAAGGAGAGGATGGAAAGAGAGGGGGGAATGAGGGGATGTAAGGGGGGAAGGTGAGGTGGGGAAACGGGAAGGAGATGTGAGAAGATAGGGGAGGGGAAGGAGAGGTGTGGAAGGAGAAGGTGGTAGGAGGGGGAAGGAGGGAGGAGAAGGAGGGGTGGAGGAGAGGGGGAAATGAGGGGGGGCGCAGGAGAGGAGGGGAAGTATGTGGAGGGAAGGAGAGATGGGGAAGGAGAGAGTGGAGGAGAAGGGAAAGGAGAGGAGCAATGTAGAGGGGGAAGAAGAGGGTGAAGGGGAAGGTGAAGTGGAGGAAAGAGAGTCGGGGAAGGAAGGGGGAAGGAGGGGGGAAAGATGGGTGGAAGGAGAGGGGCGAAGGGGGAATGGGGAAGGAGAAGGGGTGAAGGAGAGGTGGGTAACGAGAGGGGGCAAGGAGCGGGGAGAAGGAGAGTGGTGGCAAGAGGGGAATAGGGTTGGAAGGAGAGTAGGGGAAGGGGAGGGGGAAAAGGAGAAGGGTTTGAAGGAGAGAGGAAACAAAGAAACTGGGGAGGAGAGGGGGTGAAAGGGGATGGGAGGAGGGGGAGCAGAAAGGGGTGAAGAAGAGGAGGTTTGAGAGGGGGGGAGGAGAGGGCAGACTTGGGGAAAGCGATTGGCAGAGAAGGAGAGGGGGAAAGTAAGGGGAATGGAGGGGAGAAGCAGAGAGAGAGAAGAATGGGGAAATGGAGGGGGAGGAGAGGAGAGGGATGCAAAGGGGGTGATGGAGAGGAGTGAAGGAGGGGAGGGGAATGAAGTGGGGAAGGAGTGGGTGATGGAGAGGGGGGAGGTGGGTAGAGGGGAAGGCGAGTGCTCGGGAACGAGGGGGAAGGCAAGGGTGATGGAGGGGAAAACAGAGAGAAGAGTGGGAGGAAGGAGTGGGGAGGAGAGGAGGAGGAGGAGGGGCAGGTGAGAGAGAAGAGGGGGGTAGAAAAGAGTGAGAGAGACAGAGAAATGTCCCTCAGTCCCCCCTTCCCCCTCCGCCCCTCTGCCCTCTCCCCTCTGACGTGTTAGTGACATGTGCAGCCCCACCACATGGTACTGAGTCCAAATCTCCCTCAGGGACAGGAGGACAGGGAGGGAGGGGGGTGTGGTCTTCCCCAGTTTCCTCATTCCCCCTCCCCCCTGACCCCAGCTCCAACCTTCCAGCTCAGCCCCGCCCCCATGACCTGTCTCACCTGTCAATCTTCCTTCCCACCAATCCGCTCCACCCTCCTGTGGCTGCTGATTCCTCCTCCCCGCCGCCAGAGGGAGCCGCTCTGCCTCTCCTCACGGCCCTGGTCTGAGTCACCTCTTCCCTCCTCCCGCTTCCTCCTTGTCAATCCTTCCCCTGTGCGGGCGGCCATCCTGGGGTGACGTCACCGCGCAGCCCCTTGCGCCTTTGCGTCACCCAGGTGATTGTGACGCTGTCAGTGAGTGAGAGTCCCCCTGAGTGTAACCATCTGTAACACAGTCTGGGTCCCATCAGCTGATTCCCAGCTTTTACAGATGGAATGTCCAGGAGAAAGTGTCACAGTCACGGGATGGCCCTCAGACCATTGTCAGGGAAGAGGGGAATCTGGTTACAATCTCATGGTCATTTGGACAATTAACAGATCCGTGTAATCACTGGGTGTCCGTCTGTGAAATGGATTGATGATGATGGAGAGGAGTTGGGTTCTCCAGAATTAGGTGGAATAAACTTGCAGTGCAGCTTGTTCAGCACCACAGCTACAAACATCCCCTGTCTCCACCACCGACACTCAGTAGCAGCAGTGTGTACCATAGACAAGATGGACTGGAGAAATTCCCCAAGGTTCCTTCCAGAGCAGCTTCCAGACCCACGGCACTATCATGTGGAATGCTGAACACAGCAGATACACGGGAACACCACCAGGTGACAATTCCACATCAAGACACTCCCCACCCTGGCTTGGAAAAACATCTCAGTCCCACAAGTGCCATTGGTTGGAAATCCTAGAACTCCCTCCCTGACATCATTGTGGGTTTATCTGCACCAAATAAATGGCAGCAGTTCAAGGCAATAACTCACCGTCACCTTCACCAGAGCAATTATATCTGAGCAATCCGTGGGGACCCAGCGGCAATGATACAAACACATTAATGAGTCACAAAATAAAGCTCAGTATTTAGAACCCGTGTGCTCCAGGGCTGAGTATCTGAATATTCTATATTCTAGAAAATTGAGTGGACAGGAAACCGAATTTGAAATCTCAAACCAGCTCTGATTGGATTGACTGCCAGAACAAACTGAACAGTTTAAACAGGCTGTATGGTCTCCTCCTGCTCACATTTCCTGAGCTCTTACATGTTTACTGAACCAATTCCAAATCCCTTTGGATTTGGTTCCATGAAATCGTTTATCATTAAATCTCTGCAGCCTCCACCCTATTACAAACCATCTCATTCTTTCTTCAGCGTTACCCCCATTCCAATTGCTCAGAAATCATTACTTTTCTAACTTCCTTATGCTCTGCTGAATCCCCTCACCCTCATAACACACGGGTTAACCTTTCCCTTCTCCCTATAGATGCTGCCTGACCTTTTCAGATTTCTTAGCATGGTTTGTGTTTATTTCAGATTGAATGACATCTCCCTGTTCCTGTTTCAGTGAGAGGCTACACTCCCCAATCTGACTCCTTGATATTCTGTTTATTCACAGAGAAAAGAGGGATCGTTCTGTCCAAATTAATAACATGCACAGAAGGGCATCAATATTTTGTGGTGGTATTAAGAATAAAGCATCTTCAACCAAATGAAATCCATGAGGAAATGGCATGTTGCAATGGGGTCTGTAAGGGGCAGGAATTCAATCCGCCCTCCCCCTGTTGTTATTGGGTATGATGCTCCTGACCCACCAATACACAGATCTGACTAAATGCACAAACAACCCCTCTCCATCCATTTCATTCAGAATAAGGTCAATAACAGGATGAATTAAAGCAAAATGCAAATAGTGATGAATGCTGCATCATTCGGCCCATCATTCACACACCAGTCTAACCGCCTGGACTCCCTCTCTAAACCTCTCCAATTCCCCTGATCCCTGTCTGATTGAAGACTGTCTGGGTGGGGTTTGCACATTCTCCCCGCGTCTGTGTGGGTTCCCTCCGGGTGCTCCGGTTTCCTCCCACAGTCCTGAGATGTGCAGGTGAGGGTGGGTTGGCCATGCTAAATTGTCCATAGTGACCAGGGATGTGTCGGTTCGGTGAATTACCCATGGAAAATCCGGGGTGACAGGTATAGGGTGGAGGGATGAGTCTTGGTGGGATGCATGATGGTCCGAATGGCCGGTTTCCACACTGTAGGGATTCTATGATTCCATGCTCCTTCCCATCTGCCTCTATGGATGAGGGAGACTATCACCTGACCCAATATCCCCTTCGGTGGCTCAAGGTTTGCTTTGTTTCCAGATGCTGCAGATCTGAGAGACAGCACAGAAATTGCTGGGGAAACTCAGCAGGTCTGGCAGCATCTGTGGGGAGGGAACCTTTCGGATCCAGGGATTGGTCTTCAGAACTGAAGGCTTCTGATTCTGGTGCTGTCAGACCTGCTGAGCTTCCCCAGCAATTTCTTGTTTGGATTTCAGCCCCAATCCAGTTGGTGATGATCACGGCCTTGTTCAGTGTGTTTGGGAATGGGGAGGGACCTGCTAGCAGGGTGATGGTGGGATAGTGGGGAGCATAGCTGCCTTAATAGCAGTTGACCTGGGTTTGATTCCCAGCCATCGCAGTTTGTAAACAGCATTTTAAAGGTAAGGCACTGGGATAAATCGAGGAAATGAATCTTTAGTTCTGTGGTAAAACGGATCTGTCAGATTGCTCCTGGCTTTTCCTGGTGATGGTTCCTGTGAATTGCAGTGTGGAACCGGGCAGCATTGCTCGGCATCTCGGAAGCTTTCCCCTCTGCTGCTTCCCATTTCTTATTGAAATATTGGTCACCGCACAAGGATGGGTTTGTTTTGTTCGAAAAGTGAGAGACTGTTCCCATCAGGACCCTGAAATAATTACAGAAGCCGCTGGAAACACTGAACAGTTCCAACAGCTTCTGCAGTGGTGGGGAGGGAGGATTAATGTGTCAAATCTACACAAGGATAAAATAAACTCCAGCCACAAAACAGTCAGAAATCCTGACTCTGCAAACATCCTTGTAAATCTTTTCTGCATCTTTACAATTTTCACACCATCCTCCCGATAGCAGAAAGACCAGAATTGTGTGGTTTATGGAATGTTACTATATCCGAACAGTTGCTGTTTATAGTTAAATAATGTTCATTTAGTTAAGGTTTCCAATCGAGTTCGGTTTGTCCAATCTTTCTTCCTTATGTTTGTGTTACAACGATAGTGTGGAGTAAAGTGTGTTTTGATTCAAGCCTGGCAGTTTGACCAATCACATTGTAATGCCTCACACTTGCCTTCAGGAAATCAGGAAAAGGGGTCTAGACCATTTTCTTAAGGCAGAGGAGTTTGGTCTGGTTCATAACATCCTCAATGTCATCAATCCATGTCCCTCCAGCCCTGAGCAATGATGTTTACAGATTAATGGAGGATACACAGACACATTCATCGGTATTATCTTGGACAGGAGTCATTTGGGAATGATATTCCTCAGACCATCAACTCTCAGCTCGGCCAAGGATAAAGGGCAGGAATCCGGCACAATTGGGAAACAGCCCATTTCCCGGGAGACTGAGAGGTCACTAACAGAGCGGGAGCTGGAGAGTCAGGAACAGAATAACAGGGACAGTCCGCTCTGTTCACTGACCCTTCACCCCTCAGTGAATCCAGTGTCAGGAATGACTGCTATTTGTCAGACTGACAGAATGTGCTCAGATACACACACTGTCCTTCCACATCATCAATATCACCCAGCTCCCACCCTGTCTCAGCTCATCTGCCCCTCTGACAGCTTCAATATTTTAATCAGGGCAGCATTAAGCGCCGTGCTTTGAGCTGAGCTGTCTTACCTTCTGTACTCTCTCTCTCAACGGCTCCAATTCCCCCTGATCCCTCTCCGGTTTAAGATGCTCCTTGACATCTGCCCCAATGAATGAGGTAGACCGTCACCTGACCCAATATCCCCTTCGGTTGGTCAACATCTACTGTATTTAAAACAAGGAACTGCAGATCCTGGAGAGCTGACAGATAACACAGAAATTACTGGCGGGAATTAGTGGGAGGGGCATCATTTGTGGGAGAAATCCGAGTGAACCTCTAGAGTCCAGGGATTGTCCTTCAGAACTGAAGGGATCTGATGCTGATGCTGTCAGACCTGCTGAGCTCCCCCAGCAGTTTCTGTTTGTATTTCAGTCCCAATCCAGTTGGTCCTGATCACGGCCTCGGGAATAACTTGCCAATTACTGGGAAAGGGTTGGACATGTCTCCTTCCCAGCAGTTAACCCGAGCTCGAACCCCTGCCATCGCACTGTTGCACTTTGAAAGCAATCTTAAACGGGGAAAACGCCGAGATGGAATGAATGAGATTGGACTCTCCGAGGTTTCCCAAACATGGCCACATTAGGGGGGACAGGGTGGGTCCCACCTGCTATTACATTCTCAGAGCTGGATTACAGGATTACTGCTCATGTGCCTGACTGGGATAGTTCAGCTGAGACAAGATGCTCTGTAGAAATTCCCCAAGGTTCCTTCCAGAGCAGCTTCCAGACCCACGGCACTATCATGTGGAATGCTGAACACAGCAGATACACGGGAACACCACCAGGTGACAATTCCACATCAAGACACTCCCCACCCTGACTTGGAAAAATATCTCAGTCCCACAAGTGCCATTGGTTGGAAATCCTGGAACTCCCTCCCTTACATCATTGTGGGTTTATCTGCACCAAATAAATGGCAGCAGTTCAAGGCAATAACTCACCGTCACCTTCAACAGAGCAATTATATCTGAGCAATCCGTGGGGACCCAGCGGCAATGACCCAAACACAAACACAATGAATCACAAAATAAAGCTCAGTATTTGGGACCCGTGTGCTCTAGGGCTGAGTATCTGAATAAATTGGGTCTATATTCTAGAAAATTGAAAGGTGGTTTCATTGGAATGTCTCAGATTGTGAAGAGGCTTGAGAGGGGAGATGCTGAGAAATTAATCCTGTGGGTCTGGGAATCTGAAACACAATAACACAGTCTCAGGAGTTGCTGGAAAAGTTCAGCAGGTCAGGCAGCATCTGTGCAGAGAAATCAGCGTTAAAGTTACAGCATCCGCAGTTCATTCAGATGTGTTTCGGGTTGTCTGCTCAGTCTGCAGCATTGCAGGCCGTGGGAGCAGGGCAGTGGGAAAGGTACCTTGTGTGGACTGCAATAGGACTTTCAACACATTGTTCCAGGCCAGTTACAGAGCTCCAGGAATTCTGAATGAGGATCTGAAAAATGTATTGGTTGAAGGAGGAGGATCAGGAAAACAGGATAAAGCTGATGAAATCAGCAGGATTTCTCGGTCTAACTCTGTACCAACTGCTTCATAGATCTACAGTCCAGAGCTCAACCTACTCAGAGCAATATAACCTCAGAAACAAATCATTCAGTCCAACACATCCATGCTGAACTGATATCCGATGTAAATCTCATCCTATTTGTCAGAATTTGGCCCATGTTCCTCTGAAAGCTTTTTAATTCCTACACCCACCCAGATACCTTTTAAATGTTGTAATTGTACCAGCCTCCACTACTTCCTCTGGCAGCTCATGCACACAGTGCCCTCTGCTTGAAAAATGTTCATCTTAAGTTCCTTTTATGTTTCCCCTCTCAACTTTAACATATGTCATCTTTTTCTGGACTCCCCCACCACAGGGAAATCACCTTGTCTTTTTACCCTATTGAGGATCCTTCATGATTTTGTGAACCTCTATAAAGTTACCCTTCAGCTACTGATGCTCCAGGGATAATCGCCTCAACCTATACAGTCTTAACCTCCAGCACAAACCCTCCAAACCTGGCAACATCCATGTAAATCTTTTCTGAACCCTTTAAAGTTTCACAACACCCTTCTTCTAGGAGGGAGTCCAGAATTGCACGATATACCAAAAGTGGCTGAACCAATACCGCAACATGACCTCCCAACTACTTTACACAATTAACTGACAAAAATGACTGACGCTTTCTTCACTATCCTATCAAAATGTTAGTCAACTTTCAACGATCTGTGAAGCTGTACTCCAGGTCTATTTGTTTAGGAACATCCCTCATACCTTGTCCATTCAGTGTAAATGTCCTGCTCTCTTTTGCTTTCCAAAATGCAGCACCTCACATTTATCAAAACTAATCTCCATCTGCCACTCCTCAGCCCATTGGCCCATCTGATCAAGATCCTCTACACCTCCAAATGTACTGTCATCTGCAAACTTACTATCCATTCGTCCTATGGTCACATCCGAATCATTTATATAAATGACAAAGCAACAGTGGACCCAGCACCGATCCTTGTGGCACACCGCTGGGCACAGGCCTCCAGTCTGAAAAGCAACCCTCCCCCACCACCCTCTGTCTTCTACCTTCGAGCCAGTTCTCTACCCAAAGGGTAATTCTACTGCCCCAACATACAAATTTGACAAAATGACACCAGTCTCAAAAGTCCAACAAGAATCTATTCCTGATGACAACAGGCGGGTCAGTTTGCCACCGGTGCTGTTTACACTTGGAATATACCTGGAGCAGAACAACACAAACCCAACTGGAGAGGGTGGCTCTGTATAAGGAGAGTCGATGTGGAGTTAAAATTCAACAAATGTAATGGAATAAAATCAAAGATGAATGAGGGTAAGGCCGTCCAATCTGTTTCACAACTTATTACATAAAAACTGAATAAAAACTGGATAAAAACTGAAGTTATTGTAATAAATGGCTCAAGCTCACCATGGAGAATTAATGTGCTCGGACAGAAAAATGCTGAGTGATCATAAATTACTGCAACTTGCAAACGGCAGAATTAAAATCCAATTTGTTTTTTTTTAACTGCAAGGATGAATATTTTAATCATGTTGTTCTCTATATATAAACGATACAGACGGTCATTTATTATCGAGGAAGAAAAGACAATCAATATTTTCTTTGACATCTAACTTGGATTTGGAGAAGATACTGTGGATGATCCCGGCCAACCGGATTGTTTGCACAGACAGGCGAATAATAATGTCTCCAGGAAATAGCAGAAGGTTGTGGAGGGAAATGAACAGACTGAAGCCCGCTGTGATGGAGTTTGGTATAAAAGGCTAAAGAGAGACAAACTCGACCGAACTACAGAGTGTGAAATGTGAACATGGATAGAGTTACCTTGGTGTTCATGTGCACAGGTCTTTTACTGTAACAAGATCTGCTGAAGGGGGAAATAGAAAACATGTGGGATCTTAAGTATCACAAATGACCCATTGAGTAAGAAGAAAGAAAATACATAAAGGGAAACCCCTGCTGTTCCTGGGGATCTGAAATCTAACCTCAGCAGGTCAGGCAGCATCTGTGAGAAGGGAACCAGAACCCATTTCTCCCACAGCAGTCTGCAAGGCCCCAAGGGAGCTCCCTGATCTGATTGGCTCTGTGCTAATTAACACTGCACACAGATATTAATCCAGTGGGTCAGCTTCTTAGTTAAACAGTGAGTTCCTGAGAGTGATGAGGCAGACCCTTGTATGTTGTTCACACCTACATGGTCAGTAAAATGGTATCCTGCCTGTCCCATTGCAATCTCAGCTTCAGCTCTGACCATATTTCCTGAAACCCAACATGGGGAGGAAACACTGCCTCCTGGTCTTAGGTTCTTTGCTGTAGGAAAAGGGGTCACTTCCTGTGATCTCCCTCTGACAACTCCATTGCTTTTAGTTTCTCTCACTTGATTGGCTTTCTGTTCCTTCTGGTTTCATGGTCTAGTCACACTTCGCAAAGCTGAGGCTCCTGCTAAATGGTAGAATCGGGCTCGGGCATCAGTCAATGGAAGAATTAGTGCAGAGGTATGAGTAAATGGGAGATTTGGTGGGAATCAATAAATGGGAGATTCAGTGCACAGAGGCATTACATTGGAAAACTGCTGTGAGTGTCAATATATGAGAGAATTGGAGCAGAGCATGTCTTAATAGGAGAATAGGGGCCAGGGAGACAATAAAAAGAAGAAATGTTGCATGCATCAGTTAATTGGAGATTCAGTTCAGTGCATCACTACATGAAAAAAAATGCAGGTCGTCAATAATTGGAGAATTCATGCAAGTGCCATTAAATTCGAAGTGGGAGAATGGGGGCAATGGGAGAGTTGGTGCAGTTCCAGTATTTGTGCAGGATTGGAAAGTGGGAGAAATAGCCATACATAGAGTCATACAATCATAGAGATTGATAACACAGAAACAGATCCTTCGTTCTAACTTGTCCATGCCTCAAAGAATTCTGGCAGCGCTCCACTAAATTGGAGAACCATTGCAAGGAACTACTTACTGGGAGAATTGGGGAAGGGCTTGTCGAAATGTGGGAAATGTAACGCTGCATCAGATAATGGAAGAATTGGTGCAGTGTAACACTAAATGGGAGAATCGGGGCAGGAAAACACTTGAGAGATTTAGAGTAGGGCACTGCTAAATTGTTTGAGGACATCAGTCAATATGAGGATTGGTGTCAGGCAACACTGTGAGGAGAACTGGTTCAGGACATCAGTAATTGGGGGAAATAGTGCTGAGCAACACTGAATTGGAGAATTGGTGTGGGGCATCAGTAAATGAAAGACCGGGTGCAGGGTGCTGATAACTTCAAGAATTGGAGCAAATGGGAGAACACGGGCAGTGAATCAGTAAATAGGACAAATGTTGGAAAGGATTAGTGTTCCAGATTCAATACAGTGCACCACAAAATGGGGGAGTTGGTGCAGTTCACCACAAAATGGAGAATATGTGTAGCACCGGGAATTTAGAGATTTGATGCAGTGATCGCCAAGATGAATAAATGGGAGAGAAATACTGAATGGAAGAACTGGTGCACAGTGGGGCTAAATTCGAGAGTACGTCCATGGCACCAGGAAATGGGAGAATTAGAGTAGCGCCCCCTTTAATGGTAGAATCGGGTTCAGGCATCAGTAAATGGGAGAATTAGTACAAGGATATGAGTAAATGGGAGATTTAGTGGATTCAATAAATGGGAGATCTGGTGCACAGTGCCATTACACTAGGAAATTGGTGAGTGTGTCAATATATTGGAAAATTGGAGCAGAGCATGTCTAAATTGGGGAATAGGGGTCAGGGAATCAATGAAAAGAAATGTTGAAAGCATTGGTAAATTGGAGATTCAGTTCAGAGCATCACAAAATGAAAAAAAATTCAGCAGGGCACCCGTACGGGAAAGATGTGCATCAGGGAACGACTGGAAGGAATTGATGTCGGGCAACAATAATTGGAGAATTCATGCAGGGGTGCCATTAAATTCTAAGTGGGAGGACTGGGGCAGGATAACCTCAATGGGTGAGTTGGTGATATTCCCGAATTAGTGCAGGATTGGGAAATGGGAGAATTGGTGCAGGGAAGCGGAGCAGTAATTAGAGCCTTCGAGATGCACAGCACGGAAACAGACCCTTCGTGTCCAACTTGTCCACGCCTAAATTTAAGAATCCTGGCAGCTCACCACTGAATTGGAGAATCATTGCAAGAACTTACTAAATGGAAAACTTGGGAAAGGGCTTATCGAAATGTGAGAATTTGCTTCAGGGCATCAGATAATTGGTGAATTAATGCAGTTCAGCATGAAATGGGTGAGTTATGCTGCGTTGCACTAAATGGGAGAATTGGGGCAGGACAATACCTTGTGAGAGATTTCGATTATAGCACCCCTAAATTGGGCGAGGGCATCAGTCAGTATGAGGGTTGGTGTAAGGCACCACTAAGTGGAGAACTTGTTCAGGACATCAGGAATTGGGGGAAAAGGTGCAGGGTACTGATAACTTTGAGAATTGGAGCAAATGGGAGAACACGGGCAGTGAAACACTAAATAGGACAAATGTTGCAAAGGATTAGTGGTCCAGATTCAATACAGTGTAACACGAAATGGGGGAGTTGGTGCTGTTCACCACTAAAGGGAAGAAATGTGTAGGATCTGTAATTTGGAGATATGATGCAGGGATCACAAGATGAGAGAAGTCTGGCAGCGGATTATGAAATGGGAAAATTGTGACAGGGAAATACTGAATGGAAGAACTGGTGCAGTGGAGCTAAATTAGAGATTGTGCACATGGCACCAGTAAATGGGACAATTAGAGTAGGCCTCCACTTCCCTGCACCAATTCTCCCATTTACCAATCCTGCATTAATTCGGGAATTTCACCCACTCACCCATTGAGGTTACCCTGCACCACTCCTGCACTGTAATAGTGCACCAGATCTCCCATTTACTGCTTTCACCAAATCTCCCATTTACTCATATCTCTGTAATAATTCTCCCATTTACTGGTGCCTGAGCCCGATTCTACCAGTTAAGGGTGCGCTACTCTAATTCTCCCATTAACTGTTGCCATGCAGCAATTCTCTAATTTAGCTCCACTGTGCACCAGGTCTCTCATTGACTGATGTCCCGCATCAATTCTCCAATTCAGTGTTGCTGAGCACCAATTCCCCAAATTCAGGACTTCCTGAATAAGTCCTCCATTCAGTTTTGCCTTACACCAATCTTCATATTCACTGATGCCCTCACCCAATTTAGTGGTGCCCTACTCCCACTGCTGAATTCTTCCATTTAGTATTTCCTTGGAATGATTCTCCAATTTCGTGGAGCGCTGCCAGAATCTAAAATTGAGTTATAGACAAGTTGGCCTGCAGTGTCTGTTTCCATGTTGTACATCTCTATGATTGTATGACTCTATTTATGACTCCGCTGCTCTGCACCATTTCTCCCATTTACCAATCCTGCACAAATCCTGAAACTGCACCAACCCTCCCATTGAGTATTTTCCTGCACAATTTAATGGCACCTGCATGAATTCTCCAATTATTGTTGCCCTAAATCAATTCCTTCCATTTAATTGTTTCCCTGCAACAATTCTCCCATTTCATAGTCCGCTGCCAGAATTCTCTAATCTTGCAATCCCTGCATCATATCTCCAAATTACCAATCCTACACATATCTTCCCTTTAGTGGTGAACTGCACCAACTCCCCCATTTCGAGGTACACTGTATTGAATCTCTACCACTAATTCCTTGCAACATTTGCCCTATTTACTGATTCACTGCCCGTGTTCTCCCATTTGCTCCAATTCTCGAAGTTATCAGCACCAGGTCTTTCATTTACTGATACCCCACACCAATTCTCCATTTCAGTGTTGTGAAGCAACCTTTACCCCAATTACTGATGCCCTGAACAAGTTCTCCACTCAGTGTTGCCTTACACCAATCTTCATACTGACTGGTGCCCTCTCCCAATTTAGGGATGCTCTAACTCTCAATCTCCTAAAATGTATCGTCCTGCCCCAAATCCCCCATTTAGTGCAACACAGCATAACTCCCCCATTTAGTGCTGAAATGCACTAATTCACCCATTATCTGATGCCCTGTTGCAAACTCTCACATTTCGAGAAGCAGTTTCCCAATTTTTCCATTTAGTAGTTCCTTGCAAAGATTCTCCAATTTTAGGAGAGCTGCCAGAATTCTTAAATTTAGGCACGGATAAGTTGGACTGAAGGGTCTGTTTCTGTGCTGTACATCTCTAAGGCTGTAATTACTGCTCCGCTTCCCTGCACCAATTCTCCCATTTACCAATCCTGCACTAATTCGGGAATTTCACCAACTCACCCATTGAGGTTATCCTGCCCCAATCCACTCACTTAGAATTTAATGGCACCTGCATGAACTCTCCAATTATTGTTGCCCTACATCAATTCCTTACATTTATTTGTTCCCCAATTCACATCTTCCACGTATGGATGCCTTGCTTATTTTTTTCCCTTTTAGTGATGCACTGAACTGAATCTCCAATTTCCCAATTCTGGCAGCATTTCATCTTTTTTATTGTTTCCTTGGCCCCTGCTCCCCAATTTAGACATGGTCTGCTCCAATTTTCTAATATATTGGCACTCCCACCAATATTCTAATGTAACGACAATGTGCACCAGATCTCCCATTTTTTGTTTCCACCAAATCTCCCATTTACTCATATCCCTGTACTAATTCTTCCATTTACTGATGCTCTAGCTGATTCTACGATTTAAGGGTGCGCTACTCTAATTCTCCCATTTACTGTTGCCATGCACCAACTCTCTCATGTAGTTCCATTGTGCAGCAGGTCTCTCATTTACAGATGGCCCGCACCAATTCTCCAATTCAGCGTTGCTGAGCACCATTCCCCCCAGTTGCTGATGTTCTGAATAAGTTCCCCACTCAGTGTTGCCTCACTCCAATTCTCATACTGACTGATACCCTCACCCAATTTAGGGGTGCGCTACTCTAAATCTTCCAAAATGCATTGTCCAGCCCCAATTCTCCCATTTCGTGCAACTTAGCATAACTCACCCATTTAGTGCTGAACTGCACTAATTCACCCATTATTTGATGCTCTGATGCAAATTCTCACATTTTGATAAGCCCTTTCCCAATTTTTTCCATTTAGTAAGTTCTTGCAATGATTCTCCAATTCAGTGGTGAGCTGCCAGGATTCTTAAATTTAGGCACGGATAAGTTGGACTGAAGGGTCTGTTTCCGTGCTGTACATCTCTATGGCTGTAATTACTGCTTCGCGTCCCTGCACCAATTCTCCCATTTCCCAATCCTGCACTAATTCGGGAATTTCACCAACTCACCCATTGAGGTTATCCTGCCCCAGTCCTCACACTTCGAATTTAATGGCACCTGCATGAATTCTCCAATTATTGTTGCCCTGCATCATTTAGTTGTTCCCTGATACACATCTTCCACCTACGGATGACCTGCTGGGTTTTTTTTTTCATTTAGTGATGCTCTGAACTGAATCTCCAATTTACCGATGTTTGCAACATTTCTTCTTTTTATTGATTCCCTGGCCCCTATTCCCCAATTTAGACATGCTCTGCTACACTTTTCTTATATATTGGCACTCACCCCAGTTTTCCAATTTCCAACTTACTGGTGCCTGAGCCCGATTCTACCATTTAAGGGTGCGCTACTCTAATTCTCCCGTTTACTGGTGCCATACACCCATTCTCTCATTGAGCTCCACTTCCAGTCAGTATTTCCCTGCAACAATTCTCCCATTTAGTTGACCGCTGACAGAATTCTGTAACCTTGCCAATCCCTGCATCAAATCTCCAAATTACTGATCCTACACATATCTCCCATTTAGTGGTGAACTGCACCAATTCCCCCATTTCGTGGTGCACTGTATTGAATCTCGAACACTAATCCTTTGCAACTTTTTTCCTATTTACTAATTCGCTGCCCGTGGTCTCCCATTTGCTCCAATTCTCGAAGTTATCATCACCCTGTACCAGGTCTCTCATTTACTGATGCCCCACACCAATTCTCCAATTCAGTGTTGCTTAGCACCATTTCCCCCAATTACTGATGTCCTGAACAGGTTCTCCACTCAGTGTTGCCTTACACCAATCCTCATACTGACTGATGCTCTCGCCCAATTTAGGGGTGCGCTACTCTAATTCTCCCAGCCCCAATTCTCCCATTTAGTGCAACACAGCATAACTCACCCATTTAGTGCTGAACTGCACTAATTCTCCCATTATCTGATGCCCTGTTGCAAATTCTCACATTTCAATCAGCCTTTTCCCAATTTTTCCATTTAGTAGTTTCTTGCAATGATTCTCCAATTTGGTGGAGAGCTTACAGAATTCTTAAATTTGGGCGTGGACAAGTTGGACTAAAGGGTCTGTTCCCGTGCTGTACATCTCTAAGGCTGTAATTAGTGCTCCGCTTCCCTGCACCAATTCTCCCATTTACCAATTCTGGACTAATTCGGGAATTTCACAAACTCACCCATTGAGGTTATCCTGCCCCAGTCCTTCCACTTAGAATTTAATGGCACCTGCATGAATTTTCCAATTATTGTTGCCCGACATCAATTCCTTACATTTATTTGTTCCCCAATACCCATCTTCCACGTACGGATGCCTTTCTGATTTTTTTTCCCTTTTAGTGATGCACTGAACTGAATCTCCAATTTCCCAATTCTGGCAACATTTCTTCTTTTCATTGATTCCCTGGACCCTATTCCCCAATTTAGACATGGTCTGCTCCAATTTTCCAACATATTGACACTCACACCAATATTCTAATGTAACGGCACTGTGCAGCAGATTTCCAACTTTTTTGTTTCCACCAAATCTCCCATTTACTCATATCCCTGTACTAATTCTTCCATTTATGATGCCTTATCCCGATTCTACTATTAAGGGTGCAATATGCTAATTCTCCCATTTACTGTTGTCCTGTACCAATTCTCTAATTTAGCTCCACTGTGCACCAGGTCTTTCATTTACTGATACCCCACACCAATTCTCCAATTCAGTGTTGCTTAGCACCATTTCCCCCCAATTACTGACGTCCTGAACAAGTTCTCCACTCAGTTTTCTCTTACACCAATCCTCATACTGACTGATGCACTCGCCTAATTTATAGGTGCCCTACACTAAGTCTCCCAAAAGGTATTGTCCTGCCTCAATTCTCCCATTTAGTGCAACACAGCATAACACACCCATTTAGTGCTGAAATGCACTAATTCTCCCATTATTTGATGCCCTGTTGCAAACGTTTACATTTCGATAAGCTCTTTCCCAATTGTTTCCATTTAGTAGTTCCTTCCAATAATTCTCCAATTTCGTGGAGAGCTGCCAGAATTCTTAAATTTAGGCATGGACAAGTCGGACTGAAGGGTCTATTTTCGTGCTGTCCATTTCTAAGGCTGTAATCACTGCTCCGCTTCCCTGCACCAATCCTGCACTAATTCGGGAATTTCACCAACTCACCCGTTGAGGTTATCCTGCCCCAGTCCTCACACTTAGAATTTAATGGCACCTACATGAATTCTCAAACTATTGTTGCCCTGTATCAATTCCTTCCATTTAAGTGTTCCCTGAAACACTTCTTCCACGTACGGATGCCCTGCTGAAGTGTTTTCATTCAGTGATGCACTGAACTGAATCTCCAATTTACCGATGCTTGGAACATTTCTTCTTTTTATTGATTCCCTGGCCCCTATTCCCCAACTTAGACATGCTCTGCTCCAATGTTCCAATACATTGGCACTCCCACCAATTTTCTAAAGTAATGACAATGTGCACCAGATCTCCCATTTATTGTTTCCCACCAAATCTCCCATTTACTCATACCCCTGTACTAATCCTTCCATTTATTGATGCCCTAGCTGATTCTACCATTTAAGGGTGCGCTACTCTAATTCTCCCATTTACTTTCGCCATGCACCAATTCTCTAATTTAGCTCCACTGTGCACCAGGTCTCTCATTTACTGATGGCCCGCATCAATTCTCCAATTCAGTCTTGCTTAGCACCTTTTCCCCAATTACTGACGTCCTGAACAAGTCCTCCATTCAGTTGTGCCTTATGCTGAATTCTTTTCATTTAGTGATGCACTGAACTGAAGCTCCAACTTACCAATATTGCAATATTTTTATTTTTATTGATTCCCTGGCCCCATTCCCCAATTTCAGTGCACAGTGCCATTACATTGGAAAACTGGTGTGAGTGTCAAGATATTAGAAAATTCAAGCAAAGCTTTTCGAATGTCCCATTTATTGATTCCCACCAAATCTCCCATTTACACATATCCCTGTACTAATTCTTCCATTTACCTCATTCTCCCATTTCCTGATGCCATGCATTCACTCTCTAATTTAGCTCCACTGTGCACCAGGTCTTCCATTTAGAATTTCTCTGCAACAATTCTCTCATTTAGAAACCAGCTGCCAGAATTCTCTAATCTTGGCGATCCCTGCATCAAATCTCCAAACTACAGATCCTACACATATCTTTCCTTTAGTGGTGAACAGCACCAACTCCCCCATTTCGTGGTGCACTGTATTGAATCTCGACCACTAATCCTTTGCAGCATTTGTCCTATTTACTAATTCAGTGCCATTTGCTCCACTTCTCGAAGTTATCAGCACCCTGCACCAGGTCTCTCATTTCCTGATGCCCCACACCAATTCTCCAATTCAGTGTTGCTGAGCACCACTTTCCCCAATTAGTGAAGTCCTGAACCAGTTCTCGTCACAGTGTTGCCTTACACCAATCTTCATATTGACTGAGGCACTTGAATGCTTTTTGGGTGGCCTACTCTAAATCTCCCATCAAGTATTGTCTGGCCCCAATTCTCCCATTATCTGATGCCTTGTTTCATTTCTCACATTTCGATAAGCCCTTGCCCAATTCTCCCATTAAGTAGTTCCATGATTCTTCAATTTACTGGAGTGCTGCCAGAATTCTGAAATTGAGGTATGGACAAGTTGGACCGAAGGATCTGTTTCTGTGTTGTAAATCTCTATGATTGTATGACTCCATTTATGGCTATTTCTCCCACTTTCCAAACATGCACAAATCTTGGAACTGCACCAACTCTCCCATTGAGTGTTAACCCTTCGCCCCCCCCCCCCCCACCCCGACCCGACCCCCCCCCCCGCCCCGCCCCGTTCTCCCACTTCGAATTTAATGGCACCTGAATGAATTATTGGCGACCTGCATATTTTTTTCATTTGACGGTGCACTGAACTGAATCTCCAATTAACTGATGCTTACAACAACGTTTCTTCTTATTGATTTCCTGCTCCTATTTCCCAATTTAGACATGCTCTGCTCCAATTCTCTCATATATTGACACTCACACCAGTTTTCCAATGTAATGCCTCTGTGCACTGAATCTCCCATTTATTGATTCCCACCGAATCTCCCATTTACTCATACCCCTGTACTAATTCTTCCATTGACTGATGCCCAGCCCGATTCTACCATTTAGCAGGAGCCTCAGCTTTGGGAAGTGTGACTAGACCATGAAACCAGAAGCAACAGAAAGCCAATCAAGTGAGAGAAACTAAAAGCAATGGAGTTGTCAGAGGGAGATCACAGGAAGTGACACCATTTTCTGCAGCAAAGACCCTAAGACCAGGAGGCAGTGTTTCCTCCCCATGCTGGGTTTCAGGAAATATGGTCAGAGCTGAAGCTGAGATTGCAATGGGACAGGCAGGATACCATTTTACTGACCATGTAGGTGTGAACAACATACAAGGGTCTGCCTCGTCACTCTCAGGAGCTCACTGTTTAACTAAAAAGCTGACCCACTGGATTAATATCTGTGTGCAGTGTTAATTAGCACAGAGCCAATCAGATCAGGGAGCTCCCTTGGGGCCTTGCAGACTGCTGTGGGAGAAATGGGTTCTGGTTCCCTTCTCACAGATGCTGCCTGACCTGCTGAGGTTAGATTTCAGATCCCCAGGAACAGCAGGGGTTTCCCTTTATGTATTTCCTTTCTCCTTACTCAATGGGTCATTTGTGATGCTTAAGATCCCACATGTTTTCTATTTCCCCCTTCAGCAGATCTTGTCACAGTAAAAGACCTGTGCACATGAACACCAAGGTAACTCTATCCATGTTCACATTTCACACTCTGTAGTTCGGTCGCGTTTGTCTCTCTTTACCCTTTTATACCAAACTCCATCACAGCGGCTTCAGTCTGTTCATTTCCCTCCACAACCTTCTGCTATTTCCTGGAGACATTATTATTCGCCTGTCTGTACAAACAATCCTGTTGGCCAGTATCATCCTCAGTATCTTCTCCAAATCCAAGTTAGATGTCAAAGAAAATATTGATTGTCTTTTCTGTCTCGATAATAAATGACCGTCTGTATCATTCATATATAGAGAACAACATAATTAAAATATTCATCCTTACAGAAAAAATGCAAATTGGATTTTAATTCTGCTGTTTGCAAGTTGCAGTAATTTATGATCTCTTTGCATTTTTCCGTCCGAGCACATTAATTCTCCATGGTGAGCTTGAGCCATTTATTAGAATATCTTCAGTTTTTATCCAGCCTCTTATGTAATAAGTTGTGAAAGAGATTGGAGGGCCTTACCTTCCTTAATCTTTGATTTTATTTCATCACATTTGTTGAATTTTAACTCCACACTGACTCTCCTTATACAGAGCCACCCTCTCCAGTTGGGTTTGTGTTGTTCTGCTCCAAGTATATTCCAAGTGTAAACAGCACCGGTGGCAAACTGACCCGCCTGTTGTCATCAGGAATAGATTCTTGTTGGATTTTTGAGACTGGTGTCATTTTGTCAAATTTGTATGTTGGGGCAGTAGAATTACCCTTTGGGTAGAGAACTGGCTCGAAGGTAGAAGACAGAGGGTAGTGGGGGAGAGTCAGAAAGATGCTATTTCACATTGGAAATGTTTAACTGTTTAAGGGGAATTGATGGCTCAGAATAATGTTATACAGATGTTTGTAAAACTTAGGAACTCTGAGTGTTTTGTGGCTGGAGTTTATTTTATCCTTGTGTAGATTTGACACATTAATCCTCCCTCCCCACCACTACAGAAGCTGTTGGAACTGTTCAGTGTTTCCAGCGTTTTCTGTAATTATTTCAGGTTCCTGACGGGAGCAGTCTCTCACTTTTCAAACAAAAATAACCCATCATTGTGCTGCAACGAATATTTCAATAAGAAATGGGAAGCAGCAGAGGGGAAAGCTTCTGAGATGCCGAGCAATGCCGCCCGGTTCCACACTGTAATTCACAGGAACCATCGCCAGGAAAAGCAAGGAGCAATCGGACAGATCCATTTTACCACGGAATGAAAGATTTATTTGCTCGGTTCATTCTAGTGCGTTCCCTTTTAAAAGCTGTTTCCAAACCACCGCACTGCGATGGCCGGGAATCGAACCCAGGTCAACTGCTATTAAGGTAGCTATGCTCCCCACTATCCCACCATCACTCTGCTCCCAGCTCCCTCCCCATTCCCAAACACACTTAACAAGGCCGTGATCATCACCAACTGGATTGGGGCTGAAATCCAAACAAGAAATTGCTGGGGAAGCTCAGCAGGTCTGACAGCACCAGAATCAGAAGCCTTCAGTTCTGAAGACCAATCCCTGGATCTGAAAGGTTCCCTCCCCACAGATGCTGCCAGACCTGCTGAGTTTCCCCAGCAATTTCTGTGCTGTCTCTCAGATCTGCAGCATCTGCAGTTCTTTGTTGGAAACAAAGCAAACCTTGAGCCACCGAAGGGGATATTGGGTCAGGTGATAGTCTCCCTCATCCATAGAGACAGATGGGAAGGAGCATGGAATCATAGAATCCCTACAGTGTGGAAACCGGCCATTCGGCCCATCATGTAGCCCACCAAGACTCACCCCCGCTACCCTATCCCTGTAACCCTGCATTTCCCATGGGTAATCCACCTCACCTACACATCCCTGGATACTCCGGACAATTTACCATGGCCAACCCACCCTAACCTGCACGTGTCTGGACTGTGGGAGGGAACCGGAGCACCCGGAGGTAACCCACACAGACCCAGGGAGAATGTGCAAACCCCACACAGACAGTCCAGCTTCTTTATTTTCTATAATACAGGAGGAAGCAGTGACGCTGCTCCAGCTTCTTTATTTTCTATAATACAGGAGGAAGCAGTGACCCTGCTCCAGCTCCTTTATTTTCTATAATACAGGAGGAAGCAGTGACGCTGCTCCAGCTTCTTTATTTTCTATAATACAGGAGGAAGCAGTGACGCTGCTCCAGCTCCTTTATTTTCTATAATACAGGAGGAAGCAGTGACGCTGCTCCAGCTCCTTTATTTTCTATAATACAGGAGGAAGCAGAGACGCTGCTCCAGCTTCTTTATTTTCTATAATACAGGAGGAAGCAGTGACGCTGCTCCAGCTCCTTTATTTTCTATAATACAGGAGGAAGCAGTGACCCTGCTCCAGCTCCTTTATTTTCTATAATACAGGAGGAAGCAGAGATGCTGCTCCAGCTCCTTTATTTTTTATAATACAGGAGGAAGCAGAGACGCTGCTCCAGCTCCTTGATTTTCTATAATACAGGAGGAAGCAGAGACGCTGCTCCAGCTCCTTTATTTTCTATAATACAGGAGGAAGCAGAGACGCTGCTCCAGCTCCTTGATTTTCTATAATACAGGAGGAAGCAGAGACGCTGCTCCAGCTCCTTTAATTTCTATAATACAGGAGGAAGCAGAGACGCTGCTCCAGCTCCTTTATTTTCTATAATACAGGAGGAAGCAGAGACGCTGCTCCAGCTCCTTTATTTTCTGGAATACAGGAGGAAGCAGAGACGCTGCTCCAGCTCCTTTATTTTCTATAATACAGGAGGAGGCAGAGATGCTGCTCCAGCTCCTTTATTTTCTATAATACAGGAGGAAGCAGAGACGCTGCTCCAGCTCCTTTATTTTCTATAATACAGGAGGAAGCAGAGACGCTGCTCCAGCTCCTTTATTTTCTATAATACAGGAGGAAGCAGGGACTCTGCTCCAGCTCCTTTATTTTCTATAATACAGCAGGAAGCAGAGATTCTGCTCCCGCTTTTTAATTTTCTATTATACAGGAGGAAGCAGTGACGCTGCTCCAGCTCCTTTATTTTCTATAATACAGGAGGAAGCAGAGACGCTGCTCCAGCTCCTTTATTTTCTATAATACAGGAGGAAGCAGTGACCCTGCTCCAGCTCCTTTATTTTCTATAATACAGGAGGAAGCAGAGACGCTGCTCCAGCTCCTTTATTTTCTATAATACAGGAGGAGGCAGAGATGCTGCTCCAGCTCCTTGATTTTCTATAATATAGGAGGAAGCAGGGACTCTGCTCCAGCTCCTTTATTTTCTATAAAACAGCAGGAAGCAGTGATGCTACTCCAGCTCCTTTATTTTCTATAATACAGGAGGAAGCAGGGACTCTGCTCCAGCTCCTTTATTTTCTATAATACAGCAGGAAGCAGAGATTCTGCTCCCGCTTTTTAATTTTCTATTATACAGGAGGAAGCAGTGACGCTGCTCCAGCTCCTTTATTTTCCATAATACAGGAGGAAGCAGTGACGCTGCTCCAGCTCCTTTATTTTGTATAAAACAGCAGGAAGCAGTGATGCTGCTCCAGCTCCTTTATTTTCTATAATACAGGAGGAAGCAGAGACGCTGCTCCAGCTCCTTTATTTTCTATAATACAGGAGGAAGCAGTGATGCTGCTCCAGCTCCTTTATTTTCCATAATACAGGAGGAAGCAGTGACGCTGCTCCAGCTCCTTTATTTTGTATAAAACAGCAGGAAGCAGTGATGCTGCTCCAGCTCCTTTATTTTCTATAATACAGGAGGAAGCAGAGACGCTGCTCCAGCTCCTTTATTTTCTATAATACAGGAGGAAGCAGTGATGCTGCTCCAGCTCCTTTATTTTCTATAATACAGGAGGAAGCAGTGACGCTGCTCCAGCTCCTTTATTTTCTATAATACAGGAGGAAGCAGTGACGCTGCTCCAGCTCCTTTATTTTCCATAATACAGGAGGAAGCAGTGACGCTGCTCCAGCTCCTTTATTTTGTATAAAACAGCAGGAAGCAGTGATGCTGCTCCAGCTCCTTTATTTTCTATAATACAGGAGGAAGCAGAGACGCTGCTCCAGCTCCTTTATTTTCTATAATACAGGAGGAAGCAGAGATTTTGCTCCCGCTCCTTAATTTTCTATTATACAGGAGGAAGCAGTGACGCTGCTCCAGCTCCTTTATTTTCTATAATACAGGAGGAAGCAGTGACGCTGCTCCAGCTCCTTTATTTTCTATAATACAGGAGGAGGCAGAGACGCTGCTCAAGCTCCTTTATTTTCGATAATACAGGAGGAAGCAGTGACGCTGCTCCAGCTCCTTTATTTTCTATAATACAGGAGGAAGCAGTGACGCTGCTCCAGCTCCTTAATTTTCTATTATACAGGAGGTAGCAGAGACGCTGCTCCAGCTCCTTGATTTTCTATAATACAGGAGGAAGCAGTGACCCTGCTCCAGCTCCTTTATTTTCTATAATACAGGAGGAAGCAGTGACGCTGCTCCAGCTCCTTTATTTTTTATAATACAGGAGGAAGCAGTGACGCTGCTCCAGCTCCTTTATTTTCTATAATACAGGAGGAAGCAGAGACGCTGCTCCAGCTCCTTTATTTTCGATAATACAGGAGGAAGCAGTGATGCTGCTCCAGCTCCTTTATTTTCTATAATACGGGAGGAAGCAGTGACCCTGCTCCAGCTCCTTTATTTTCTATAAAACAGGAGGACGCAGTGACGCTGCTCCAGCTCCTTTATTTTCTATAATACAGGAGGAAGCAGTGACGCTGCTCCAACTCCTTTATTATCTATAATACAGGAGGAAGCAGAGACGCTGCTCCAGCTCCTTTATTTTCTATAATACAGGAGGAGGCAGAGATGCTGCTCCAGCTCCTTGATTTTCTATAATATAGGAGGAAGCAGGGACTCTGCTCCAGCTCCTTTATTTTCTATAAAACAGCAGGAAGCAGTGATGCTACTCCAGCTCCTTTATTTTCTATAATACAGGAGGAAGCAGGGACTCTGCTCCAGCTCCTTTATTTTCTATAATACAGCAGGAAGCAGAGATTCTGCTCCCGCTTTTTAATTTTCTATTATACAGGAGGAAGCAGTGACGCTGCTCCAGCTCCTTTATTTTCCATAATACAGGAGGAAGCAGTGACGCTGCTCCAGCTCCTTTATTTTGTATAAAACAGCAGGAAGCAGTGATGCTGCTCCAGCTCCTTTATTTTCTATAATACAGGAGGAAGCAGAGACGCTGCTCCAGCTCCTTTATTTTCTATAATACAGGAGGAAGCAGTGATGCTGCTCCAGCTCCTTTATTTTCCATAATACAGGAGGAAGCAGTGACGCTGCTCCAGCTCCTTTATTTTGTATAAAACAGCAGGAAGCAGTGATGCTGCTCCAGCTCCTTTATTTTCTATAATACAGGAGGAAGCAGAGACGCTGCTCCAGCTCCTTTATTTTCTATAATACAGGAGGAAGCAGTGATGCTGCTCCAGCTCCTTTATTTTCTATAATACAGGAGGAAGCAGTGACGCTGCTCCAGCTCCTTTATTTTCTATAATACAGGAGGAAGCAGTGACGCTGCTCCAGCTCCTTTATTTTCCATAATACAGGAGGAAGCAGTGACGCTGCTCCAGCTCCTTTATTTTGTATAAAACAGCAGGAAGCAGTGATGCTGCTCCAGCTCCTTTATTTTCTATAATACAGGAGGAAGCAGAGACGCTGCTCCAGCTCCTTTATTTTCTATAATACAGGAGGAAGCAGAGATTTTGCTCCCGCTCCTTAATTTTCTATTATACAGGAGGAAGCAGTGACGCTGCTCCAGCTCCTTTATTTTCTATAATACAGGAGGAAGCAGTGACGCTGCTCCAGCTCCTTTATTTTCTATAATACAGGAGGAGGCAGAGACGCTGCTCAAGCTCCTTTATTTTCGATAATACAGGAGGAAGCAGTGACGCTGCTCCAGCTCCTTTATTTTCTATAATACAGGAGGAAGCAGTGACGCTGCTCCAGCTCCTTAATTTTCTATTATACAGGAGGTAGCAGAGACGCTGCTCCAGCTCCTTGATTTTCTATAATACAGGAGGAAGCAGTGACCCTGCTCCAGCTCCTTTATTTTCTATAATACAGGAGGAAGCAGTGACGCTGCTCCAGCTCCTTTATTTTTTATAATACAGGAGGAAGCAGTGACGCTGCTCCAGCTCCTTTATTTTCTATAATACAGGAGGAAGCAGAGACGCTGCTCCAGCTCCTTTATTTTCGATAATACAGGAGGAAGCAGTGATGCTGCTCCAGCTCCTTTATTTTCTATAATACGGGAGGAAGCAGTGACCCTGCTCCAGCTCCTTTATTTTCTATAAAACAGGAGGACGCAGTGACGCTGCTCCAGCTCCTTTATTTTCTATAATACAGGAGGACGCAGTGACGCTGCTCCAGCTCCTTTATTTTCTATAATACAGGAGGAAGCAGTGACGCTGCTCCAGCTCCTTTATTTTCAATAATACAGGAGGACGCAGTGACAATGCTCCAGCTCCTTTATTTTCTATAATACAGGAGGACGCAGTGACCCTGCTCCAGCTCCTTTATTTTCTATAATACAGGAGGACGCAGTGACGCTGCTCCAGCTCCTTTATTTTCTGTAATACAGGAGGAAGCAGTGACGCTGCTCAAGCTCCTTTATTTTCGATAATACAGGAGGAAGCAATGATGCTGCTCCAGCTCCTTTATTTTCTATAATACAGGAGGAAGCAGTGATGCTACTCCAGCTCCTTTATTTTCTATAATACAGGAGGAAGCAGAGACGCTGCTCCAGCTCCTTTATTTTCTATAATACAGGAGGAAGCAGAGATTCTGCTCCCGCTCCTTAATTTTCTATTATACAGGAGGAAGCAGTGACGCTGCTCCTGCTCCTTTATTTTCTATAATACAGCAGGAAGCAGAGACGCTGCTCCAGCTCCTTTATTTTCTATAATACAGGAGGAAGGAGTGACGCTGCTCCATCTCCTTTATTTTCTATAATACAGGAGGAAGCAGAGACGCTGTTCCAGCTCCTTTATATTCTATAATACAGGAGGAAGCAGTGACGCTGCTCCAGCTCCTTTATTTTCTATAATACAGGAGGAAGCAGAGACGCTGCTCAAGCTCCTTTATTTTCTATAATACAGGAGGAAGCAGTGACGCTGCTCCAGCTCCTTTATTTTCTATAATACAGGAGGAAGCAGTGACGCTGCTCCAGCTTCTTTATTTTGTATAATACAGGAGGAAGCAGTGACCCTGCTCCAGCTCCTTTATTTTCTATAATACAGGAGGAAGCAGTGACACTGCTCCAGCTCCTTTATTTTCTATAATACAGAAGGAAGCAGAGACGCTGCTCCAGCTCCTTTATTTTCTATAATACAGGAGGAAGCAGGGAAGCTGCTCCAGCTCCTTTATTTTCTATAATGCAGGAGAAAGCAGTGACGCTGCTCCAGATCCTTTATTTTCTATAATACAGGAGGAAGCAGAAACGCGGCTCCAGCTCCTTTATTTTCTATAATACAGGAGGAAGCAGTGACGCAGCTCCAGATCCTTTATTTTCTATAATACAGGAGGAAACAGTGACTCTGCTCCAACTCCTTTATTTTCTATACTACAGGAGGAAGCAGTGACGCTGTTCCTGCTCCTTTATTTTCTATAATACAGGAGGAAGCAGTGACGCTGCTCCAGCTCCTTTATTTTCTATAATACAGGAGCAAGCAGTGACGCTGCTCCAGCTCCTTTATTTTCTAGAATACAGGAGGAAGCAGTGACGCTGCTCCAGCTCCTTTATTTTCTAGAATACAGGAGGAAGCAGAGACGCTGCTCCAGCTTCTTTATTTTCTAGAATACAGGAGGAAGCAGTGACGCTGCTCCAGCTCCTTTATTTTCTAGAATACAGGAGGAAGCAGTGACGCTGCTCCAGCTCCTTTATTTTCTAGAATACAGGAGGAAGCAGAGACGCTGCTCCAGCTCCTTTATTTTCTAGAATACAGGAGGAAGCAGTGACGCTGCTCCAGCTCCTTTATTTTCTAGAATACAGGAGGAAGCAGTGACGCTGCTCCAGCTCCTTTATTTTCTAGAATACAGGAGGAAGCAGAGACGCTGCTCCAGCTTCTTTATTTTCTATTTTCAGGAGGAAGCAGAGACGCTGCTCCAGCTTCTTTATTTTCTAGAATACAGGAGGAAGCAGTGACGCTGCTCCAGCTCCTTTATTTTCTAGAATACAGGAGGAAGCAGTGACGCTGCTCCAGCTCCTTTATTTTCTATAATACAGGAGAAAGCAGTGACGCTGCTCCAGATCCTTTATTTTCTGTAATACAGGAGGAAGCAGAGACGCTGCTCCAGCTCCTTTATTTTCTATAATACAGGAGGAAGCAGTGACGCTGCTCCAGCTCCTTTATTTTCTAGAATACAGGACGAAGCAGAGACGCTGCTCCAGCTCCTTTATTTTCTGTAATACAGGAGGAAGCAGTGACGCTGCTCCAGCTCCTTTATTTTCTAGAATACAGCAGGAAGCAGAGACGCTGCTCCAGCTCCTTTATTTTCTAGAATACAGGACGAAGCAGAGACGCTGCTCCAGATCCTTTATTTTCTGTAATACAGGAGGAAGCAGTGACGCTGCTCCAGCTCCTTTATTTTCTATAATACAGGAGGAAGCAGTGACGCTGCTCCAGCTCCTTTATTTTCTAGAACACAGGAGGAAGCAGTGACGCTGCTCCAGCTCCTTTATTTTCTAGAATACAGGACGAAGCAGAGACGCTGCTCCAGATCCTTTATTTTCTGTAATACAGGAGGAAGCAGTGACGCTGCTCCAGCTCCTTTATTTTCTATAATACAGGAGGAAGCAGTGACGCTGCTCCAGCTCCTTTATTTTCTAGAACACAGGAGGAAGCAGTGACGCTGCTCCAGCTCCTTTATTTTCTAGAATACAGGAGGAAGCAGTGACATTGCTCCAGCTCCTTAATTTTCTATTATACAGGAGGAAGCAGAGACACTGCTCCAACTCCTTTATTTTCTATAACACAGGAGGAAGCAGTGACACTACTCCAGGTCCTTTATTTTCTATAATACAGCAGGAAGCAGTGACGCTGCTCCAGCTCCTTTATTTTCTATAATACAGGAGGAAGCAGTGACGCTGCTCCAGCTCCTTTATTTTCTATAATAGAGGAGGAAGCAGTGACGCTGCTCCAGCTCCTTTATTTTCTATAACACAGGAGGAAGCAGTGACGCTGCTCCAGGTCCTTTATTTTCTATAATACAGGAGGAAGCAGTGACGCTGCTCCAACTCCTTTATTTTCTATAATACAGGAGGAAGCAGTGACACTGCTCCAGGTCCTTTATGTTCTATAATGCAGGAGGAAGCAGTGACGCTGCTCCAGCACCTTTATTTTCTATAATACAGGAGGAAGCAGTGACGCTGCTCCAGCTCCTTTATTTTCTATAATAGAGGAGGAAGCAGTGACGCTGCTCCAGCTCCTTTATTTTCTATAATACAGGAGGAAGCAGTGACGCTGCTCCAGCTCCTTTATTTTCTATAATACGAGAGGAAGCAGTGACGCTGTTCCTGCTCCTTTATTTTCTATAATGCAGGAGGAAGCAGTGACGCTGCTCAAGCTCCTGTATTTTCTATAATACAGGAGGAAGCAGTGACTCTGCTCCAGCTCCTTTATTTTCTATAATGCAGGAGGAAGCAGAGATTCTGCTCCAGCTCCTTTAGAACATAGAACATAGAACATAGAACAATACAGCACAGAACCGGCCCTTCGGCCCACGATGTTGTGCCAAACCTCTATCCTAGATTAAGCACCCATCCATGTACCTATCCAAATGCCGCTTAAAGGTCGCCAATGAATCTGACTCTACCACTCCCACGGGCAGCGCATTCCATGCCCCCACCACTCTCTGGGTAAAGAACCCACCCCTGACATCTCCCCTATACCTTCCACCCTTCACCTTAAATTTATGTCCCCTTGTAACACTCTGTTGTACCCGGGGAAAAAGTTTCTGACTGTCTACTCTACCTATTCCTCTGATCATCTTATAAACCTCTATCAAGTCACCCCTCATCCTTCGCCGTTCCAACGAGAAAAGGCCAAGAACTCTCAACCTATCTTCGTACGACCTACTCTCCATTCCAGGCAACATCCTGGTAAATCTTCTCTGCACCCTCTCCAAAGCTTCCACATCTTTCCTAAAGTGAGGCGACCAGAACTGCACACAGTACTCCAAATGTGGCCTTACCAAAGTCCTGTACAGCTGCAACATCACCTCACGACTCTTGAATTCAATCCCTCTGCTAATGAACGATAATACTCCATAGGCCTTCTTACAAACTCTATCCACCTGAGTGGCAACCTTCAAAGATCTATGTACATAGACCCCAAGATTCCTCTGTTCCTCCACCTGACCAAGAACCCTACCATTAACCCTGTATTCCGCATTCTTATTTGTTCTTCCAAAATGGACAACTTCACACTTGGCAGGGTTGAACTCCATCTGCCACTCCTCAGCCCAGCTCTGCATCATATCTAAGTCCCTCTGCAGCCGACAACTGTCCACAACTCCACCTATCTTTGTATCATCTGCAAATTTCCTGACCCACCCTTCGACTCCCTCATCTAAGTCATTAATAAAAATTACAAACAGCAGAGGACCCAGAACTGATCCCTGCGGAACTCCACTTGTAACTGGACTCCATGCTGAATATTTACCATCTACCACCACTCTCTGACTTCGACCGGTTAGCCAGTTTTCTATCCAATTGGCCAAATTTCCCTCTATCCCATGCCTCCTGACTTTCCGCATAAGCCTACCATGGGGAACCTTAACAAATGCCTTACTAAAATCCATGTACACTACATCCACTGCTCTACCCTCATCCACATGCTTGGTCACCTCCTCGAAGAATTCAATAAGACTTGTAAGGCAAGACCTACCCTTCACAAATCCGTGCTGGCTGTCCCTAATCAAGCAGTGTCTTTCCAGATACTCGTAAATCCTATCCCTCAGTACCCTTTCCATTACTTTGCCTACCACAGAAGTAAGACTAACTGGCCTGTAATTCCCGGGGTTATCCCTATTCCCTTTTTTGAACAGGGGCACAACATTCGCTACTCTCCAGTCCCCTGGTACCACCCCAGTTGCCAGTGAAGACGAGAAGATCATTGCCAACGGTACTGCAATTTCCTCTCTTGCTTCCAACATAATCCTAGGATATATCCCGTCAGGCCCGGGGGACTTGTCTATCCTCAAGTTGTTCAAAATGTCCAACACATCTTCCTTCCTAACAGGTATCTCTTCTAGCTTATCAGTCCGTTTCACACTCTCCTCTTCAACAATACGGTCCCTCTCGTTCGTAAATACTGAAGAGAAGTACTTGTTCAAGACCTCTCCTATCTCTTCCAACTCAATACACAGTCTCCCACCACTGTCCTTGATCGGACCTACCCTCGTTCTCGTCATTCTCAGGTTTCTCACATACGCATAGAATGCCTTGGGGTTATCCTTGATCCTATCCGCCAGGGATTTTTCATGCCCTCTCTTAGCTCTCCTAATCCCTTTCTTCAGGTCCCTTCTGGCTATCCTGTATCCCTCCACTGCTCTGTCTGAACCTTGTTTCCTCAACCTTATGTAAGCCTCCTTCTTCCTCTTTACTAGACATTGAACCTCCCTCGTCAACCAAGGCTCCCTCACACGACCATTTCTTTCCTGCCTGACCGGTACATACATATCAAGACACGTCGTATCTGCTCCTTGAAAAAGTTCCACATTTCTACGACATCCTTCCCTGACAGCCTATGCTCCCAACGTATGCTCCTCAAATCCTGTCTTACAGCATCGTAATTTCCCTTCCCCCAATTGTAAAAACTTCCTTGTTGTGCGCACCTATCTCTCTCCATAACCAAGGTGAAAGTCACAGAATTGTGGTCGCCATCATCAAAATGTTCACCCACGAACAAGCCCGCCACTTGTCCCGGTTCATTACCGAGTACCAAATCCAATATGGCCTCCCCTCTGGTTGGACAATCTACATACTGCGTTAGAAAAGCTTCCTGGACACACTGCACAAACACCGCCCCATCCAATCTACTTGATCTAAAGAGCTTCCAATCAATATTTGGGAAGTTGAAGTCACCCATGACTACGACCCTGTGGCTTCTGCACCTTTCCAAAATCTGTTTCCCAATCTGTTTCTCCACATCTCTGCTGCTATTGGGGGGCCTATAATAAACACCCAACAACGTGACTGCACCTTTCCTATTTCTGACTTCAGCCCATACTACCTCCAGAGGCAGATCCCCCTCAAACTTCCTTTCTGCAGCCGTTATACCATTTCTAATTAGCAATGCCACCCCCCCTCCTTTTTTACCACCCTCCCTAATCTTACTGAAACATCTGTAACCAGGAACCTCCAACAGCCATTCCTGTCCCTCATCTATCCATGTTTCCGTGATGGCCACAACATCGTAGTCCCATGCCTTAAGTTCACCCACCTTATTTCTGATACTCCTTGCGTTGAAGTATACGCACTTGAGCCCATCTCTGTGTCCGCAAGTAGTCCCTGTCAGTGCTACCTTCTCCACAGCCTCCCTACAGTCTTGGGCATCCTGACACACAGCTAGCTTACTTGCTGGACTACAAGTCCGGATCCCATCCCCCTGCCAAATTAGTTTAAACCCCCCCGAAGAGTGCTAGCAAACCTACCCCCCAGGATATTGGTGCCCTTCTGGTTCAGGTGCAACCCGTCCTGTTTATACAGGTCCCACCTTCCCCAGAATGCAGTCCAATTGTCCAAATATCTGAAGCCCTCCCTCCTACACCATCCTTGCAGCCACGTGTTCAACTGCACTCTCTCCCTATTCTTTGCCTCTCTGTCACGTGGCACCGGCAACAACCCAGAAATGACAACTCTGTCTGTCCTAGCTTTTAGCTTCCAGCCTAACTCCTTGAGCTCTTGAATGACCTCCCCACCCCTCTTCCTACCTATGTCGTTGGTGCCAATGTGTACCACGACTTCTGGCTGCACACCCTCCCCCTTAAGGATTCTGAAGACACGGTCCGAGACGTCTCGGACCCTAGCACCCGGGAGGCAACAAACCATCCGAGAGTCTCGCCCATGTCCACAGAACCGCCTGTCCGTCCCTCTAACTAGAGAGTCCCCTATAACTAGCGCTCTCCTCTTCTCCCCCTTTCCCTTCTGAATCTCAGAGCCACAGACCCCTTCACTGCAGCTTACACCTGCAAGGCTGTCCCCCCCAACAGTTTCCAAAGCTGCATACTTATTTTTTAGGGGAACGACTACAGGGGAACCCTGCACTGCCTGCTTCTTCCCCTTCCCACCTCTAACTGTTACCCAGCTACCTCTGTTCTCCGGTGTAACTATGTCCCTGTAGCTTCTATCGATCACCCTCTCAGCCTCACGAATATTCCTCAGCTCATCCAGCTCCAGTTCCAGTTCCCTAACTCGTTCGGTGAGGATCAGGATCTGACTGCATTTCCTGCACACGAAGTCAGCAGGAGTATCGGTGGTCACCCCTACCTCAAACATCCTGCAGGAGGAACATTCCACCGCCTGCGCTGCCATGACTATACACTGTCTCCAAAAACAAGAACACTGAGTCAATAACCTGTTGACTTTAAAGTTAGGTTAGAGGAGGAGGGTGGGAGGGAGGCCCTACGAAAGTAGGACCTGGGGTCTAGAACACACCCACTCAAATACTAATCACTTACCTTCCCGCCCAGCTATGCGCTCCAACCTCACTTCCGCTGCCCGCTACAGGTAAGTAATTTTGAAACAAACTGTCTAACCTGAGCTGTCGTCTCCCGGGTTCGTTTTTCCTCGGCCGCTGCTCCCACTCAAATGACCGTTGGTGATTAAAGGGTGAGTATTTTAGATAATACAGGAGGAAGCAGAGATTCTGCTCCAGCTCCTTTATTTTCTATAATACAGGAGGAAGCAGAGACTCTGCTCCAGCTCCTTTATTTTCTAGAATACAGGAGGAAGCAGTGACGCTGCTCCAGCTCCTTTATTTTCTATAATACAGGAGGAAGCAGAGACTCTGCTCCAGCTCCTTTATTTTCTAGAATACAGGAGGAAGCAGTGACGCTGCTGCAGCTCCTTTATTTTCTATAATACAGGAGCAAGCAGTGACGCTGCTCCAGCTCCTTTATTTTCTATAATACAGGAGGAAGCAGAGACTCTGCTCCAGCTCCTTTATTTTCTAGAATACAGGAGGAAGCAGTGACGCTGCTCCAGCTCCTTTATTTTCTAGAATACAGAAGGAAGCAGTGACGCTGCTCCAGCTCCTTTATTTTCTAGAATACAGAAGGAAGCAGAGACGCTGCTCCAGCTCCTTTATTTTCTATAATACAGGAGGAAGCAGTGACCCTGCTCCAGCTCCTTTATTTTCTATAATACAGGAGGAAGCAGAGACTCTGCTCCAGCTCCTTTATTTTCTAGAATACTGGAGGAAGCAGTGACGCTGCTCCAGCTCCTTTATTTTCTAGAATACAGAAGGAAGCAGAGATGCTGCTCCAGCTCCTTTATTTTCTATAATACAGCAGGAAGCAGTGACGCTGCTCCAGCTCCTTTATTTTCTAGAATACAGGAGGAAGCAGAGACGCTGCTCCAGCTCCTTTATTTTCTATAATACAGGATGAAGCAGTGACGCTGCTCCAGCTCCTTTATTTTCTATAATACAGGAGGAAGCAGTGACGCTGCTCCAGCTCCTTTATTTTCTAGAATACAGGAGGAAGCAGAGACTCTGCTCCAGCTCCTTTATTTTCTAGAATACAGGAGGAAGCAGTGACGCTGCTCCAGCTCCTTTATTTTCTAGAATACAGAAGGAAGCAGAGACGCTGCTCCAGCTCCTTTATTTTCTATAATACAGGAGGAAGCAGTGACGCTGCTCCAGCTCCTTTATTTTCTATAATACAGGAGGAAGCAGTGACGCTGCTCCAGCTCCTTTATTTTCTATAATACAGGAGGAAGCAGTGACGCTGCTCCAGCTCCTTTATTTTCTATAATACAGGAGGAAGGAGTGACGCTGCTCCAGCTCCTTTATTTTCTATAATACAGGAGGAAGCAGAGACGCTGCTCCAGCTCCTTTATTTTCTATAATACAGGAGGAAGCAGTGACGCTGCTCCAGCTCCTTTATTTTCTATAATACAGGAGGAAGCAGTGACCCTGCTCCAGCTCCTTTATTTTCTATAATACAGGAGGAAGCAGTGATGCTGCTCCAGCGCCTTTATTTTCTATAATACAGGAGGAAGCAGAGACGCTGCTCCATCTCCTTAATTTTCTATTGTACAGGAGGAGGCAGTGATGCTGCTCCAGGTCGTTTATTTTCTATAATACAGGAGGAAGCAGTGACGCTGCTCCAGCTCCTTCATTTTCTATAATACAGGAGGAAGCAGAGACGCTGCTCCATCTCCTTAATTTTCTATTGTACAGGAGGAGGCAGTGATGCTGCTCCAGGTCGTTTATTTTCTATAATACAGGAGGAAGCAGTGATGCTGCTCCAGCTCCTTTATTTTCTATAATACAGGAGGAAGCAGTGACGCTGCTCCAACTCCTTTATTATCTATAATACAGGAGGAAGCAGAGACGCTGCTCCAGCTCCTTTATTTTCGATAATACAGGAGGAAGCAGTGATGCTGCTCCAGCTCCTTTATTTTCTATAATACAGGAGGAAGCAGAGACGCTGCTCCATCTCCTTAATTTTCTATTGTACAGGAGGAGGCAGTGATGCTGCTCCAGGTCCTTTATTTTCTATAATACAGGAGGAAGCAGAGACGCTGCTCCATCTCCTTTATTTTCTCTAATACAGGATGAAGCAGTGACGCTGCTCCAGCTCCTTTATTTTCTATAATACAGCAGGAAGCAGTGATGCTGCTCCACCTCCTTCATTTTCTATAATACAGGAGGAAGCAGAGACGCTGCTCCAGCTCCTTTATTTTCTATAATACAGGAGGAAGCTGTGACGCTGCTCCAGCTCCTTTATTTGGTGCAATCAATAAATGGGTCTGTTTCAGTGCTGTACATCTCTATGTTTGTATTTGAATGGCATCTGGATGGGCTGATGACAGGGAGGGTTTGGAGGGGTAAGGGACAAATGTTGCAAATATATCTAGATTAATTTTGGTTATCTGGTCAGCAGGGACGAGCTGGAATGGAGGGTCTGTTTCTGTGCTCGGCACCTCCGAAATCCTGATGAAGACCTTTACCCGAAACGTCGATTTTCCTGCTCCTCGGATACTGCCTGACCTGCTGTGCTTTTCCAGCACCACACTGATCTAAGCTCTGAAATGCACTCTTTCAGAGTTCCATCAATCTCATACCATGTACTTCTCATGCAGGCGACTTCTCCTGCCTTCTGAAGGTACACCGAGCCAACACACCAGGATGTCCCATCATTTTAGGCAATGGGACCCGATGTGTGAACCTCACTGCCGATGTCAAATACATCTTGAAAGCCATGAGGCAGGGAACCTCCAGCTGCTGCCACGACAGAACATTGGGACACAGGCAGATTTCAACCTCACACCTTCAAGGCTGAATCTGAGCTGAGGGGGCACCTATTGTTAAAGATTTACCTGAGAATTTAATATTTTTACATACGGTTTACATGTGAAACAACAAAATCTAACATGTTATTTCTAACAGTATACAGACTGAACAGACAGTGCACTTTTACTTTTAAATATTTCATTTCAGTGGCATCACCCTGTAATCCTTTACTACAAATTCTGTGTCGTTTGATGTTATGCTCCATGAAGGAACAGCGCTCCAAAAGCTAGTACTATCAAATAAACCTGTTGGACTATAACCTGATGTTGTGTAATTATTTAATTTTGTCCACCCCAGTCCAACAACAGCACCTCCAAATCTTTACTACATATTGTTTACACTAACTCACACGCAGTCCTGGTCAGTTTAGCACAATGACCCTGTTCCTCTTTTTGTGAGGTTCCCTGTGTATATTAACAGAGTTAATGGGCCCCGAGAGGATGAATACATTCTCTTTATCCTGTCAGTTTAAACAGTTGAACATATCAGTTTGAAGCCAATGGAAGAGGAGATTGTCTTTTTCTGTACAATTTCAGTGCAGAACGTTCAGCCATAAACTGTCTTTGCAAAAGTGGGGGTTGAATGCAATTCTCACTGAGCAGCATTAATACAGAAAACACAATTCCGAGTTCCTGTTATCAATTGGTTAAGGAACTGGGATGAGAAAACTACTTGTGGTGTGGTGCCGTGCCTCAGTTTGTTAACCTGCCCACATCATAAACAGCCCACCAAGATTTCACATCGTAGTGGTGCCTGTGTATTTTACCAAATGCATGGTTGTTTCAAAATCTCCCAAGTCAGTGTAGCTCATCAGTCAACCATGCGTCCTGTTTGAGTGTCAGCCTGTTTTGGTGATCCTGATCTGCTCCCTGGTTTAGTTCCTCCAGTGGATATTGTTTCTTCCGAACTATTAATTCAATCTGGAGTTTCTTTCCTGTGTTTGACAAGAACTTCCGCTTCTACTCCTCCTTTATTACGCCACGTTCATTTCCAGTTTGTTGGGAATAACGAGGTGAGTGGAGATATGGCAGACTCGCCGGTGAATGTTGCAGTAATGGCGCAGACACCAAGAGCTGTTCACCCTAATTCTCTGCTGTCAACATTCATTCATTCCACACCAACAGGAAATACTTCATTGCTCTCCTATCGTTGTGGTTTGCACTGTGATTGCGGTTTCTTTTCTTGTGGATTATGGAGTCTATTTAGAACTCGAAAGGATCATAATTTTTGGAGGAAGGAATGACTCCTCCCCTCAGGCATAAGAGCCAGACACATTATTCGGAGAATGTGAGCCCAATCCCACACATCCTACCAAGGGGGCAGAAAGCCTGTTAGCTGGTCCACTCTCAATTTGTCTCCGAATGTCAGACTTTTCAAAGATCAGAAATGGGAAATGAGGAATATGGACAGACCGAGAGTCCGAGAATGTGAAAGAGGGTCAGGTGCATTCACAGAGAAAGAAAGAAATACAGAGACGCATATTGAGGGAGATACTGAAAGGACCAATTCTCCAATCGACATGGCTGCTGACTGACAGAAACAAATAGGAATAAAAAGGGAACTATTAAGCACAGCCTTTCACCAGCTCCGGGTAACGGAAGGATTCTTACAGCCAACAAAGTCAGTTTGAATTTTCAACATTAACGGTTGTAAGCTAATGAAAGATTTTGGTAAATATCCTGACAGGGAAAACTGATCATTTTACCAAAAATATAATACAGAAATGTCGAGGTAACCTCGCTCTGCCGATATGAAGCATTAACTCTGTTTCTCTCCACTGTCCTACTGAGTTTTTCTATCAAATCTTGGTTTGGGTTCAGATTTCAAACATCTGCAGTTCTTTGTTTCATGTTATTCTTAACAACGTTTGAGACAAAACCAATGACCTGACGGCTTCAGAAAATCGGTCAGAAATACTGTTAGCAAGATTTCTTTGCAGAACACATCGCCCATTCCCTGACCAGGAATCACCCTTTCCCCCTTCAGAGAGTGCACCAACTCCTAACTGTGAGATTAAAAGGGAAGGTGACAGAAACTGTCGGATTTATTCTCAATGAAACCACTTATACATTTCATTTTGGATCATTTTCGCTGCACATTAGTTTCTCGTTGTTTTCGAGGTTTTTTTTAACACAATAGGAAAATACCATTCGGCCCATCGTACAGAATGGCTCATCAGATAGACATCTGTTTTCGATCCAGTGTCCAGCTTTGGCACGATACCTTGTGTGTTCTGATGTTTTCAACGCAAAATTCCGAAAAGATTATCCCTGTGATCTTAAAGGAGACACCAATGGGAGTGAGTTATACACCGTCATATTGAAGTGAAATCCCCTCGAGCAACCCTTTCACATTTTCACCCATAGAGTGAGTCACAGACACACATACCCGGAGGTGGGGGGAAGGAGGGCAGAGGTTACGGGATTATACCAGCTCCTTGTGCTTCTGTTCCGCTCTCCACCTACTTAAGACAACCGCCCCCCCCCCCCCCACCCCGCCCACACACACACACGTTTCTCCGACAAAAGGCAGCTTTAGGTGCAACTGAAGCCAGTTTTACAGACAATGAGAGACGTTGCGATGAGCTGGAATTTAAAATGGACAATTGCCTCACATGCAATGTTCAAATTTGAAAACACACTGATGCAAAGTCTGCAGCTCCTCAAAATCTGTCGCACATTGAGGTGCAATACTCCCAAATTCGAGACCCACTGATCCAATCCCTGCAGCACATTGCACACAAATCAGGAAGGATTCGAACCACCAAAAGTCAGAGACATTATCCATGATGTCAGTGTCCCAATGTCAGCCGGAGGTCCGACAGGGAGTCGATATGAAACGGAAACACGGACATCGGGGGAAACAGTATTCACAAGGTGAACAATCAGTAAAAATAATTATCGTCACTGTTTCCCATCGGATGTCCCACTCCGTGAAGCAATGTCTTTCAATGCCCAAGGAAACATATTTACCCTCAGGGACCTGCTTCAGGGTCGCCTGAGCCTCTGCTGGAAGTTGCCATCATTTTATTCACAGTCACTCCGCGATTTTTTGATTCACTCCAGTGAAATATCTTTTCATACCTTGTGTCATGGCCTCTTCCAGTCAAGATCCTGAACCAGTCCAGTGAGAAACCTCTGTTGATTTGAATCCCGGGATGGAGAATCAGACGAGATGAACAGCGCCTTTTATTGGTGGAACCCCTTCACTTCAATCTCACGCCTCAAAACGGGTCTCTGTCCGCGTCAACCTTTTCTGTACATTCCTGCATTACACCGACTGACCAACATCAGATTACCACAGCTCCGCTTTCTTTACTTTGAAACCCAAGGCGATAATATGAAGCGTTTGCAAAATTGAAGAGAGAAACTTTGTTGCCGAAGGTGGTTATGAAGGGATGGACAGGCACAAGGGTGTGTACAATTCAGGTCGCTTTGGATACTGTCAGCATTACCGGGGGCCCGTGCTGAGGAGTCAAAGTTTGTATCGTCCAGACATGGATACAGTTCCCATTCAGGGAATGAAGGTTTAATTCTCTTCATGTGAATTGTCTGAATGAAAACGCATTCCCCGTCCCACACAGAAGAGAGACCGGGATCCCTCCAGAATCAGCCCAGTGATTGCTTGAACCATGCAGAAGGACAATGACAGCGGACAGATACGATAGTGACCCCTTCAAATCTCCCTCCAATCATCTCATAGAACATAGAAGAATACAGCGCAGTACAGGCCCTTCAGCCCTCGATGTTGCGCCGATCAAAGCCCACCTAACCTACACTAACCCACTATCCTCCATATACCTATCCAATGCCCGCTTAAATATCCATAAAGAGGGAGAGTCCACTACTGCTACTGGCAGGGCATTCCATGAACTTACGACTCGCTGAGTGAAGAACCTACCCCTAACATCAGTCCTATATCTACCCCCCCCTTAATTTAAAGCTATGCCCCCTTGTAATAGCTGACTCCATACGTGGAAAAAGGTTCTCACTGTTAACCCTATCTAACCCCCTAATCATCTTGTACACCTCTATCAAATCACCCCTAAACCTTCTTTTCTCCAATGAAAACAACCACAAGTGCCTCAGCCTTTCCTCATAGGATTTTCCTACCATACCAGGCAACATCCTGGTAAACTTCCTCTGCACCCGTTCCAGTGCCTCCACATCCTTCCTATAGTATGGTGACCAAAACTGCACACAATATTCCAGATGCGGCCGCACCAGAGTCTTATACAACTGCAGCATGACCTCAGGACTCCGGAACTCAATTCCTCTACCAATAAAAGCCAGTACGCCATATGCCTTCTTCACTGCACTATTTACCTGGGTGGCAACTTTCAGAGATCTGTGTACATGGACACCAAGATCCCTCTGCTCTTCCACACTACCAAGTAGTCTACCATTAGCCCAGTAATCCATCTTTTTATTACTCTTACCAAAGTGAATCACTTCACACTTAGCTACATTGAACTCCATTTGCCACCTTTCTGCCCAGCTCTGCAGCTTCTCTATATCCCGCTGTAACCTGCCATATCCTTCCTCACTGTCTACAACTCCTCCGACTTTCGTATCATCCGCAAACTTGCTCACCCAACCTTCTAACCCTTCCTCCAGGTCATTTATAAAAATGACAAACAGCAATGGTCCCAAAACAGATCCTTGCGGAACACCGCTAGTGACGGCACTCCAAGATGAACCTTTGCCATCAACTACTACCCTCTGTCTTCTTCCAGAGAGCCAATTCCTAATCCAAACCTCCAACTCACCCTCAATGCCATATCTCTGTATTTTCTGCAGTAGCCTACCATGGGGGACCTTATCAAACGCCTTACTAAAATCCATATATACCACATCTACCGCTTTCCCTTTATCTACCTCCTTAGTCACCTTCTCAAAGAATTCAATAAGGTTTGTGAGGCACGACCTGCCCTTCACAAAACCATGCTGACTATCCTTGATCACATCATTCTTATCCAGATGTGCATAAATCCTATCCCTTACAATTCTCTCTAAGACTTTGCCCACAACAGAAGTGAGACTCACTGGCCTATAGTTACTAGGATTATCTTCCTGAGGTGGAAATATGTTGGTGTTCCTTCAGTGTCTCTGGGTGTAAATCCAGGAAATCCCGCACTTGCAGCATAATGGCAGTACCTCCGTGTGAAGGAGTTCAATGGTTCACAAAAGCAACTCATCTCCTCCATCTCTGGGGATTTAGGGATGGACAGCGAGTCCTATTCCATTGAGTGATATCTTTATCCCAGGAATGCGTTTCTAACAGTGGGAGGTTCCAATCGGACACCTGCAGGAGATCGGTAGTAAGTTGGGAAGTGGAGCAGGGAAGTGAAATTGACGTGAATGACAATGAGGACTGGGAGGCATGAGGCAGGAAGTGAGTCTGGATCTGGTGGTGCAAGGCTCAGTGTCGCTGTTAATGGGTCAGCCTTTACTGCAAACTGTTTACATTGGCTCACACACCATTCCTGGGCAATTCATGGCAATGACACTGTTCCTCTTCGTGTGAGATTACCTCTGTGTGTATTAAAGCTGTCAATACGTCCCAAAAGGATGAAAAATGTCCCCTTTGTTCTGTCAGTTTAAACAGATACAAATATCTGTTTGAAGCCAATGTAAGAGAAGATTGCCATTTTATGTGACTTTGCATCGAAGAGTGTTCAATCGTGAAATGTCTGGTTTTGTAAAAGCGGGGTTTGATTGCAAATCACACTGAGTAATATTGATCCAGAAATGTATTTCCGAGTTACTGTGGTCATGTGGTTAAGGAACTGCACATATGGCTTAGTTATTTCAAACCCCTCCTTGGTTAGCAGCAGACCATAGGGTCCAATCACAGCTGCGCCCGCTTGTTGTATTGAAGGATCGTAGGGTCACCTTGTATTAAGGGTCGTGTTACTGATGAAGGGACTCAGCATCCTGTTTGAGTTCGAGCCTGTTATGGTTTGTCAAACCCACTCCTTTTTCCTGGTTTAGTTCCAGCAGTGCATGTTGTCCTTCCTAACCAATACTCCAACCTGGAGATTGTTGCTGCTGTTCCAAAAGCACTCCTTCTTCTCCTCCACTTTTATTCTCCCTGCTTCATTCCAAGTTTGGTGGGAATACCGAGGTGAGGCAGGAGACACTACAGAAAGGCCGTGGGATGTTGTGGTTATGGCACAGAAACCAGGAGTGGATCACCCTCATTCTCTGATGTCGCCATTCATTCATTGTACAGCATCATTCATGTTTCCATGTTCTCCTATAGTTGTAGTTGTTTTTTCTATTGGATAAGGAATGCATGTTTAATTTCGAAAGGGTTACACTATTTTAAGGAAGAAATGGCTCCTTGTATCACATCCAAGTGGCAGATATATTATCCGTTTTGTTTCAGATTTCCAACATCTGCATCTCTTGGTTTTCTGTTCAACTTTAAAACGGTTGACACAAAAACGATGTTCTGCCAGCTTTGGAAAAGTGGTCAGAAATATTCTTACAACGATGTGTGTCCAGAACAAAGCACGCATTCCTTGACCGGGAATAGAACCCGTGTCACGGCGGCGAGAGAGCCAAATGCTGGTTACTAGACTACAAGGAAGGCAGAAGGCGAACATTATATTTATTCAGAATGAAAACACTTTTGCCTTTTCATTTCTGATCAGTCTTGCTGCAGATTAGGTCCTCGTTGTCTTCGAGCTTTCACAGAGTGGGAAGAGACCGTTCGGCCCATCGAACATTGCAGCTCATCAGGTATCCATGTATTCCAGTCCCAGTTTCTAGTTTTGGCTCAAAATGTTATGTGTACTGATGTTTCCAGAGCAAATATCAACGCGATTCTCACTGTGAATTTAAACGACACGACAATGGGACTGAGGTCTGACATGGTCACACTGTGTTGGAACCACCTTGAGGAACTGAACCTCATTTTCACCCACAGAGGGAGACACACAGAAACATATCCCGGGAGGAACAGATGTCTCAGGATCATACCAGCTCCTTGTGCTTCACTTCCGCTCTCTGCTCCACACAACAGCTTCTCTGACAAAGACAGCTTTAGGTGGAACACTCGCCAGTTTGACAGGTAATGAGAGATGTGGAGCTGAGCGGGAATTTAAAATGGACAATAGACCGAAATGCAAGTTTTAAATTCGACAGCACACTGATCCAAACCATTCAGATCATCAGAACCTGACAAAACAGGACCAGCCATACACCTGTCTGACATTGAGCTGTAATGGACCCAAAAGCAACATTCCATTTGAATACACACTGATCCAATCCCTGCAGCTCGAAGGAACATAAGAAAATACCAACTGACAACATGCAATTGGCTGAACTAACACGTTACACTCGAGACATGTAAGATGTAAACCTACAATCGTCTGATTCAAAGTCAGATGTTTTATCTATTGCTTCACTAGCCGGATGCACACGCACACGCTGGACACCTTTCCATATGTGATGTAAACATGGAGATCTGGGAAACAACATTCATAAGGTGATCAACCAGCAAAGATAATCCACTTTGTGTAACAGGGCCTTTCAATGGCAAAGCAAATACATTTGTCCTCAGGTGCCTGCTTCTGTGTCGCCTGTTCTTCTGTTGGACGTCTCCAGCATTTTATTCACAGTCACTCCGCTATCTTATGATGCACTCCACTGAAATGTACTTTCATACTTGGATTTAGTGTCACTTTCAGTCAAGATCCTGAACAAATTCAGCGAGAAACCTCTGGTCATTTCCAACATGGAATTTGGAATCAGACGATTTGAACGAAGGCTTTATTGGGGCCGCCCCATCACCGCAGATCAACGCCTCAAAACGAGCCGCTGTTAGTATCAAACTGTTCTGTACCTTCCTGCAGTAAATCAGGTTGGCACAGCTCCGCTTTCTTCACATTGAAACCAGGGCGGCAATCTGAATTGTTTTTAAACTTAGAGAGAGAAACATTGCTGCTGAAGATGATGATGACGTGAAGATCATACACAGAGTCTGGACAGATCAGGTCACAAGTGTTACTGTCAGCTTCAGTAGGGTCACTGGTTCAGAGTCTGAGTTTGTAATGCCCAGACCGGGATACAATTCCCAGTCAGGAAATGAAGATTTATTTTTCTTCTTGTGAGTTATCTTATTGAAAACTAACTCCTGCTTCCTTACAGAACACAGACCCAGACCAACCCAGTGATTGTTTGCATCTATCTAGAAGGACAATAGCAACAGATACACGAGAGAACTGTAACCACAAATCACCCATCTAGGATCTCACCTTTCTGAGTTGGAAATATCTCGCTGCTCTTACAGTGCTTTGGGGTCGAGATCCTGGAACTCCCTCCCTAACAGTATCATGGCTGTACCTTGAGTTCTTCCAGGATCCTGTAAAGTAACTCAACATCTCAATCGCTGGAATAAATAGGGATGGACACTGATTCGTATCGCATCGAGTTTCGAACAGGGTCATTAGATTCACTATCGCGTGGAAACAGACCCTTCGGGCCAACACTGTCCCTCCAGACAGTAACCCACCCAGACCCACTTAATACTTTTGGCAATTCAGCCTGACCAATTCACCCTAAACTAAACATCTTTGAACTGCGGAACGAAGCCCACACAGACACGGGGAGAATGTGCAAACTCCATACAGACAGTGGCCGGAGGCTGGAATTGAATCCGAGACCCTACTGCTGTGAGGCTGCAGTGTTAACCACTGATCCACCGTGCGACCCCTGCGGTTTCAAGGTGGACACCTGCAAGTGATCGAGAGAAGTGATTCCGTGGAGCAGGGTGATTGATATAAAATGAAAGGTAAAGACGCCTGGAAGGTTTGAATCAGTAAGTGAGAGAGGAGCTGATGGAGCAAGGCTCAATGTTAGACCTAAAAGATCAGCCTATACTGCCCACTGTTTATACTGACTCACACAACACTCCTGATCCATTCACCACAATGACCCTGTTCTCTTGGGGTGATATTCCCTCGGTACATATTCACGCAGTTCATGGGCTCCAGGAGGATGAACACATCCTCTTTATCCTGTCAGTTTAATGAAGATGGAGGGATCAGTTTGAACCCAACGCAAGAAGAGATTGCCTCTTTCTGTGCATTTTCACTGGGGAATGTCCAGCTGTGAACTATTCTTTTCGGTATAAGGGGATGCTTATTTAAATTCTCACCGAGCAACTTTAACCGCGAAACAAATTACTCTGATTGACTAGTTAATGAAGTGCAGATCTGGATTTGAAGAGCAGTGTCTGCGCTGTCTCCATGGATTAATGAGTTAAAGCGCCTGGTAACAACCAGACCAGGACGGTGTCAAATCCTGGCCTTGCATGTCCTGTATATTGAAGGTTCGTTACTTAACCATCTCATAAATGCCATTGTGTTGATCCACCATACCGAAAGAGACGGCTCAGAATCCTTCTGGTGTTTGAGCTCAGCCCATTGGGATTTCATGTTCCCACGTCCTACCGCCTCCTGTGGCCCCACCAGTCAACGCTCTATCTTTCTAATTCCACTTTTATTCTCCCTCCTTCATTCTCACTTTGTTGGGAATAACGAGGTGAGGCAGGAGACACTGCAGATATCCCAGCAATGTTGTGGGAATGGCACACACACTGCAAGATGATACCCCTCCTTTTCTGCTGTCACCATTCATTCGTTTAATTGAAGCAAAGACTTCACTTAAATCGGATAATTGGGGTAAAATTGTTTTTGTTTGGTCGATTCTGAATTCTATTAAGAATTGTAAAAGCTCATCATATTTTGAGTGAAGAAATGTCACCTTACCACAGGCCTCAGTGACATAGACTCTACCCGGAGAATGCGAGTACAGTTCTACAAACTCTACCCAGGGGCGGGGAAAGCCCGTTAGTAGGTCTACTCTCAAACTATCTCCGAATGTCAGACTTTTCAAAGAGCAGAAATGGAAAATGAGGGATATTGACAGACAGAGAGTGGGAGAATGTGGAAGAGAGTGAGGTGGATACACAGAGGAAATGATAGACGAGTAGAGACGCATATTGAGGGAGAGCCTGAAAATAGAAACTCTCCATTTAAAATGGGTGCTCACTGACAGAAAGGGGAATAAAAAAGAACAATTGAAGATCAGCGTTTCACCAGCTCAAGGCAACGGGATCAGCATTACACCCGGAAAGGTCGGTTGACATTCAGAAAGTTGACATTTCTCGGCTAATATAATATTCTGATAAATATGCTGACTTGCGAAGGAAAACTGACAATTAGTCTAGCATTAACACAATAAATTGCATAACTATCCTGGTTCTGTCGATCTGAAACATTAAACCTGTTTCTCTCCACAGATGCTGCCAAGTCTGCCGTTTCTCTGTCAATTTCCGTTTCTGATTCCGAATTCCAGCATTCACAGTGCTTTGTTTAAAGTTACTCTGCATTAAGTATGGGACAACACTTGATCAATTGTCAGCTCCATACTTCATTCCCTGCTTCGGGAAGGCTGTCCCCACGATTAATGGTACGAGGAAAACTCCACTTGCTGCAACAGTGAGAAAACTGAATCCTCACCAGGAGGCGAACAGGGAAAGCAAAAAGAAAAGGCACTGTGTGTTTTCATCATGAAACCGCTTTTGTCTTTTCATCTGTGATTATTTTTGCTGCAGATTAGTTTCTCCCTTTCTCCCGATTTTTATAGCGTGAATAAGACCTTTCGGCCCATCTGCAGTGCAAGTCATTGGACTGCCATCTATTCTAGTCCCAGTTCCCATCAACCTGCGTTTCTGATGTTTCCAGGGTGAATCTAAATGGGATTCTCCCTGTGATCTTAAATGACACAACAATGGGACTGAAGTTGGACATGGTCACATTATGTTGTAACACCGCCAAGGAACTCAACCTCATATTTACCCACAGATGGGAACAAACAGAGGTCTCAGGATGAGTCCTGTTCCATATGCTTCACATCCGCCAGTTTCTCCGACCAGCTCACCGCAGCTGGTCAAAAAGGTCTGCAGCACAGAAAATGCCCTTCGGCCCATCAAGTCTGCACCAGTCGGAGACTGGCCCCTGACTGTTTTCATCTCGTTTTCCAACGGTCGGCTCGTAGCTCCAACAAAGTTGGGATGGAATTGTTCAATTCATAGTGTCTCAACTTTCTCTGGGGATTTCTGTGTGTTGTACCCTGAAAGGCAGAGGGTTGTGGATTGCCCCCATTCCCAACCTGTCTGAAATGTCTTTTTTTCACCTTCTCCTGTGTTTTGTATGTGAAAGATGAAGACAGGGTGTAATCTCCCTTTTTTATTTGGTGACATTACTGAATCGTAACCGGTAGGATTCCAGGCTGTGAGGGTAAAGCCAAATGAATTTCAAGTCCATTGCCTTAAACATGCATCGACGATTCCAGAACCACACCGTCCTCTTCATTTTCCAGGTGTCTCTCATTGTGGAGCTGAGGAAGAGTGAATCATTATCGGGTTTGTTTGAATCCAATCACTTCACAGTTTGCAAAAGCGTTACATTTTGGTGCGTGGTGGGGCTGGTTGTATCATCCTGATAGATGGAACGGACATTCATTTATAACCGAGAACAGGAATTGCAAGAGAAACTCAGCAGATCTTACAGCATCTATGCAGAGAAAATCAGAGACAACATTTCAGAACTTCATCAGAACTCGGTAATCTCCCACAGGTCCTGCCAAACCCGTTAGATTCGACAGCAGCTTCTGTTTTTGCTTCAGATTCCAAGAATCCACAGTTCTTTACATGAACCATTAAAGCAATGCAGAAACTTCTTTGTGGATCCTCCAACGAAAGGGTTCCGTTTGGAGAACATTTTCCTGACCCCACTCGACACACGAAACTGTGCAGCATCCAAAACAGATGCAGCAAGAACAACCATCACTATCGCCCTGGGGGCTCTTGAACCAGGAACCTTTCATTTAACAGTCTAATGCGCTGAAACTTCTAACCTAACACCTTGCACGATCCTCTAAAGCAGGCTGTGACTGACTCCCCACTTCAGTCTGCCCTTCCCAGAACGCCAACTGTCCTCTATCAGTTTTACTTGGCCAGAATATAGACTGAGACATTCATTATGGCGACATGGGAACAGTCTGATCCCACCCACTACAGACACACCCATGGCACTGGGAACCAGCTCTCCTCCAACCGGGACCATCTCCCTTCGAGCCTCCCAGTGTCTTGTGTTGTCCCGAGTTATTTCATTGATCTAGAGTCCAGATGAGATTTGTATTCCTCATGTACAGGAACGAGAATTCTTTCAATGTCTCCGATCAGTTTATGTGGCGTCCTCTTAAAGAAGGGGAAGGTGTCTTGGCTGTTTCTGCTCAGCCCGACAGTTCGCCCTTCTTCATCCTCCTCTGCTTCCATTTCCCAAAGAGTTCCCCAAGATTCACAAAGCTGGAAACTGTGTTATACGGGATGCGCCTTTAACATTTGTGCACCTGCCAACTGACAACATTTTCCCAAAATCTCTTCACAATCCTCTGTCTTACACCGTGTCCAGGGAGGAGAAATCCCGTTTTGTGGAGAGATTCCCGAGGCTGGTGAGTTTCTCTTTGGAGTAAAGATGGTTAACCGGCAATTTCCCGCGCCTGTTTATAATGATGGGAGTGGGAACCGTGGGCATGGGCACTTTGACGGGCAGGACCAAGTGTTACCACTGACCAGAGGGAGTGAACAGAGGGACTGGGATTAAAGGAATCGAATGAAAAGCAGCACTTCTGGGCAGTACATTCAGAGAATACGGCAGGAGCTCGATGGGTCTAGCAGTATCTGTGAAAAGAGAAACAGAAATAACGGTTGGAGTGTGGGATATTTCTGATTAAGAACTCGAGCAGCCTTTGTCGAATCAAATAACTAGCCTGGCCTTGCTGACATGGGATTTCTGAAGTCTGAGCGAGAATGTGCCCCACAGGAAGATGTTCAAAATTCCAGGAGACAGGATTTGACCCTGCGTGGGGAAACATCAATGGATGACAAACCCATCGCCTTAATCACTCTGCCCCGAATACCCTTGCTTACATGGGGCTTAATATTTCTTCTAGAATGGAGAGTTGTAACCTGAAACACTAGTATTTGGCTTGTCATGTCTGCAGCATGACCCCAGTATTCACTGTCACCCTCTCTTGGTTCAGAACGGAGGAGGATGCTGGGAGATCAAGTTGAATGACACCCACATTGATGAGAGGTAAAGTGGATGGGAAGGATCCATTTTCATGTGCAGAGAGATTCATAAACACAGCGGTGCACCGAGTGTCCTTGTGTTTGACTAGCACTTACACCGCCAGCTGAATTACAGCCATTGAAGTGCTCTTGAAGAAGACTCTCCATTGGCCAATCTAATGTGTAAAATCAGCTCTAATTGGTTAATCAGATGTCAAAATATGAAATGTTTTCAAATACTCACAGCTGGCAGTAGAGAGTGAAGATCTACCTTCAGGGGTTCATTCTGCTCTGATTTACACCCAGGATAATGTGGGACTAGAGGGCCTCATCACAGCGGAAGGGGTCAAACATTGAAGACTCTGATGGGGAGGATATTCTCTCTATGAGAGGGTAGCAAATCAGTGGAATTCTTTCTAACAGAGGGCCGTCAAGGCTGAGATAGACAGACATTTAGTCAATTCGTAATCAAGGGCCAGGGAGATAAGGCTGAGAAGGGGAGTTGAGGATTAAACAAATCAGCCCGTGATCTCATTGAAAACTCGCCGACTTGATCGGCGAAAATGCTTCCAACTGATCTAATATCTTTGCTGTCACTTGGAAGATGCTAAACCCCACTGTAAACGAAGAAAAGCACAAAGTTAGGAAGAGATGACTGCAGACAAACGGAATCACAATTATTTATTGCTAGGAAAATCAAACTGTCAATTTGCCAGATTTCTTTGCTAACGTGGGCGGTAGAGTTGACCAAGGGAGCTGGTGATTTGAGTGTTCTTGGATATGAAAAAAATAAAGGTCAGTGACATTTGTTTTCTGGCAAAATACATGACCTTTTCTGATGCTCACAATGAAAGAGATGGTTTCCATGAAAAGACAGAGACTAAGTCACCTGTAAAGTAATCGAAGACCAAGATATGACTCGCGATGTTCTGTGGGACATATATGATTTATTGATTATTGTTCTCCAAACTTCCTTTACAATGGAACCGGGAGTGGGAGCGGGGAAATTAAACCCAACCATGTTTATTGCCATCTTTTATCACTCACACACACTATTTATTTCTTGTACATTTTATTTCACATTGTGGGTACTGCGAGTGGGCTTGTAAACTGTATCTGCTGGTGAGTTCTTTCCTCACTGTTCCTAATCTCTTCCAAAACACATTCCGCATCCTTATCTCCTGAATGAAGGTAATCTCTAACCATTGTGTAAGTGTCACTAAAACCTCTGCATTTCACACGCCTCTGTATGTCATCTCCCAATATTAACTGATACTTTACTGTGTTGCAATTGTGCATAATATGAGAAAAACGAAATAGAGACTGGTGGACCTGGGTTTCTAACACACGTTATTGCAGCTAAACCGCAGATGACTGCCCACAATACGATCATGGAAACACACACCGATCCATCAGGCAACACAGAATAAGATCAGCACTAGAGGACAATGTAAGGAATCCATCTGCTGACGAGGCAGAGTCCTCACAGTCAACACTTTCGCTATTCTTCCTGCCAACAACTTTTCCCACTTCTTATTTGCGAGACAGGAGTTTTGTTTATGAAACGTTCCAAGAACAGGAACAATCCCCTGGAGCCGTTTCCAATTTAAAGTGGAATGGTTGTCCCTTTCACACGGGAAGAGCCGTTCCTGGGGAAGGATTTTCCATGTGCTGTGTCCCAGTAGCCGCTTTCTGTTGGCAGCGGGGCCTTGGAGAGATTGGGGCCACATCCAGCTGCAGACTCATGTGTGTGTGCGTGTGCATCTGTGTGTGTGAGTGTGTGTGTGAGTATGTGTGTATGTGTGTGTGTGAGTGTGTGTGTGTGTGTTTGTGTGCGTATGTGTGTGTATGTGTGTGACTGTGTGTGTGTTTGTGTGTTTGTGTGTGTCTGTATGTGTGTGTGTGTGTCTGTATGTGTGTGTGTGTGTGTCAGTGTGTATGTGTATGAATATGTGAGTGTATGTGTGTGTGTGTGTGCGTGTGTGTGTGTATGTGTGTGTCAATGTGTATGTGTATGAATATGTGAGTGTATGTGTGTGTGTGCGTGTGTGTGTGTATGTGTGTGTGAGTGTGTGTGTGTGAGTATGTGTGTGTGTCAGTGTGTGTGAATGTGTGTGTCAGTGTGTATGTGTGTGTGAGTGTGTGTGTCAGTGTGAGTTTGAATGTGTGTGTCAGTGTGTATGTGTGTGTGTGAGTGTGTGTGTGTGTGTGAGAGTGTGTGTGAGAGTGTGTGTGTGTGTGTGTGTGTCAGTGTGAACTGGGTCAGCAATGAAGCTGCTGATGGCAACACTGAACAACTTCAAGGCAGCGAGCAGTCGGCGCCGACACACCATTGGGTAAAAACTGTGACTGCAGATGCTGGAAACCAGATACTGGATTAGTGGGGCTGGAAAAGCACAGCGATTCAGGCAGCATCCGAGGAGCAGTGAAATCGATGTTTCGGGCAAAAGCCCTTCATCAGCCGACACCCCATTGCCCTTCTGCCCCTCTGTGTTCCTCACTCGGCCGAAACTCTCCAATTCCTGTGGAATTCGGCATCTCCAGACAGTTCGGGCTGGATCTTCCTGTTCCAGACACGGGAAGTTTCCCGCCAGAAAGGTTTTATTCGAATTGACGGCTCCGTTTTCCGTGTGAAACCCATTTTTGCTGCTGCTCTGATCGCGCTCTCTGAGCTGAGTGCTCACATTGTCGCTACTTTCCGACTGAAATCTTGAAATCAACAAATATATTGTCTTGAATTCTGCCTTTGGGGTTTAGGAGGGGAGCAAGGGGATAACTTCAAATGAAAACCTTTGATTTGCGCAAGAGAGACTCAGAGATTCAGTGATATGAACGTCCTCACAAACATAACTAGGTTGGACGAACCCACCCGCCCTCTTCCTCAGTCTGTCTTACACAATGTTCACACCCACACAATTCACAGGCCAGAAATATCACCAAATGTGAATGTGAATGAATAGAATGAAGGACAGTGACTATCTCAGCTGTAACACACCAGGATTGTTTCCAGGGTGAGTACTACATGTTCTGTCACTCACAAGAGCCGATGCAGCACCACGGAGAGTTGGGGCTGTGGATACAGTGAGGAGTTTGGATTTGAACCATGGGATTGCACATCAAGCATTCCCAATGTATCACTGTAAACCTGAGTGAAAACACTGCAGTGGAATGCACCATTAAAGCAGTTTGGGAGGGTACCAGTCTCCTGGAGCAGATCACGGCCCAATTCGACAAGATCTGGAGAAAGGCAGCCTTGGGCTGCGAAATCACAAGGTTATATTCCCATCACAGAAATTACTGCAACACCCAGCTCCGATAAGAAACTGTCTCACCACAACATGTTTTAGAAAATAAGGTTTTGGTACCTGGACAGTTAGTGAACTTGCTCAGATCTGTACTCTTTTTACTTACAGATGGTAACTTAAATCTTTCATGCCTATCATACTCTATATTTACAGACAACCTCTTGGCTTATAGCTGAGGTGGCAGCAGGGCCCAACTACTGTATGCACACACTCTTATCCTTCGGCAGAGGGACCATACACGGTGGTCTTTCCCCACTGCGTCTTGGCAGCAGCTGCCCCAAGCTTCAGCGTGTCCCTCAGCATGTAATCCTGGACTTTGGAATATGCCAGTCTGCTACATTCAATCTGGGTTAATTCCTTCAACTGGAAGGCCAGCAGGTTTCGGGCAGACCAAAGCGCATCTTTCACCATGTTAATCGTCCGTCAGGCACAATTGATATTCATCTCAGTGTTCATCCCAGCGAACACTGCATAGAGCAGTGTCTCATGTCACGGAGCTGCTCGGGACAAACCTCGACAAACTCCACTGCATTCTTCTCCAGATGTCCTTTGCATAGGCACATTCCAGAAGGAGATGTGTGACAATCTGGTCCCCTCCACAGCTGCTTTGAGGGCAGCGTGCGGTGGGGCAGAGAGTCCGGGCATACATAAAGTATCTCACAGGCAGTGCCTTTCTCCACACCAACCAAAGGATGTCTTCGTGCTTGGTTGAACGTTCTGGTGATGATGTATTCTGGCAATGAGTTTCAAAGACTGTGCAGTAAACTGCCCCAGGATTGGCCCTCTCCTTTTCCCAAAGCGTCACAAGGACACTATGTTTGATCACTTCCTGATGGACTTGTGGTCAGAGGTGTTATTCTTCACAAGTTTCTTCATGAAGGACAGTTAGTACGGAACAGTCCAACTACTTTGAGCATTCCACGGCAGTCCATCCTTCCCAACACTGGGGACAGGTAGAACCTCAGTACGTAGTGACACTTGGTGTTTGTGTGGAGGGGATCCACGCACAGCTTGATGCAGGCACACACAAAATTGGCCAAAAAGGGTGAGGGTAGGATTGAGTGTGTTTTTTCCCACTTTCTACAGATCTTTATGCATGGTGTCTCTTTGGACATGGTCCATCTTTGATCTGCACATGAAGTGGAAACAGCCAGGGGGACTGTGACAGCACATTTTTGGGGAATAGGCCAGGCATGCACCACATACAACAACAAAGAGTACCTCACACCGAATGACCAGGTTTTTACCCAAGATGGAGAGCAACTGTTTCTCCCATCTCCTTAGTTTCTGCCTCGCTTTGGTGACATGTTCCTCCCAAGTCTTGGCACAAGCCCCAGCCCCTCTGAACCAAATACCCAGCACCTTCAGGTGGTCAGCCCTGACAGTGAAGAGGATAGGCGATTGATCAGCCCAGTTTCCGTCGATCATGGCCTCGTTCTTGCCTCAATTTACCTTGGCCCCCGGAGGCCCATTCAAACTGGTCACAGATGCACCTGAGTCTGTGCACTGGCAGTAGATCCAAGCAGAAAATAGTGACATCATCCATGTACAGGGAGGCCTTAATAGTCACCCCTCTCCGTTTCTGTTAGGCGAGGAGACTAGGACCCATGCGCACAGCCTTAGAATTAGAGGGGGTCAATTTAGAACAGAAATGCGGAGACATTTCTTCAGCTAGAGAGTGATGGGCCTGTGGAATTCATTGCCGTGGAGTGCAGTGGAGGCCAGGACGCTAAATGTCTTCAAGGCAGAAACTGATAAATTCTTGATGTCACAAGGAATTAAGGGCTACGGGGAGAATGCGGTAAGTGGAGTTGAAATGCCCATCAGCCATGATTAAATGGTTGACTCGATGGGCCGAATGACCTTACTTCCACTCCTATGTCTTAAGGTCTTATGGTCTCTCAGAGTCGCATCCTTCTGATCGTCTCACTAAACGGCTCTCCACAACATACAGTTAAAGCAGGAGAGACTGGGCAGCCCCTCCTGACTCCGGATCTGATTGGGAAGCTTTCTAATTCCTACCCAGTGATTGAGACAATGCTCACAACGTTGGTGTAAAGCAGTCAGATCCAGTTGCAGATTCCCTCTGCAAAACCCATTTTGGCAAAGGCTTTCTCCTGGTCCAGGCTGATGAGGCAGGTGTGTGGTGGTTTACCGCACTGACCTGAATGAGCTCATAACATTTCAGACATTCAGGACAAAGCAGCGTCCATTTCATTGGCAGCATATTCTTAACCAACCATTCTCTCAAGCAGCAGCAACCTTTGGACGAGGTGGGACTTTAACCCGGGACTCCTGACCTACATCTAGGGAGACTACCACTGCACAATATAACACCTTCCAATAGTAGCGTTCCACCTTCGTAAAAACGTACAATTTATTCTATCTCTCTGCATAGTAGATTAGATTACTTACAGTGTGGAAACAGGCCTTTCGGCCCAACAAGTCCACACTGACCCGCCCAGACCCATTCCCCTACACTCACCTCTTCGCCTCACACTATGGGCAATTTAGCATGGCCAATTCATCTGACCTGCACATTTTTTGGACTGTGGGAGGAAACCGGAGCACCCGGAGGAAACCCACACAGACACGGGGAGAATGTGCAAACTCCACACAGAGAGCCGCTCTAGGCTGGAATCGAACCTGGTGCTGTGAGGCAGCAGTGCTAACCACTGATCCACCATGCCGCCCATTACTTTCGACAGGAGTTAATATTATCGGACGAATGTCGGGAGCTTGGAATAATACATTTAATGGATCAATGAGATCAGACGAAATGTTACTGAATGTAGGAGCTTTATGGATGGACCGAAGAGCCGTCAGTGTCTCCAATTCCTCGTCAGACTCTCAGAGCGCCTGAGGGAGGAGTTGTTACCGTAACCCGGGTATGAGCGACATTGGATCTTCATTAAGGGGCAATGCCCCAATTTGAAACGGTCTCTGTCCCTTCCCCACAGTCCCAGGTCCTTTGTTCCCACTGGGAAAAAGAGGAATTGGGGGAAATGACTTATTGATGTTTGTTTCAGGGAATCATTTGGGAAAGCAGCACATGCGCGACGCTGTCCCTCTCCCACAACCCCCACCCCCCCAGCCTGACACTTCCCGAACAGTGGAGCGCATGCGTGAGCACCCTCCCCCCCCCCCTCCCCCGACACCGCCCCCCTCCCCAACACCGCCCCCCCCCCCCCCCCCCCCCCCCCACCCCACCCCTCTCCAACCTCCGGGGGTTGTCAGTGAGGAGTATTTCCTCCGGGAGTGGAAGGGTCTTGTTAGAAACACACTGCAATGGAGAGATCAGCACGTTCCTTCCAGCAGCTCATCGGGATGTGAGCCTGGGACACAGAGGGGGCTCAGAGACCAGGACTGATTCAGGGTAAGGTCCGGGAGAATCGGGGGCTGTCTGTAAGAGGCTGAGAGGAGCAGACACTGGTCCTGGAACTTGGAGTGAGCGGCCTGGGGTGTAGAGAGAGGCCTTTCTCGGGCTGTATGTGGGCCTGCTGAGGGAGGCAGAGTGGGAAGAAGCTGCTGTGGTTTTCAGTCCTTTAGACACTGAGGACAATTCATTGTTCAGTTTTTGTACCCACTGTGTGTTGGCATTGTGCAGGGAAATTATGGAAACGTGACAGTCCTGTAAATGAGATGTTTTGGAGGCGCTAGATTAACAGTTTCGAGTAAAAACATTTGAAGTGGCGTCTGTTGTTGTGCTCTTCAGTGGTTAGTGGATTGGGAGCTGGAGATCGAACTGGGTAAGCATTCCGGTTCCTCCGGATTCATGGTGCTGTGCATTTGTTGCTCAGTTTCTGCATTTCATTCCATTGGTGTAGAGTTATGAAAACCTACGCTAAAAATTTCACAACGCCAGATTATAGCCCAACAGGTTTATTTGGAAACTCTAGCTTTCGAAGTGCTGCTCCTTCATCAGGCACCTCCAAACCATGCCTTTTGATGAATGAACAGAGCTTCGAAAGCTCATGCTGCCAAATAAAGCTGTTGGGCTATAATCTGGCGTTGTGAGATTATTGGCTTTGTCTCCCCAACACCGGCACCTCCAAATTATGTAAAACAAGACAGTCACGAGGCGAGGAGCAGCTCGTGAAGGCAAGGATGGAATCAGACCCGTGGTTCTGTTAGAAGTGTTGGCTTAAATGAAAAAGAAACATCCAAATAATTATTGAACTGATCAATGTAACATTCAGTTAATATTGCCAAACTCAGCTGATGTTGATTTACAGGAGTTATCTCTTCACGCAAATACTTAAGGGGCCAAGACAATGGAATATTTTCAGGGTTCAAAGCCAGCACCTTTGAATAATCAGCAGGTATGTTCCCACTGCTAGAGTGCAGATCATCCACTCCACAGTCACATAGCCGATTGAGTCAGCCTACTTTCCAGAGAGATATGTTTAAACCAAGAGTCAAGCACCATGTTAGCAATGTAAGTTTTTTCCCCTCCATTCACAATGCACACTGCCCCAGTTCCAATAAACGTCATCATTCATAGGCCATTGATGTTCTCACTGCTTTTGAAAAGGGGCAGACTTATTCCCGGTCTAAAATAGATACTTGGGATCAGCAGTAAGTCGATATTAATTCTAAGCCTTTTTAAATTTAGAAACAAGATAAACAAATAGATCATTCTGTTGCATAGTTTCAACAACCTTACATGCGGTAGATGTTAAATACTGACAGAGAAGGAAACTATGCTCAGAGGCAGGACAAGAGTCACAAAAGTGGATGCTGAAAATCAGAATTAATCCTTTAGTGAATAGATGAGATGTATATAGATACAACATTAAGTAAAGTGAATTCAAAACACACATTGTTAGCCAATGTCTGATAAAATGGGAGAAAACACATATTCACACACACACATTGTATTAAAATAAGTCCCAAGTACACACACTGACCCCAAGACACATTATAAAATTGAACAGCTGTGTTGCATAAACTGGCAGGTGTAGTTTGGTAACTACATTTTTGGAAGGTCAAATTTGAACGAACAATACTGGGTTAGAGGCAGGATGCTTGGCAGTGTGGAGGAACAGAGGATCTTGGGGTCCAAGTCCATAGATCCCTCAAACTTGCCACCCAAGTTGAAGGGATTGTGAAGAAGGTGTATGGTGTGTTGGCTTCAATGAGCAGGGGAATTGAGTTTAAAAGCCGTGAGGTCATGCAGCTGTATAGACCCCTGGTTCGACCACACTTGGAATATTTTGTTCAGTTCTGGTTGCCTCATTATAGGAAAGATATGGAAGCTTTAGAGAGGGTGCAGAGGAGGATTCCCAGGATGCTGTCTGGATTGGAGGACATGTGTTATGGAGCTAGGGCTTTTCTCATTGGAGCAAAGAAGGATGAGGGTGAGTTGCCAGAGGTGTACAAGATGTTGAGAGGCATAGATAGAGTGGATAGCCGGAGACCTTTTGCCATGGCAGAAATGTCGGTCACGATGCGGCATGATTTTAAGGTGATTGGAGGCAGGTTTCGGGGAGATGTCAGAGGAGGTTCTTTACACAGAGAGTGATGGGTACTTGGATTGCACAGACAGCAGTGGGAGCCGAGTCAGAGACATTAGGGACATTTAAGCGACTTTGGGTAGGCACATGGAAGATAGCACAATGCAGGGTATGTGGGTTAGTCTGAGCTTAGAGGAGGAGAAAAGTTTGGCACAACATTGACAGCTGAATGGCCTGTATTGTGTTGTACTGTTTTATGTTCTAAGTACACTCACGTATTCGCAGAGCTAAATCTGACCATAAAAATTCATAACTACACTCACATACAGATTGAGCAGAAGCTGATAGGCATAGATAGATAATCGCACTCACATATTGACATAGCCAAATCTGACAGGTATATTGACATCTAACTGCACACATTCACTTCTGAGAAACTGACAGGTACTGATTGACAACTACATTTACATATTTGTGCAGCAGGCTCTGACAAGGACAGATTTATAATTAATCTCACATATTGAAAAACAAAGTCCTAGCTGGAGACGAATAATAACACTTGCATTCCCAGAGCAAAAAAAAATCACAGGTATCAAACCATAAGTGCTTTAGCTTGTTCATAAACCCAGCAATGGATTGATGTATTCATTCACATGCATAGGGCAGAATCTGTAAGGAAGACGTGCAGAACATCACTCATGCTTTCAGATGGCAGAAACAATTTGATCACCACCAGACGCCTGGAGGAAGAACGCCTCATCTTCCGCCTCGGAACACTTCAATCCCAGGGCATCAATGTGGACTTCAACAGCTTCCTCATTTCCCCTTCCCCCACCTCACCCTAGTTCTAAACTTCCAGCTCAGTAACTGTCTCCATGACTTGTCCGGACTTGTCCGACCTACCTATCTCCTTTTCCACCTATCCACTCCACCCTCTCCTCCTTGACCTATCACCTTCATCCCCTCCCCCACTCACCCATTGTACTCTATGCTACTTTCTCCCCACCCCCACCCTCCTCTAGCTTATCTCTCCATGCTTCAGGCTCACTGCCTTTATTCCTGATGAAGGGCTTTTGCCCGAAACATCGATTTCGAAGCTACTTGGATGCTGCCTGAACTGCTGTGCTCTTCCAGCACCACTATTCCAGAATGTACAATTTGATAACTATACTCAGAGTCACAGAATCTGACAGGTTAAAAAATTGATAACTAAGGACGTAGGTTTGCTTGCTGAGCTGGAAGGTTCACTTTCAGAAGTTTCATCACCATACCGGGTAACATCTTCAGATAGCCTCCAGTTTCATATGACAGAGCAAGTGAGGACTGCAGGTGCTGGAAATCGGAGTCGAGATTAGAATGGTGCTGGAAAAGCACGGCAGGTTTTGGGCAAAACATCGGTTTTCCTGCTACTCGGATGCTGCCTGACCTGCTGTGCTTTTCCAGCGCCACTCTAATCTGGAAACTGACAGAGACAGTTGATAAAAAGAATCAAATATTAGAGAATAACAGGTACAACTTTACTGTTACACTAAGCAGAAACTGACAGTTTCAGATTGATACTAACACTCATATATTGGGGATATTCACAAAGTAGAAACTGATAGGTACATGTTGATGATTGCACCTAAATATTCACATGGCAAGATGAACATATCATGATTTGGAGATGCCGGTGTTGGACTGGGGTGTACAAAGTTAAAAATCACACAACACCAGGTGATAGTCCAACAGGTTTAATTGGAAGCACACTAGCTTTCGGAGCGATGCTCCTTCATCAGGTGGTTGTGGAGCCTGTTCAGCATCTCACTATTGCTCAAATCCTCCAACCCTGGCAACATCCTTGTAAATCTTTTCTGAATCCTTTCAAGTTTCACAACATCCTTCCAATAGGAAGGAGATTCCACATGTGGCCTAGCAAATGTCCTGTACAGCCATAACATGACCTCCCAGCTCCCATACTCAATGTTCTGACCTATAAAGTAAAGGATAACAAATGCCTTCTTCACTGCAACTCTACTTACAGGGAACTTTGAATCTGCACTCCAAAGTCCCTTTGTTCAGCAACACTCCCTAGGATCTCAGCATTAAGTGTATACGTCCTGCTCTGATTTGCTTTTCCAAATTGCAGCACCTCACATTTATCTAAATTAAACTCCATCTGCCACTCCTCAATCCATTTGCCCATCTAAACAAGTTGTCCATTCTACTCTGAGGTAACTTTCTTCTTGTCCATTACACCTCTAATTTTAGTCTAATTTTAGCAAACTCACTAACTATACCTATGTTCACATCCAAATCATTTATATAAATGACGAGAAATATTGGATCCAGCATCAATCCTTGTGGCACTCCACTGGTCACAGGCCTCCAATATGAAAACCAACCCTCCACTACCACCCTCTGTCTTCTACCTTTGAGCAGATTCTGTATCCAATGGCTAATTCTCCCTATATTCCATGAGATCTTTCCTTGCTAACCAGCCTCCCATGAGGAACCTTGTCAAGCACCTTACTGAAGTCCAAATACATCACATCTAATGTTCTGCCCTCATCAATCCTCTATTATTTCTTTGAAGAACGAAATCAAGTTTGTTCGACATGATTTCCCAGACACAAAGCCATAAGGACTATCCTTAATCTGTCCTTGCCTTTACAAATACATATAAATCCTGTCCCTCAGGATTGCCTCCAACAACTTGCTCATCACCAATGTCAGGCTCATCAGTCTATAGTTCCCTGGCTTTCCCTTATTACCTATCTTTGATTAAGCAGTCTTAAAATAAATTGTCACCCGATAATGAAAAAAACAATGGTATCATTCTGATGACCAGACTGTGATATCCCGAGTCCTAGTTGGACCCTGCACTATAACATTTTCAAAGGTCCATTGCTTTCCCCTATTCTACTCTGAAGAACAACGCAGATTTATTTCTGTTGCAATTTGTTGTGTTTTCACTTGACTATTAATCCTTTTGGCACAAACAGCGTGGGCTTTTTCCAGCCAAAACAGAAGACATGAATTGAGAACTCTCTCCTCTCTCACTTTGGTAACTGGCTTTCTACTTTACAGGCAGTATTTAAACTGCTCAGTAATGCAGAGTAGGTAGATTAAAGTTGATCAATCCAATGTGGGCATCCCTCTTGTATGAAAAGAATGGCTCCTTTAAAATAACATTTTTTAAAGATAAAATCAGTGCATTTGCACAGCAGAGAGGAACCTCTATGTTAAAATTTAATTTCCAAGATCTTCTTACGGTTCAAACATTCTTACGGTTCTCTATTGACAGTCTGTCACATATGAGCGGAGTTTTGCAGGACAATAAACTGATTCCTGCAGTCCCACTGAATAACATATAATGACAGATAGAGAATTAATTAGTGAGTGCACAAAGTATACAAGCAAAGGGAACAAACAAACTTAATTCTGCATTCACTTAGAATATCAAACAGATCTTGAAGAATCTGCCAGTTATTCTTCTTATTCATGCATTTAAGGACTAAAGTGTTAGGTTCTTTTTCCTGAGATTCATACACACTTGATGCAACTGCAATACGCTAACTTCTATGAAGCCAGTACAGTACAAACTTTCTGGAGGAACACTTTCACAGGCTCCTGCGAAGGGGTTATTCTGCTGAGCGTGTGGGTGCTGGAGCGCTGGTCTATCTGGCTGCGGTGCTCGAGTATCTGGCAGCTGACAACCTTGAAGTGGTGGGTGACACTGGTCTGGACAATAAGAAACCCGCATCCTCCCCTGACTCCTCCATAATGACAATAAACTCAACAAGCTGCTGGGATGAGTGACCATCGTTCATGGCGGGGTGCTGCCTAATCTTTAGGCCATGCTGCTGCTCGAGAAAACCACCACTGGGGACACCACTAAAAGGTGAAGAGACCATTCTTTATTCTGACAACCCAAAGGCTCTTTTCAGAGCCACTCACGACATCAGTGAAAGAAATGAGGCCATTACCCTGATTGACTTAGACTCCTAGACCAGATATCCAACATAAGCTGGTAAATGGCCCACATTTATGGCCCACATCCCATTCATCTACCTATCCTGATGCCTTTTAAATGCTGTAAATGTACTAGTGTCCACCACTTCCTCTCAGAGCTCATTCCATATATGCACCACTCTCTGTGTTCAAAAAGTCCTTTTGGTCCTTTTTAAACATTTTCCTCTCTCACCTCAAGCCCATGGCCTCTCATTTTGGACTCTGGATAAGATATTGGGGAATCAACACTCCCACACCATGAGGGAAGAAAGACTTTGGCTGTCCATTCTATCTGTGTCCCTCATGAACTTATAAACCTTGGTAAAATGACCCTTCAGCCTCCGATGCTTCGGGGACATCATCCCCAGCCTATTCAGACCCTCACAACAGCTCAACCCCTCCAACCCCGCCAATAACTTTGTAATTATTTTTGAACCCTCTCGAGTTTAACAACATCTTTCGTATAATTGGGAGATGAGAATTGAACATGGTATTCCAAAAGTTGCCCAATCAATGTCTTGTACAGTTCCAACATGATATCACAACCCTTCTACTCACTGCACTATCTGCATTCTTCACTACTCCATCACCTGCGAGTCCATTTTCAAGGAACAATAAACCTGCACTTCAAGGTTTAATTAAAGCCCTGCCCGAATTTGTGATACCAAAATGCAGTACTTCACTTTTAGTTGACATAATCTCCATCTGCCATTCCTCGCTCTTCTGATCAACATCCCGCTGTACTCTGAGATAATCTTCTTCACTGTCAACAACATCAATCTTGATGTCATCGGAAAACTTACGAACCATGCCTCCTTTATTCACATCCAAATCACTTATTTCGTGTCAAAAATGAGTGGACCCAGTACACCACTGCTCAGAGGCCTCCAGTCTGAAAAATACCCTTCTACTATCCTGACTCCAAATTAATTTTGTATCCAAATGACTAGCCCTCCCTGGAATCCATGTGATCTAACCTTGCAGAACCTTGTCAAATACCTTGCCAAAGTTCATATTGACCACGTGCACCACCCTGGATTAATTAATCTTCTTTGTCACACCTTCAAGATCGTAATCAGATTACTGAGACATAACTTCGCACAAACAAAGCCATGCAGACCACCCCTAATCAACCACTGCCTTTCCAAATGCATGTTAATCCTGTCTCACACAATGGGGTGACATGATGGATCAGTGGTTAGCACTGATGCCAAACAGCACCAGGGACCCAGGTTCAATTCCAGCCTCAGGTGACTGTCCAAACTCCACACAGACATTCTCCTAGTGTCTGTGTGGGTTTCCTCTGGGTGTTCTGATTTCTTCTCACGATCCAAAAATGTGCAGATTTGGTGAATTAGACATGTTAAATTGCCCATAGTGCTTCAGGGATGTGTGGTGCATTGATCCAGAGTAAATGTAGAGTAGTAGGGGAATAGTCTGGGTGGTTTACTCTTCAGAGGGTTGGTGTGGATTTGTTAGCCCAAATGGCCTGTTTCCACACTGTAGGAATTCTATGACCCATGTCCACTATTGGCCCACTGGTCTACTCTTCCCCAGCTTTTCCTTGCCACCTTCCTGAAGTAATAACATCACGTTAGCCACCCTCCAGTCTTCTGGAACCTCACCCATGGCTATCCATAATACAGTTATCACAAAGTGCAACTTTTTCACGCAGAGGGTGGTACATGTATGGTATGAGCTGCCAGAGGAAGTGGTGGAGGCTGGTACAATTGCAACATTTAAGAGGCATTGGATGGGTGTATGAATAGGAAGAGTTTGGAGGGATATGGGCCGGGTGCTAGTAGGTGGGACTAGATTGAGTTGGGATATCTGGTCGGCATGGACGGGTTGGACTGAAGGGTCTGCTTCCATGCTGGTCACCTCTGACTCTATGACCAGGTTATAGTCCATCAGGTTTATTTGGAAGCACGAGTTTGTGAAGTAATGCTCCTCCAACCACCTCCTGAAGGAGCAGCGCTTCGAAAGCTAGTGCTTCCAAATAAACCTGGTGTTGTGGGATTTTTAAACTTCATCCACCCCAGTCCAACACCGGCATTTAGAAATCACAGTTATCTCAGGAATGTGTCCAGCAATCCCTTTCCTACATTTCCACGGAGTTGTGGGATGCACCTGATCATATCCCGTTAGTTTCCCTTTTATTGTGGGACTTTATTGACCGTTTTAATCGCATGGATATTGGACGTTATAGTCAGAATCCAACATCCGCATCCCTTCAACCCCTGCACTCAGCCAGGTTCACAGTGAGGACTGGGAGACAAGGGGATTGAGGTGTTTATCATGGAGTATCATATAAAGCTCCATTGTAATAACGTCAATAGATGATGCATTATTTGTTACTGCACTGTACGGGCCTCTGCGGTACAGGTCTTTATTTATGCATCACTGAGCTCCTATACGCCTCGATCACAGCCAGTTTCACATTCCCTTTTAGCACATTAGGAAGAGCTGAAATGACCCAGTGTAGCAAAGAGTAAGGCCATGAGCTTATCTCAATGAGTGGCCTCTGACCTCTGCCCTCAGTCTCGGGTGTGTTCATCTCCAAGGTAAAAACAATGACTGCAGATGCTGAAAACCAAATACTGGATTAGTGGTGCTGGAAGAGCACAGCAGTTCAGGCAGCATCCAACGAGCAGCGAAATCGACGTTTCGGGCAAAAGCCTCCTGATGAAGGGCTTTTGCCCGAAACGTCGATTTCGCTGCTCGTTGGATGCTGCCTGAACTGCTGTGCTCTTCCAGCACCACTAATCCAGTATCCTGTGTTTATCTCCAGCCTCTTTTCCCTGTCCACAGAAAGGGAGCTTATTAAAAGCTATTGAGTCATTTTCAGCTCCTTTCATGTGTTCCTGTTCCTCTTTACTCCAACGGCTCTTTTCAGAGCCACCCACCACTTCCCTGAGATAGTTGAACCGTTTTAGTTTGCAAGTGATTCTGGGAATGTATAACTAACGATATTTATCTCGACGCTATCTCTGTTTTTTTTAATGTTCCCTACATTAAGAGTGCCCGCTGACCATACCTTCATCTCTAAGCATTCGGATTAAACCCTGTTTTCCCTGCCTGTTAGAGAGCATAGGGAGTCATTTTTCAGCGTCTTCCCCAGTCCACGTTGCTCTGACACTCGGTCAGTTCAGGAGCGATCCTGGTGGGGAATGAACCGTAAATTTCACCCAGAGCAAACAAGGAAAACGTCCCCTCTCCTCGAGTCCCACGGATAGATTTTACATTTGAGTTCTTTTTTTTTCTTTTATTTTCAAAACTCCACGCGGGTTTTGTCCCGTTGCAGAATGCTATCAATGAGAGACTTTCAAACTGAACCGAGATAAAACTGGAGCCGCAAAGGGGAGTTTTTGCTGAAGTCAGATCGAGTCCAAGAAAAACACGGCCCCTGAAAGTAGTCTCGAAAGATGCTGTTAATACGCTCACCTGGAGCAATATTGTCTGATGTATTATCAACATATCGCATTTTATGAAATACGAAATAAAAGGATTAGTTGTGGAGTGCAATTTTTGTCGCGTTTTTGTTTGTTTTAAAGGTTCTGAGAACGGCACTTAGTGTCAGAAATGGAGAGATTCAAGTAGACAAGGGAAAGAGATAAAGGCAGATTCTATATTTGTAACCTAAAGTAAATAATCGCTAAAGTATTGATACATTGTACTTTGTAAAATTCCCTGTTTTGTACATATTGACAGGTTTTTAAATTGGAGAGATTAGACAATGTCTGGAAGAGGAAAGGGCGGTATGAAAGCGCGCACCAAGGCGAAGTCTCGGTCGTCCCGGGCTGGCCTGTCGTTCCCGGTGGGCCGTATTCACAGATTCCTGAGAAAGGGGAACTATGCTGAGCGTGTGGGGGCCGGAGCGCCGGTCTATCTGGCTGCGGTGCTGGAGTATCTGGCGGCTGAAGTCCTCGAACTGGCCGGGTACGCGGCCCGGGACAACAAGAAAACCCGCATCATCCCCAGGCACCTGCAGCTGGCCGTGCGCAACGACGAGGAGCTCAACAAGCTGCTGGGAGGGGTGACCATCGCTCAGGGAGGGGTGCTGCCTAATATCCAGGCCGTGCTGCTGCCCAAGAAAACCGCCCCCACGAAAAAGTGAAGAGACTGATCTTGATTCTGACAACCCAAAGGCTCTTTTCAGAGCCGCTCACAATATCAGAGAAAGAAACTAGACCCCCACCTCTGTCAGGTTGATTTTTATTTTTGCATTTTTAATACGAGGAGCTTGGGCCTGAAGCGTACATCGTGGTTTATTATAACTCGCTGTTGTAGTAGAGTGCTGTGTGTATTATTTGCTGGAGTGCTATCCCTACCTGTGCGGTCTCTGAATTTAACCCTGGTCATATACATACACCGCCCAGCCCCTGAGATCCTCGTTCACTGCCAGTTTCACACAACAGCCCTTCCTCATGCGGTTGAAGGAACCGACCCAGTACAAGAAACAGTAAGACCATGAGCTTATCATAATCAGTCCCACTGCGGTTTATTCTCTGGTGTGTTCACATCAAGCCTCTTTTTTTAAAATTCCCTGTTCACACAGAGAGAAGATATTATCCAATACTGAGTTATTTTCAGCTCCTTCAGTGTGTTCATGTATCTCTTTAACACTCGATCATTTCAGGAGCTCCAGCTCCCAGTGGGGCACGGCGGAGGGAAATGCTGTCCGGCCAATTCAAGAAGTGTCCCATCTTTGAGTCCGAAAGGACAGAGATATTGTACGTATTGTTACTTAATTCCCAAAACTCCGTGCGTGCTCTGTCCGGTTGCAGAATGAAGCTTTCTGCTGTTAGATAGAAACTTTCAAAATGGACCCAGAGCAAAGCAGAACAGCTGCGAGACTGCAATACTTAATGTGGTGTCAATTTGCAAGGAAGGAGGGGTCTTAAAAACAGTGTCCATATTAATATGCTCCCCGGGAAGAATGTTGGTGGACTCCCTGCGAATCAGACAGGGAACTCGGCCCATCGAGTTTGTGGGTGGCACGGTGGTTCAATTCCCGCCTCAGGCTACTCTCTGTGTGGAGTTTGCACATTCTCCCCATGTCTGCGTGAGTTTCCTCCGGGTGCTCCGGTTTCCTCCCACAGTCCAAAAATGTGCAGGTCAGGTGAATTGGCCATGCTAAATTGCCCATAGTGTTAGGTGAAGGGGTAAATGTAGGGGAATGGGTCTGGGCGGGTCAATGTGGATTTGTTGGGCCGAAGTAATCTAATCTAATCGTCCGTCCATAGAGCACCTACTCAAGGAGACTGGGTATGGAGAGGTTGGAGAACAAGTGTATAGATTTGTAATGTCAAAACTAATCAGTCATTGAGCACCAATGTATTCTTCCCCGTAAAACTACCATCTTATTTCCTCATATCAAATCGGAAAGAAAGCGGTTGATGATTTGGGGCCAATCTGTTTCCATCGCCCCCCACCCCCAATCAGCAGAGGTTTTCCCGAGAATTTATCATCTCCTGCCCGCATTGAGATTATAACGATGTCCGCAGAACATCATTGAAGCGCTGGTGTCCCGGTGAAACTGAACTAAGATTGCTAAACATGTGTCTTTAACTCATGGGACATAAATGCCGAGGTACTGAATTCTCAGCCAGGCTCAGCTCCTTCAATAACACCTGGATTGTTCCAGTGCAACAGCAGCAGCAACTCTTGGGTTTATCATGAGGAGACCAATGTGCCCTGTGGGGTCCTGCTCTCTCTCTCTCTCTCTCTCTCCATGGTTCCGTGGCTCTGGTTTCTCGGGGTGAGTGTGCAGGGTCGGCCGGGCTCCCATTTCCGCGGATCCGGCCACCCAGCTTGATGTCTTTGGGTGTGGATGGCGCCCAGGTTGGTGTCCTCAAAGAGCCCCCACCAGGGTAAAGTCCCGCTGGCCTCCTGCAGGGCTATCACGGCCGAGCTCTGGAAGCGCAGGGCGCTGTTGAAATCCTGAGCGATCTGTCGCCCCAGGCCCTGGGTCAGCAGCTCCCGGGGGAGATTTCTGGGAGTTCCCGCAGAGCCACCGAGCCAGGCCTGGAGCCATGAGGCTCCTTCCCTCCGCCATGCCCCGGTCTCTCTCTAACAAGACACCGCTGTTCCCATTTCAATACCAGCTTCTCCTCCTGCCGCTGAATTCCACCAAGTCATTTCTTGGGGACTCTGTGTGAAGCGGGGTTTCTGTCCCAGTGTTCCTCTCTCAAGGCACTGTTTCTCTGAATGTGGGAAATGGAAACACTGGAAGTGTCCCTGAGCTGGTAGTCAGTGACAGTGAGAACGGGACCTCACGCTGATTTATAGAGAGGCCGGGGCATGGGCGTTTCAATGAAACAAGCTGTTTTTATGAAGCTCTTGTTTTTCCTCTCTATGAACATGAGGCTGAAGTCTGTGGGTTTCCCGCTGAGCACTGAGTTCCCGGCCACTGTGCGGAAAGGTTCCGTTACAGACACAGTTCGGGGCTGGAGGAGGAGCTGGATGGTCAGAGCCATTTCTGGGCTCTGTCTGTCCCTCACTTTCCTGCCGGGACTGTCTCTCACTCTCTGTCCCTTTCTCAGTCAGGGCCCGAGCCAGGCTGTATCATCAGGCAAGGGGAGGCAGCTCCGCTCTCATTCAGCAGCGGTTTGAGTGAAGAAGCGTGATGTCTGGGAGAACATTACAGCCCAGGAGCAGGCCCTTCGGCCCTCCAATCCTGTGCTGATCCACATCCTTTATCTAAACCTGTCACCTATTTTCTAAGGATCTGTATCCCCCGCTCCCTGCCCATTCATGTATCTGTCTCGATACATCATAAATGACGTTGTTGCGCCCTCCCACACCACTTCCGCTGATAATACATTCCATGCACCCACCACCCTCTGCCTAAAGAACTCTCTATGCATATCTCCTTTAAACTTTTCCCCCTCTCACATTGAACTCCTGACTCTTAGTAATGAGTTCCCCACTCTGGGAAAATGCTTCTTGCTATCCACCCTGTCTATACCCATCATGACTTTGTCGACCTCAATCAGATATCCCCTCAATCTCCATTCCTCTAATGAAAATAATCCTAATATAATCAATTTCTTTTAATAGCTAGCATGCTCCATATCGTGGTGAACCTCCTCTCCATCCTCTCCAAAGCATCCACATCCTTTTGGTAATGTGGTAACCAGAACTGTAGGCCGTATTTCAAATGTGGCTGAACCAAAGTCCGGCCACTGTAACATGACCTGCCAACTCTTGTACTCAATACCGCGTCTGATGAAGGAAAGCATGCCGTATGCCTTCTAGACCAATCCATTACCTGCATTGCTGCCACTTGGACCTGAGCACCTGGATCTCTCTGTACATCAATTTGCCCCCGGGCTTTCCCATTTACTGTATTGTTTGCTCTTGAATTGGATCTTCCAAAATGCATCACCTCGCATTTGCCCCGATTTCTCTGTTCAGCTCTCCAATTTATCTATATTCTGCATTATTCTCTGACAGTCCCCTTCACTATCTGCTACTCCACCAATCTTACTGTCATCTGCAAATTTGCTGATCAGACCACCTATATCTTCCACCAGATCATTTATATATATCACAAACAACAGTGATCCCAACATGGATCCCTGTGGAACACCACTGGTCACAGTTCTCCATTTTGAGAAATTCAACTTTGTCACTTCCTCAAATAATTCTATTAACTTGGTAAAACATGACTTACCCCACACAAAATCATGTTGCCCATCTCTGATAAGCCCATTTTCTTCCAAATGTAAATAGATCCTATCCTTCGTATCTTCTCCAGCAGCTTCCTTACCACTGACATCAGGCTCACTGGTCTAAGTATCTGGATCATCCCTGCTACCTTTCCAAAACAAAGGGAAAACATTAGCGCAACTCCAACCCTCTGGGACTTCATCCGTGTTCAAGGATGCTGCAAAGGGATCTGTTATGACCCCAGCTATTTCCTCTCTCAGTAACCTGGGATAGATCCCATCTGCACCTGGGGACTTGTCCACCTTAATGCCTTTTGGAATATCCAGCACTTCCTCCCACCTTATGCCGTCTTGACCGAGAATAAATCAGACATCTATCCCTAACCTCAACATCCATCATATCCTTCTCCTCCGTGAATAGCAATGCAAAGTACTCATTAAGAATCTCACCTATTTTCTCTAACTCCACACATAACTTTCCTCCTTTTTCCTTGAGTGGGCCAACCCTTTCTCTAGCTGTCCTCTTGCGCCTTATATATAAATAAAAGGCTTTGGGATTTTGCTTAACCCTGTTTGCTAAAGATATAGAACATAGAACATTACAGCGCAGTACAGGCCCTTCAGCTCTCGATGTTGCGCCGCCCTGTCATACTAATCTGAAGCCCATCCCACCTACACTATTCCATGCACATCCATATGTCTGTCCAATGATGACTTAAATGCACTTAAACTTGGTGAATCTACTACCATTGCAGGCAAAGCATTCCATACCTTTACTACTCTCTGAGTAAAGATATTTCATGACCCCTTTTAGCCCTCTGAATTCATCATTTCAGATTGGTCCTACATTCCCGATAACCTTTCAAAGCTTCGGCTGTCCTCAGTCACCTAGACCTTATGTATGCTTCCTTTTTCCTTTTCGCTATCATCACAATTTCACCTGTCATCCATGGTTCCCTAATCTTGCCATTTCTATCCCTCTTTTTCACAGGGCCAAGTCTATCCTGCATGCTAATCAACCTCTCTTTCAAACCCTCCCCACATATCAAATGTGGATTTATCTTCTAACAGCTACTCCCAATCTACATTCCCCAGCTCCTGTCGAACTTTGGTATAATTGGCCTTCCCCCAATTTAGCACTCTTCCTTTAGGACCACCTTTGTCTTTGTCCATGAATATTGTAAAACTTACGGAATTGTGATCACTATTCCAACGTCAGCCCCTACTTAAACTTCAACCACCTGACCACGCTCAGTCCCCAACACCAGGTCCACTATGGACCCTTCCCAAGTTTGAACAACCGCCAAACCTCAAACAGATCATTGTTTGTAGCAGGCTGCCCAGCTCTCAGGACAACTCCATACAACCCTGTCATGGTAGGCGCTGCAAGATGTGTCAGAGTGTGGACATGGATACCAACATTACACGTGGGGACACTTCCCACCTTGTATGTGGCAGGTACTCGTGACTCAGTCAACGTTGTCTATCTTATATGTTGCAGGCAAGGATGACCTGTGGTGTGGTGCATTGGGGAAACCGAGCAAAGGCTACGATAACGGATGAATGGGCACCGCAATCAACAGACAGGAAGGTTCCCTCCCAGCTGGGGAACACTTCACTGGTCCAGGACATTCGACCTTGGACTTTTGGGACAGGCAGCCGTGAAAAGTGGCCAAGTAGAGACTGATAGTTAAGTTCAGTACCCATAGGGAGGGCCTCAGCTGGGACCTTGGGTTCATGTCACATTACAGGTGATTACCATAGCATTATACACTCACACTCACACTCACACTCACACTCACGCGGACGGACATACATATATACAGGTGCTCACACAGACACACACACCCTTACAGACACACACACTCCTACACTCACACATGCACCCCCTCACAGACTTAAGACACTCTGCACTCGCTACATGCACATAGACTTTCTCACACTCACAACCCCCACCCCAGACAGACACACACACACAGACAGACAAAGACCCACATGCACACATATATTTTGTGGGGTGAATTTGTACTTGCAGAGTCACATTGTACTTTGCTCAAAAACTGCATACATTCATGTCGAACTCTGAGCTCAAAAACTGCACAAATTTATGTAAAGCTCCGTTATCTCACTTTTTGATTAGAATCAACTAAACATCATGGCACAGACAGAGAACACAGGGGGCTAACACCTTCAACATATTGTCTAGCTATCACCCATTATTAACAGCTAACCCGAGAATGCAACTTTGAAAAAAAAGGTTTTGTGATTTACACATGAAAGAAGTGAAACTATCACTGTATTCTAACAGATGAAAGACTCAACAGACAATCAAGTTATCAATGCATAGTTTCAGTTACATCACACTAAACTTTTTGCTATAAATCCTGTGTGTTAGGATTGAGCCCTCCACTACCATCTGATGAAGGAGCGATGCTCCAAAAGCTAGTGTGCTTCCAATTAAACCTGTTGGACTATAACCTGGTGTTGTGTGATTTTTAACTTTTTACCCCCCAGTCCAACATCGGCATCTCCATTTCGTGGATACAGATTGCTAGTTTTCTGCCTGTTTGTCCTATATTGTGTGTCTTGCAGTCTTTGGATGGAATCGTGTAAGTTTGTTTGTTTTCCATATGATGGGTATGGGGTCTTTTGTCCTGCTGAGTTGTTGTCTGAGCTTGACTGTCAGTTCAGGAGCTGTCACGGATCCCTTTGAATGGAGAAGTCTGGCTGTCAGTTCTGAGATATGTCTTAATGTAAGATGAAGTTGCATGTCCTCATTGCGTTATTTGTCTGTTAGGTAGGTGCGGATGAAGTTGTGAGAATATCTGTTCTTGGCGAATACTCTATAGAGGTGTTGTTCTTCTTCCCTTCGTAGGTCAGCAGCGCTCAGTGTGTGGAGCCCTTTTGTGCATGGTCCTAATGCAGCTTCTCTTGTGAGCGTGTTCAGTGCAGGATCTTGTTGGTGTGTATGGTACAGTTTTGTGGTGCATTCACTGTTTTATGTTCTTTCAACCATCCCATCCATAGGAGTTGATTGTTATAGAACATAGAACAATACAGCGCAGAACAGGCCCTTTGGCCCTCGATATTGCGCAGACCTGTGGAATTTTCTCAGCTCGTCCCGCTACACTATCCCAAAATCATTCATAAGCTTATCTAAGGATTGTTTAAATCTCCCTAATGTGGCTGAGTTGACTACCTTAGCAGGTAGGGCATTCCACGTCCTTACCACTCTCTGTGTAAAGAATGTGCCTCTGACATCAGTCTTTAATCTATCAACCCTCAATTTGTAATTACACGCTGATGTCATCATCCGAGGAAAAAGACTTTCACTGTCTACCCTATCTAATCCTCTGATCATCTTGTATGTCTCTATCAAATCCCCCCTTAGCCTTCTTCTTTCCAAAGAGAAAAGACCCAGGTCTCTCAGCCTTTCCTCATAAGACCTTCCCTCCAGATCAGGCAACATCCTCATAAATCTCCTCTGCACCTTTTCCAATGCTTCCACATCCTTCCCGAAATATGGCGACCAGAACTGTACACAATATTCCAAGTGTGACCGCACCAGCGTTTTGTATATTTGCAGCATGAATTTGTGGCTCCGGAACACAATCCCTCTACCAATGAAACCGAACACACCATATGGGCCGCCTTAACAGCACTATCCACCTGGTTGGCAACTTTCAGGGATCTATGGACTCCAAGATCCCTCTGCACATCCACACTACCAAGAATCTTTTCATTGACCAAGTACCCTGCCATCCTGTTGTTCTTCCCAAAGTGCATCACCTCACATTTAGCTGCATTGAACTCCATTTGCCACCTCTCAGCCCAATTCTGCGGTTTATCCAAATCCCCCTGCAACCTGTAACATTCTTCCAAACTGTCCACGAGTCCACTGACTTTATTCTCATCTGCAAATTTACTAATCCACCCATCGATGCCTGTGTCTAAGTCACTTTTAAAAATGACAAACAGCAGTGGTCCCAAAACAGACCCTTGTGGAACACCACTAGTAACTGGACTCCAGACTGAATATTTTCCATCAACCATCACTCACTGCCTGCTTCCAGAAAGCCAGTTTCGAATCCAAACTGCTAAATCACCCTCAATTCCATGCCTCTGCATTTTCTCCATCAGCCTACCATGTGGAACCTTGTCAAAGGCTTTACTGAAGTCCATGTGTACCACATCAACTGCCCTACCCTCATCTACATGCTTGGTCACCTTGTCAAAAAACTCAATGAGGTTTGTGAGACATGACCTGCTCTTGACGAAACCATGTTGACTATCTGAAATCAAATTGTTGCTTGCTAGATGATTATAAATCTCATCTCTTATAATCCATTCCAAAACCTTTCCTACAATAGAAGTAAGGCTCACTGGTCTATAATTACCTGAGTCATCTCTGCTACCCTTCTTGAACAAGGGCACAAGATTTGCAATCCTCCAGTCCTCAGGTACTAAACCCATAGACAATGACGACTCAAATATCAAAGCCAACCACTCTGCTATCTCCTCCCTAACTTCTCAGAGAATCCTCAGATAAATCGCATCCACCCCAGGGGACTTGTCTACTTTCACTCCTTCTAGAATTGATAACACCTGCGCGTAACCATCCTCAATCCTTTCTAGTCTAATATCTTGTACCTCATTCTTCTCCTGTACAATATTCTGCTTATCCTGAGTAAACACTGATGGGAAATGTTCGTTTAGCACCTCTCCAATCTCTACAGGGTCTACCTTCAACTTCCCACTTCTGTCTTTGACTGGCCTTATTCCTACCCTAATCATCCTTTTATTCCTCACATACCTATAGAAAGCTTTAGGGTTCTCCTTTATTCTATTTGCTAAAGACTGCTTGTGTCCTCTCTTTGCTCTTCTTAACTCTCTCTTTAAATCCTTCCTAGCTGATCTGTAACTCTCCATCGCATCATCTGAACCATTTTGCCTCATCAATACATAAGCCTCCTTCTTCTGCTTAACCAGAGATGCAATTTCTGTAGTAAACCATGGTTCTGTAGTAAACCTTATCACTTCCTCCCTGCCTGACAGGGACATACCTATCAAGGATAAGCAATATCTGTTCCTTAAACCAGCTCCACATTTTGATTGTCTGCAGTTTATCCAAATCCTACCCCATTCTAAGCATTCTAATTCTTGCCTAATAGCATTCTAATTGCCCTTGCCCCATTGGTAACTCTTGACCTGTGGCATGTACCTATCCCTTTCCATCACTAAACTACACGTAACTGAATTATGGTCACTCTTTCCAAAGTGCTCACCTACAACTAAATCAAACACCTGGCCTGGGTCATTACCAAGCACCAGATCCAGTGTGGCCTCCCCTCTTGTCAGCCCTTTGACATACTGTGTCAGGAAACCCTCCTGTACACATTGGACAAAAACTGATCCAACCGACGTACTAGAGCTATAATATTTCCAGTCAATGTTGGGGAAGTTAAAGTCCCCCATAATGACCACCCTGTTCCTTTCACTCCTACCCAGAATAATTTTGCTAATCCTCTTTTCCACTTCCCTGGAACTCTGCGGAGGCCTATAAAAAAATCCAAGCAGTGTGACCACTCCTCTCCTGTTTCTAACCTCAGCCCACACTACCTCAGTCGACGAGTCCTCAGCAAAAGTTCTCTCAGCCACCGTTATACTATCTTTGACTAATAAGGCCTTGCCTCCACCTCTTTTACTGCCTTGCTTGTATTTAATGAAAGATCTAAACCCTGGAACCTGCAACATCCATTCCTCACCCTGCTCTATCCATATCTCTGAAGTGCCTACAACATCGAAGTCCCAGGTACCTATCCGTGCTGCAAGTTCACCTACCTTATTTTGGATACTTCTGGCGTTGAAGTAGACACACTTCAAACCACTTTGTTGTCTGCCAGCACATTCCTGTGACCCTGAAATCCTGTCCCTGTCCTTCCTACTCTCATTCCTCTCTGCACTGCAATGACACCTCCGGCTCCCATGCCCCTGCTGAGCTAGTTTAAGCCCACCTGAATAGCATCAGCAAATGTCCCACCCAGGATATTAGTACTCCTCTGGTTCAAGTGAAGACCATCCTGTTTGTACAGGTCCCACCTTCTCCAGAATGAGCCCCAATTATCCAAGTACCTGAAACCCTCCCTCCTGCACCATCCTTGTAGCCATGTGTTCAGCTGATATCTCTCCCTATTCCTTGCCTCGCCAACCGTGAGTCTCGTTCGTTCCCAACAAACCTTCTATCTGAGCCTCTAACTATTGAGTCCACAATGACTAACACTCTCCTAATTTCCCTCCTTCCCTTCTGTGCAACAGGGATAGGCTCTGTGCTAGAGACCTGGGCCCTACTGCATACCCCTGTAAGTCGTCCCCAAACAGTATCCAAAACGGTATACATGTTTTTCAGGGGAACGACCACAGGGGAACCTTCCACTGACTGTTTTTTCCCGTTTCAAACTGTCACCCTGTTGGTTTCCTCTTCTCTCATAATAATCAAGTTCAGAATAATCAAGGATTAATTTTAGTTGAAAAATCTAGAGATTGAAAGTTTTTTATTCAATTTGAAGGAGATCTGACTGGACTCAGAATCAAGTTTAGTTTCTCTGCTGCATAGAGCTCAGAACAATTCAGGAAAAGCTGTCACCTCCGGTAGAATAGTGTAGTTTGTGCAACTTCTCATCCAGGAGCATCTGATTTGAGCTCTGAAAGTTTGAGAAGCAGAAAATGTTTAACATCTGAAATTTGAGAGTATTCATGAAAGAAACTTGTATAGTTCACAGGAAACATCTGGGACAAATCAATGTTAGCTTACAGATTTGATAGTGAGGTGTAATTTCTCTGTGTACATCACCTGCTACACCTGTGTGCTGGCATCAATCAGGAGGGCTAGTGGAATATCAGTCCTTATTTCAAGGGGAGTGGGTGGGAGGGTGATGGAGATGAATAGGAAAGTCTTACTGCAACTGTAGAAGGTGTCAGGGGGGGCCTAATAGGAGAAAGTGAGGACTGCAGATGCTGGAGATCAGAGCTGAAAAATGTGTTGCTGGAAAAGCGCAGCAGGTCAGGCAGTATCCAAGGAGTGGGAGAATCGACGTTTCGGGCATGAGCCCTTCTTCAGGAATATTTCAGGCTTATGCCCGAAACGTCGATTCTCCTGCTCCTTGGATACTGCCTGACCTGCTGCGCTTTTCCAGCAACACATTTTTCAGCTCAGGGGGACCTAATGTCAAGTACTGATAGTAGTATTGGTTCCCTTTTTAAAAGAAAGATCCTTTTATTGGAGGCAAGTTGAGAGAATGTTCTTTAGGATGACCCTGGTATGGAGGGATTGTCTTATGAGAAAAGACTAAACAGATTGGGGTTTTGAACTGGAGTTTTAAAGAGTGAGAGGTGATCTCATTCGGGGTTGACAGGGTAAATGCTGAGAGGGCTGTTTCCACCTTATGGAAGAGTTTCTAGTCAGCGGGCATCGTTTCCAAATGTAGGGCTGCCAATTCAAGACAGAGATGAGGAGGCATTTCTTCTCTCAGAGTGTATAAGTGTTTGGAATTCGTTGCCACAGAGAGTCGTAGTCAGCCAGGCTGCCCAGGTATCCTGAACTGAACTAGTTCCATTTGCCTGCCTTTGGCTCATATTTCTCGAAATCTTTTCCTATTCATGAACCTGTCCAAATGTCTTTTCAATGTTGTAATAGTACCCACCTTTACCACTTCATCTGGTAGCTCATTCCATACACACATCACTTTCTGTGTGAAAAGGTTGCCCATCAGGTCCCTTTTAAATCTTTCCCCTCTCACCTTAAACCTATACTCTCTCCTTTCAGACTCCCGTACCTTTGGCTATTCACCTTATCTATGCTCCTCATGATTTTATAAACCTCTAATAAAGTCACCTCTCAGTCTCTGATGCTCCAGGGGACCAAGTCCCAGTCTTTCCTTATGATGTAAATCCTTGTGTACATGGAAGGCTGAAATAGATAGATGCTTAAACAAGATTTATGGGGCAATTCACAAAGTGGACATCAAGAGTGTCAGATCAGCCATAAACCTGTTGATTGGCAGAACAGGCTCAAAGAATTGAATGGAGAGTGTGTTGCTGGGTAAACACAGCAGGTCAGACAGCATTCACGGAGCAGGAGAATTGATGTTTCAGGCATAAGCCCCTCAGCAGGAGGGGCTGAATGGCTACTGTTCCTATTCATGGTCTTACTATTGATGCCATTGGGAAACAGGCTGTAAACATTGTTTTACTGTGTTTAAACAATTGTTCAAATGATCTTTTGTTTCTCAACAGTTTTGTTTCTCTGTTTGTCTTGTGACTAATACACATCTGCTTTTTCTTTGGTAAAGAATCCTTGCAGCCTCTCATGACTCTGTTTCAGTGACTGACTGTCACATTAACCGAATTGAATGAAGTTAAATATCACACAACACCAGGTTATAGTCCAACAGGTTTAATTAAAAGCACACTAGCTTTCAGAGCGACGCTCCTTCGTTAGGCAGTTGTCCTGATGAAGGAGCGTCGCTCCGAAAGCTAGCGTGCTTCCAATTAAACCTGTTGGACTATAACCTGGTGTTGTGTGATTTTTAAATTTGTACACCCCAGTCCAACCCCAGCATCTCCAAATCAGAATTAAATGAAAACTGTTATCCGTCAAGCTGGGATGACAAGGAAGAAACAGTCAAATGTTTGTGGTATTTGTAAGAGAAGCCAGTGGGCACAGTGGTTTTGATCAGTGAGGTGAGAGAGTGGTGGTTTGAGTTTGGAAGGATTCCACAAAAATATTCCAGCAGACCTTGTATTTACATGGGTGTCAGGTAAGCAGCAGTAATTCTGGTAGATACCTCTGATATCACAAACAGATAGTCTTGTTTACGGAGAGGGCAAATGAGAACATAGAACATAGAACATAGAAAAATACAGCGTAGTACAGGCCCTTCGGCCCTCGGTGTTGTGCCGACCGAAGCCTACCTAACCTACACTAGCCCAATAACCTCCATATACCTATCCAATACCCGCTTAAATGACCATAAAGAGGGAGAGTCCACCACTGATACTGGCAGGGCATTCCATGAACTCACAACCTGCTGAGTAAAGAATCTACCCCTAACATCTGTTCTATACCAACCTCCCCTTAATTTAAAGCTGTGTCCCCTAGTAACCGCTGACTCCATACGCGGAAAAAGGTTCTCACTGTCAACCCTGTCTAAACCCCTAATCATCTTGTACACCTCTATCAAATCTCCCCTAAACCTTCTTTTCTCCAATGAGAACAGCCCCAAGTGCCTCAGCCTTTCCTCATACGATCTTCCTACCATGCCAGGCAACATCCTGGTAAACCTCCTCTGCACCCGTTCCAGTGCCTCCACATCCTTCCTATAGTATGGCGAACAAAACTGTACACAACACTCCAGATAAGGCCGCACCAGAGTCTTATACAACTGCAACATGACCTCAGGACTCCGGAACTCAATTCCTCTACCAATAAAGCCAGTACGCCATATGCCTTCTTCACTGCACTATTTACCTGGGTGGCAACTTTCAGAGATCTGTGTACATGTCAAAGATAGTAGTGGGAAGTTGTGCTTGGAGGCAGAGGAGATTGGAGAGACACTAAATCAATACTTTTCGTCAGTATTCACTCAGGAACAGGACATTGTTGCTGATGTGAATATTGAGTCACAAGTGATTAGAATGGATGGCTTTGAGGTATGTAGGGAAGAAGTCCGGGGAATACTGGAAAGGATGAAAATAGATAAGTCCTCTGGGCCTGATGGCATTTATCCTAGGATCCTCTGGGAAGCTAGGGAGGAGATAGCGGAGCCATTGGCCTTGATTTTTATGTCGTCGTTGTCTACAGGAATAGTGCCAGAAGACTGGAGGAGAGCGAATGTGGTCCCCTTGTTCAAGAAGGGGAGTAGGGACAGCCCTAGTAACTATAGGCCAGTGAGTCTCACTTCTGTTGTGGGAAAAGTCTTAGAAAGAGTTGTAAGGGATAAGATTTATTAACATATGGATAGGAATAATGTGATCAAGGATAGTCAGCATGGTTTTGTGAAGGGCAGGTCGTGCCTCACAAACGTTATTGAGTTCTTTGAGAAGGTGACTAAGGAAGTGGACAAGGGTAAAGCAGTAGATGCGGTGTATATGGATTTTAGCAAGGCGTTCGATAAGGTACCCCATGGTAGGCTACTGCAAAAAGTACGGAGGTATGGCATTGAGGGTGCATTAGAGGTTTGGATTAGGAATTGGCTGGCTGGAAGGAGACAGAGGGTAGTAGTTGATGGTAAAGGTTCATCTTGGAGTGCAGTTACTAGCGGTGTTCCGCAAGGATCTGTTTTGGGACCATTGCTGTTTGTCATTTTTATAAATGACCTGGAGGAGGGGCTTGAAGGCTGGGTGAGCAAGTTTGCGGATGATACGAAAGTCGGTGGAGTGGTGCACAGCAAAGAAGGATGTGGCAGGTTACAGTGAGATATAGATTAGTTGCAGAGCTGGGCAGAAAGGTGGCAAATGGAGTTGAATGTAGCTAAGTATGAAGTCATTTACTTTGGTAGGAGTAATAAGAAGATGGATTACTGGGCTAATGGTCGGCTACTTGGTAGTGTGGAAGAGCAGAGGGATCTTGGTGTCCATGTACACAGATCTCTGAAAGTTGCCACCCAGGTAAATAGTGCTGTGAAGAAGGCATATGGCGTACTGGGCTTTATTGGTAGAGGAATTGAGTTCCAGAGTCCTGAGGTCATGCTGCAGTTGTATAAGACTCTGGTGTGGCCTTATCTGGAGTATTGTGTACAGTTTTGGTCGCCATACTATAGGAAGGATGTGGAGGCACTGGAACGGGTGCAGACGAGGTTTACCAGGATGTTGCCTGGCATGGTAGGAAGATCGTATGAGGAAAGGCTGAGGCACTTGGGGCTGTTCTCATTGGAGAAAAGAAGGTTTAGGGGAGATTTGATAGAGGTGTACAAGATGATTAGGGGTTTAGATAGGGTTGACAGTGAGAACCATTTTTCAGGTATGGAGTCAGCTGTTACTAGGGGACACAGCTTTAAATTAAGGGGAGGTTGGTATAGGACAGATGTTAGGGGTAGATTCTTTACTCAGCGGGTTGTGAGTTCATGGAATGCCCTGCCAGTATCAGTGGTGGACTCTCCCTCTTTATGGTCATTTAAGCGGGTATTGGATAAGCATATGGAGGTTATTGGGCTAGTGTGGGTTAGGTAGGCTTCGGTCGGCGCAACATCGAGGGCCGAAGGGCCTGTACTACGCTGTATTTTTCTATGTTCTATGTTCTATGTTCTGTCTGCAACTCCACTTTCAAGGAGCTATGAACCTGCACTCCAAGGTCTCTTTGTTCAGCAACGCACCCTAGGACCTTACCACGAAATGTATAAGTCTTGCTAAGATTTGTTTTCCCAAAATGCAGCACCTTGCATTTATCTAAGTTAAACTCCATCTGCCACTTCTCAGCCCATTGGCTCATCTGATCAAAATCCCATTGTAACTTGAGGTAATCTTCTTCACTGTCCACTATACCTCCAGTTTTGGCATAATCTGCAAACTACTGACTATACCTCTCATGCTCACATCCAAATCATTTATATAAATGATGAAAAATAGTGGATGCAGCACCGATCCTTGTTGCACTCCACTGGTCACAGGCCTCCAATCTGAAAACAACTCTCGATCACCACCTTCTGTCTTCTACCTTCGTGCCAGTTTTGCATCCAACTGGCTAGTTTTCCCTGCATTCCATGAGATCTAACCTTGCTAACCAGTCTCCCATGGTGAACCTTGTCGAATGCCTTACTGAAGTCCAGATAGATCACATCTACCGCTCCGCCCTCATCAACACTCTTCATTATTTCTTCCATAAACTCAATCATGTTCGTGAGACATGATTTCCAACGCACAAAGCCAAGTTGACTATCCCTAATCAGTCCTTGCCTTTCCAAATACATGTAATTCCTGTCCCTCAGGATTCCTTCCAACAACATGCCCACCAGCATCGTCAGGCTCACTGGTCAATAGTTCCCTGGCTTGTCCTTCCCACCCATCTTAAATAATGGCACCACGTTAGCCAACCTCCAACACCTCACCTGTGAGTAGTGATGATACAAATATCAAGAGGTCCAGCATTCACTGTGGCAAAAGTTTGATTCAATCTCTGTCTCAGTGCTGTATGAGAATGTGGAATGGATTCTATATATGGAAAAAAAATGAAGGAAGAATTATTCTGCACCTGAAAACCTCTCTCACTCTGTAGAAATGAGACTTGTATGATGAATATCAGTCTGTCAGGTTATTCCAGATTTATCGGAATGGCACTTTTCAGTCTTATTAAACTGCATTTATTTCAATGCAAGAGGCCTAACAGGGAAGGCAGATAAACTCAGGGCATGGTTAGGAACATGGGACTGGGATATCATAGCAATTACAGAATCATGGCTCAGGGATCCACAGGACTGGCAGCTTAATGTTTCAGGATATAAATGCTACAGGAAGGATAGAAAGGGAGACAAGAGAGGAGGGAGAGTGGTGCTTTTGATAAGGAATAGCATTACAGCTGTGCTGAGGGAGGATATTCCCAGAAATACTTCCAGGGAAGTTATTTGGGTGGAACTGAGAAATAAGAAAGGGATGATCACCTTATTGGGATTATATTATAGACCCCCCAATAGTCAGAGGGAAATTGTGAAACAAACTTGTAAGGAGATCTCAGTTATCTGAAAGAATAATAGAGTGGTTATGGTAGGGAATTTTGACTTTTCAAACATCGACTGGGACTGCCATAGTGTTAAGGGTTTAGATGGAGAGGAATTTTTTAAGCATTTACAAGAAAATTTTCTGATTCAATATGTGGATGTACCTACTAAAGAAGGTGCAAAACTTGATCTACTTTTGGGAAATAAGGCAGGGCAGGTGACTGAGGTGACAGTGGGGGAGCACTTTAGGGCCAGCGACCATAATTCTATTAGTTTTAAAATAGTGATGGAAAAGGGTAGACCAGATCTAAAAGTTGAAGTTCGAAATTGGAGAAAGGCCAATTTTGACGGTATTAGGCAAGAACTTTCAAAAGCTGATTGGAGGCAGATGTTCACAGGTAAAGGGACGGCTGGAAAATGGGAAGCCTTCAGAAATGAGATAACGAGAATCCAGAGAAAGTATATTCATGTTACAGTGAAAGGAAAGACTTTTAGGTAAAGAGAATGCTGAATGACTAAAGAAATTGAGGGTTTGGTTAAGAAAAAGAACAAAGAATATGTCAAGTATAGACAGGATGAATCGAGTGAATCCTTAGAAGAGCTAAAGGTGGTAGGGGTATATTTAAAAGGGAGGGCAAAAAGGGAACATGAGATAGCTTTGGCAAGTAGAATTAAGGAGCATCCAAAGGGTTTTTACAAATACATGAAGGACAAAAGGGTAACTAGGGAGAGAATAGGGCCACTCAAAGTTTCTGAATCCTGATGAAGGGTTTTTGCCTGAAACATTGATTTTCCTGCTTCTCGGATGCTGCCTGACTTGCTGCGCTTTTCCAGCACACTTTCATCATGACCCTTCAAAGATCAGCAAGGCAGCCTTTGTGTGGAACTGCAGGCGTTGGGGGAGATACTAAACAAATATTTTGTATTAGTGTTTACTGTGGAAAAGGACTTGGAAGATATAGAATGTAGGGGAATAGGTGTTGATATCTTGAAAAATGTCCATATTACAGAGAAGGATATCTTGAAATGCATAAAAGTGGATAAATCCCCAGGACCCTTACCTGTGAACATCTGCCTCCAATCAGCTTTTGAAAGTTCTTGCCTAATTCTGTCAAAATTGGCCTTCCTCCAATTTAGAACTTCAACTTTTAGATCTGCTCTAACCTTTTCCATCACTATTTTAAAACTAATAGAATTATGGTCGCTGGCCCCAAAGTGCTCCCCCACTGACACCTCAGTCACCTGCTCTGCCTTATTTCCCAAAAGTAGATCAAGTTTTGCACTTTCTTTAGTAGGTACATCCATATACTGAATCAGAACATTTTCTTGGAAATGCTTAAAAAATTCCTCTCCATCTAAACCCTTAACACTATGGCAGTCCCAGTCGATGTTTGAAAAGTCAAAATTCCCTACCATAACCACTCTATTATTCTTTCAGATAACTGAGATCTCCTTACAAGTTTGTTTCACAATTTCCTTCTGACTATTGGGGGGTCTACAATACAATCCCAATAAGGTGATCATCCCTTTCTTATTTCTCAGTTCCACCCAAATAACTTCCCTGGAAGTATTTCTGGGAATATCCTCCCTCAGCACAACTGTAATGCTATTCCTTATCAAAAGCACCACTCTCCCTCCTCTCTTGTCTCCCTTTCTATCCTTTCTGTAGCATTTATATCCTGAAACATTAAGCTGCCAATCCTGCCCATCCCTGAGTCATGTTTCTGTCATTGCTATGATATCCCAGTCCCATGTTCCTAACCATGCCCTGAGTTTATCTGCCTTCCCTGTTAGGCCTCTTGCATTGAAATAAATGCAGTTTAATAAGACTGAAAAGTGCCATTCTGATAAATCTGGAATAACCTGACAGACTGATATTCATCATACAAGTCTCATTTCTACAGAGTGAGAGAGGTTTTCAGGTGCAGAATAATTCTTCCTTCATTTTTTTTCCATATATAGAATCCATTCCACATTCTCATACAGCACTGAGACAGAGATTGAATCAAACATATATCAGACATTTCCCAAATTTAACATTCATTTCTGCACTGTGTCAGAATGATAGGTAGAGAGTGAATCAGAAAATTGAAGATACAGATAATATATCCACTCAGAGACTGAAGCAGATAGCAATTGATTCAGTCTGAGACTGGAATTCTCATAAAATTCCAAAGATTAACAGAAACTTCAGTAAAGCAACACTTTCAAAGAAATTGACACCGACAGAATAAAATGTACAAAATCCATTTGACTCAAACTGAACTGACTCAAAATCACAATCACATTGAGGACTAGACACTGATAGATACAGGATAATACCCGTACTTGCCCTCAGGGGAAGGCACAGGATCAACCCCATGTTCACAAAGAATGTGTGTGATAAATCTCAAAAAAAAAAGTGTCACACAATCACAATTACTTGCATTTACTTAACAAACATGTAATCTCACTCAGAGACAGACAGATACATGATTAAACTGTCAAACAGTGTTCCAACATGGGTGGAATAAATAATTTGTTACAAACACGCTCCAACCTCTGTGAAAAGACTTTGCCTATTCATCTTATCTATGCCCCTCATGATTTTATAAACTTCTGTAACGTCTCCTTTGCTCCAGGGAAAAATGTCCCGGCCGATCCAGCCTCTCCTTATAACTCCAACCCTCTAGTTTCAGGAATATCCTTGTAAATATTTCCCATGTATTAACATTAAGAAAGATTAGGGTGAATCCAAAGGGGTACTTTAAGTATATTAATGGAAAAAGAATATCTAGAGAGAGAGAATAGGTCCCCTCAAGGGCCAAAGTGGACTTGCATGAGCAGGAGATGGGCAAGATCCTCAGTGAATATTTCCCCTCTGTATTCACTGTGGAACTTGGAGATGTTAGTGGTCATATTTTTGGAACAGTATCACAGCAAAGAAGGTGTTGTATGTATCAGAATAAATGAAGGTTGATGGATTAGATTAGATTAGATTAGATTCCCTACATTATGGAAAAAGACTCTTCAGCCCAACAATTCCACACCAATCCTCCAAAAAGTAACCCATCCAGACCCATTTCCCTACCCGATATTTAACCCTGACTAATGGACAATTAAGCATGGCCAATTCACCTGACCTGCATATCTTTGAATTGTGGGTGGAAACCCACATAGACACAGGGAGAATGTGTAAATTCCAGACAGACAGTTGTCCAAGGCAGGAATCCTGGCCCTGTGAGACAGCTTTGCTAATCACTGAGCCACTGTGCTGCCCCAAATATCCTGGTCCTGACCAGATATATCCATGACACTGCAAGAGGCTAGAGAAGAAAAAAATGCAGTGGCCCTGGCTGATATTTTTGCATCATCATTAACCATGAGTAAGGTCCTGGGAGACTGGAGAGTGGCAAATATTGTGTCCTTATTCTAGAAAGACCGTAAAGAAAAAACTGGAAACTAGAGACTCGGAAGCCTAACATCTGTAGTGGGTGGGTGTTCTGAAGTTGAAGGTGCGTACTGGACCTTTAAGAGAATGAATGCTGTTCTGAATTGAGAGATTACAAGCACCTGTGTATATGACTAGATAGCAGTTCCAGGGTGTACTGGAATATTGAAAATATGTAACATTTGGCTGTGAAATGGATACCTGAGTTTTGGTTACTGTTTTGACAGCAATTCAAATTTAACCAATCAGTTTAAATTATGCTCAAACATAACCAAGTTTGAATTTATTGTTTTGCCAACATCGTGCGATCAGCTGTTGAGGATATAAAAATGTGGACATTTTGAAAACTGGTGAGGGAGCTGCTACCATCAAGACAAATCCAAGAAATTACGAAACACTCTGTTTCAAGGGTACCTTGTCACATGAAGCATACTCATGGTAAAATGAAAGAAGGCAACCCAGGGAATTGAGCAGCTGGAAGAGTCAGCAGAAGGTGGCAGCAGCTGTGTGATTTTGAAATTAAGTTGATTTAATTTTACTAAGTGTTTTATTAGAACAGTATATTGTTATAGAGTTGGAGGCAAGTAATACGTAGTTAAGAGAAAGGGGAGCTTAGAGTTGTGAATAGTTGTTGTTTAATGTTCAGTTTTAGAATGAAAGAATAAATTGATATTTTCTTTAAATAGTGGAATTTCAAAGTTCTCGGACACTCATGTTTTAACAGATTACGAGGTGAGGTGAGCTTTACTGGGTTTTTGGTTTAATTAACAGAGAGGTTCACCTCCATGTTATAACATAAGTTACTTGAGAAGATTCTGAGAGATAAGATGTACATGCATTTGGAAAGACAGGGTTTGGTTGGGAGCAATCAGCACTGCTCTGTGCATGGGAGATCCTGCCTCTCAAATTTGTGAGAGTTCTTCAATGAAGTGACCAGGAAGATTGATAAGAGCAGGGCGGTCAACATAGTCTATATGGATTTCAGTAAGTCTTTATTAAGGTTCCACATGGTAGGCTGCTCTGGAAAGTTAGATTCATGGAATCCAGGGGGAACTGGCAAATTGGATACACAATTGGCTTGACGGTAGGAAGAAGAGGGTAATAGTTGAAGGATGCTTGTCAGACTGCAGGTCTGTGACTAGTGGAGTGCCTTGGGTAATGCTCAATCCATTGATCTATGTTATAAATATTAATGATTTGGATGAGAATGTACAAATCATGGTTAGTAACTTTGCAGATGACACTAAAGTAGGTGATATCATGGACAGTGAGGAAGGTCATCAGAAGTTGCAGCAGGACCTTGATTAGCTGGGGAAGTGGGCTGAGAAATGGCAAATGGAGTTTAATATAGATAAGTGCAAGGTCTTGCATTTTGGAAAGTCTAATCAAGATAGGAGTTTCATGGTGAATGGTAGGACCTTAAGGAGTTTAGTGGAACAGAGGAACATTGGAGTACAGGTGCATGATTCTGTGAAAGTGGAGTCACAGATGGACAGAGCAGTGAAGAAGGCTTTTGGCACAATGGCCTTCTTGAGTCAGGGCATTGAGTAGAGAGGTTGGGAAGTTATGTTGCAATTGGTGAGGACGCAATTAGAGTGTTATGTTCAGTTTTTGTCACCGTGCTATGGGAAGGATGTTATTAAACTGGAAAGAGTGCAGAAGAAATTGACAAGGATATTTCCTGAACTCAATGATCTGAGTTATAGAGAGAGGTTGGACAAGCTAGGACATTTTTCCTTAAAGCATAAGAGACTGAGAGGGGATCTTTATAGAAGTGTATAAGATCACGAGAGGCATGGATGGGGGAATGCACTCAGTCTCTCCCCCATGTTTGGGGAATCAAGGACCATAGGGTATCAGTTTAAGGTTAGAGGGAAAGAATAAAAGGGAACCTGAGGGGCAACTTCTTCACACAGGATGGTATGTACAAATATGGAATAAGCGCCAGTGGAAGTTATTGAGATGGGTCCATTAACAACATTTGAAAGGCATTTGGACAAATATGTGGACAGGAAAGGTTTAGAAGGATATGGGCCAAGTGCAGGGAAATGGGGTTCGTGTGGATCGACGTTTTGGTCAGCTTAGACCAGTTTGAGTCAATGGGCCTTTCTCTGTACTGTATGACTCGATGACTCAAGCATCCTTCCTATATCAGGGCAACCAGAACTGTCCACAGTATTCCACAAGTGGCTCCTTGTAGATAATGTCTACCCTGCACTGTCTCAACTATCTTGATCACCTCTTCAAAACCTCAATCAAGTTAATGAGACACTATTTCCCATGCACGAAGCCATGCTGACTATCCCTCATCAGTTCTCAAAATTCATGTAAATCCTATCTCTCAGAATCCTCACCAAACCTACCCATCACTGATATCAGACTCACTGGCCTACAGTTCCCAAGCTTGTCTTTGTAGCCTTTCATAAATAGTGGCACAACTTTAGATTTTAGAAAGGCCTTCGACAAATTCTGGTAGACTTGACTACATTGCAGCACACCTCAATATTTGTCTTTCAAATGATTCTGTTCATGCCTCAAGGTAAGTTAAATGTAAGGTGATACATTTTCAAAGAAGATGCAAGACAATGGAATACTCAATGAATGGCTGGACATTAGGAAGCTCAAAGGAGCAGAGGGATCTTGGGCAGATTGTCCAGAGAATCCAGAAGGTGGCAGGACAGTTAAGAATACACAAAGACACTTGCCTTTATCAGTTGCGGTGTAGATTATAAGATGGAGGAGGTGATGTTGGAACTGGACCGGACTTTGGTGAGGCCACAGCTGGAGCAATGTGTGTGGTTTTGGTCTCCACACTATAGGAAGATTAGATTAGATTAGATTCCCTACAGTATGGAAACAGGCCCTTTGGCACAATAAGTCCGCACCAACCTTCCGAGGAGTAATCCCCTATCCTATTTTAACCCCTGACACTATGGGCAATTTAGCATGGCCAATTCATCTGACCTGCAGATCTTTGGATTGTGGGAGGGGGTGCAGAGGAGATTAGCCAGAATGTTGCCAGGGATGGAGCAGTTCAGCAATGAAGAGAGGCCAGAAAAGCTCAGGCTATTTTCTTTGAAGCAGAGAAGGTTGAGGGAGGACCTACTGCAGGTGTGTAAAATTATGAGGGGCATGGACACGGGAATGGGAGGCAGCTGTTCCCTGAGGGTCAACAGCAAAGAGAAAAAAAATTAACCCAGAGGGTGGAGGATTTGAGGATTTGTATTTTTACCCAGAGTCTGCAGTGCATTGCCTGGGAGGGTGGGTGAGGCAGGAAACCTCACAATCTTTAAAAAGCACTTGGGTGAGAACTCGAAGTGTTAGAATATTCAAGGCTACGGGAACCTAGTGCTGAAAAGTGGGCCACAGGATGTCTCGTGTACTGTGCTATTCTATTCTCTGAAGTGTGAGGAGACAAAACATTTGATGAAAAGTGTCATTTCCTCGCCAGTTGATTTGGTATCTGCAGCTATACCTGCTGCACTAAATGGAAGACTTGACTACATTGCAGCACACCTCAATATTTGTCTTTCAAATGATTCTGTTCATGCCTCAAAGTAATTGCCTCACTGCTATTGCCCCTTCTTCCAGCTGGCTGTGTCCACCCTACCTTCTGGAATCCAATCTCTAAATCCTTTATCTTTCTCTATTTCTGAGGACTGTTTTACAATCAAATAGTGGAAATACCATGGTCGGACACAGACATGGTGCGCTTGAAGGGCTTGTTCCTGTGTTCTGTGACAGTGTCCATATTAACACCTGTCTGCCTCCATAGGGAAACACACAGATAGGAGCTATTTTCCATTTTGCAATGGCTAATTGCAAATCGATAGCAAATGAACATTTTTGCTCCTGGAGTTTGGCTATATCAGGAGAGAAAAGTGGTCATTCAAAATGTTTTTAAAAATTCAGTATTGTACCATTAAAATAACTAATAAATGACCCGTGCTCACTTTCTCTGTAAATAGATTGTTGTGACTGTAGTGCCTTTAAACACACAGCTTTGTGAATCCATGTGGACATTATTTGATGAGCTACTTTGTCATTACTTCAAAGGACAAAGGATTTGCGTCCAATCTGTATATTACAGACAAATCTTTTTGGTAATATTGTGTGAACAGGATATTGGAACTTCATAGACTTGTTGGCTTAAAGACTTGTTCTCTGAGTTAATGCAGTGGCTATGAAAATGTAGTGTGTGAGATTAGACCTGAGCTCTCCTTTACCTCAGGGAGGGATTGAGGATTAGCAACGACTGAGTCAGGCCTCATTGAAGCAAGTATGTCAAGTAGAGATATCCAACAAGTATGTGTTTCTACAAATGATAGATTCAACACATTATTATTTAACTCCTGGCCCAGAAAAGCAGCATTTGCAACTTTTTTTAGTTCTTGTAAACTGCAAGTAAATTGGAGTCTCGCTGAAGAAATGACATTAAAACTCACACAATACCAGGTTATAGTCCAACAAGCTTATTTGGAAACACTAGCATTCGGAGCACAAATCCTTCATCAGGTGGTCATGCATGGGCCCAACCACTTGGTGAAGGAGCAGTGCTCTGAAAGCTGGTGCTTCGAAATAAACCTGTTGGACTAAAACCTGGTGTTTTGTGAGTTTTAACTTTGTACACCCCAGTGCAACACCGGCATCTCCAAATTAAGAAGAAATGATGCATATGAATATAGATAGACAGACAGACAGAAAGAAGAAAAAGTTTGTTAGTTATTCAAAATCAAGCAGCAGGCTGTTTTCTTTCGAAGGTCAGAAAATTGCTGACTGGTCACAACCACAAACTGTACCCTGTCCGATGACTGAGTGCACCTTCTCTGTTTGACTGCAACCACAGACAGGAAGTCAAACCAAACTGCTGTCAGACTGTGCGATCACAGAAGGTGGAACACTTGCCCACTTACTTCCTCCTGTCTCACTAACCAAGACTCAGACAGTAGTAATTGACCTGCACTTTACTGAAAGTATATTCATTGCTCACAATCAGGTCTTCCGTACACTGGGAAGATGAACCACAGACTGGCGACTGCTTTGCACAGCACCGATGTTCCATCTGCGGAGCTGCAGTGAAGCTCAGGCCAAGCTGCAAGAACAGCATCTCATCTCCCACAGCCTGCAGGACTCAATATCAAGTTCAATTGTTTCAGAGCCTGATACACCATCTTCCATGTCCTTTTTCCCCTTCCCTGGTTTATTGTCAATCATCCCTTTCTCTGTTAAACTCTTTCTTCTGCATTCTGTCTCCACCTATCCTTCACACCTTCATCTCTGCCACCCCCACCCATCCAAATTTCCTGACATCACTTCTTCTGAGCAATAATCAATTCTGAATTGCCGGTCTGATATCTTCTGTTGTGTCACTGTGCCCTGGGATTTTGTGCATTTTCCTCCTTTCTAAACTCTGAAACACCTGAAGATCATGAAATCTTAACTCCTCTGAAGCCCTTGTGGTATACCTTGTCATCAAGGGAAGAAGAACTCCTTATTATCAGTAACCCACTTCCTGAATCCCCAAAACCTGTCCATGTCTACAAGGCACAAGGCAGGAGTGTGATGGGATACCCCCCCATCTTCCTGGATGGGGGCAGCTCCAACAATAGACAATAGACAATAGACAATAGATGCAGGAGTAGGCCATTCTGCCCTTCGAGCCTGCACCGCCATTCAATATGATCATGGCTGATCATTCCTAATTAGTATCCTGTTCCAGCCTTATCTCCATACCCCTTGACTCCACTATCTTTAAGAGCTCTATCCAATTCTTTCTTAAAAGAATCCAGAGACTGGGCCTCCACTGCCCTCTGGGGCAGAGCATTCCACACAGCCACCACTCTCTGTGTGAAGTAGTTTCTCCTCATCTCTGTCCTAAATGGTCTACCCCGTATTTTTAAGTTGTGTCCTCTGGTTCGGCACTCCCCCATCAACGGAAATATGTTCCCTCCTGCCAGAGTGTCCAATCCTTTCATAAGCCTATACGTTTCAATCAGATCCCCTCTCAGTCTTCTAAACTCAAGGGTATACAAGCCCAGTCGCTTCAGTCTTTCCGTGTAAGGCAATCCTGCCACCTTCCAGGTCAAAGTAGTCTGTTTGATTGGCACCACACCCACAAATGTCCATTCCCTCCACACCTGACATCCAGCTGAGTCCTGCATGTTGCAACCTTCAGGAAACTTGCTTCCTTCCAGATGACATGCCAATTCTGGAAATGCGTAGGTGAGTGAAGGGGACTGGGGGAGGGGAGGTGCAGTTACTCAGGCGGCTGGTTTGAAATGCAGAGGAAGGCCAGTAGCATGGGTTCAAATCCCATGGGAGCTGAGGATACCATGAATGGGGGGGGACATCATTTCAAGTTGAAAGGAAGGAGAGTTAGAGGGGGATTTGAGGATTGCTTCACCCAAGGGGTAGTGGGGATCCGGAATGCACTGCCTGGGAGGGTAGTTGAAGCGGGAATTTTGGCAGTGACTTCCACACCCTGGGAATGATTTTTTTTAAAAAACACACAATGTGGATTTGAGTTCAAATATTGTTACCTTGTAAGCTGATACTCAAGGTCACTGGTCCTATTTATTGTCCCCTATTTAATAATAATGAGCTATCTTGTGGTTTTTGCCTTGTTAAAACAAAATACAGTATCAAACATGTTAATCTGTGACTAATTTGAAGAATATCAGCTTTTCCGAATCGTTCAAGAATCCCTCCCTCAGTGTCGACAAATTCTAGGCACTACATCATACATGAACCTTTTCACATCTCTGAATTTGCTTCCATCCAGTTCAAACTATTGAATAACTCATTAGAGGTGAGTCCTGGTCCTCAGTGGTTAGGTTACAAGGAGAGATTATATGAATTAGGTCTGTTTATAAAATCACGAGGGGCATGGTTAAGTCACCTCTCAGCCTCTAATGCTCCAGAGAACAAAATCCCAGCTTATTCAGCCTCTCCTTATAACTCAAATCTTCAAGTCCTGGCAACATCCTTGTAAATCTTTCCTGAACCCTTTCAAGTTTAACAACATTGTTCTGGCAGCAGAGAGACCAGAAAAGAACACAGTAGCTAAAACTGGCCTCACTAATACCCTGTACAGCTGCACTATGACCTCCCAACTCCTAAACTCGATGCACGACCAATGATTGCAAGTGTGCCAAATGTCTTTTTCCCCACCTTATCTACCTACACCTCCACTTTCAAGGAACTAGGCAGCTGCACCTTAAGGTCACTCTACTCAACAACACTCCCTTAGGCCCTAACTGTGCAACTCCTGCCCTGGCTTGCCTTACCAAAATGCATCTACTCATGTTTATCTAAACTAAACTCTATCTGGCTCTCCTTAGCCCATTGGCCCATCTGATCAAGGTCCCATTGTACTCTTGGATAATCTTTTTCACTATCCATAACATCACCAATTTTGGTGTAATCTGCAAACTTAATCATACCTCCTATATTCATATCTAAGACATTTATATAAATGGCAAAATGCAGTGCACCCAACACAGATCCTTGCGGCACACCACTGGGCACAAGCCTCCATTCTGAAAAACAAACATGCGACTCCTGCTTTCAAGCCAATTTTACATCCAATTGTCTAGCTGTCCCAGGATCACATGTGTTCTAACCTTGCTAACCAGTCTACCATGGGGAAACTTGTGAAATGCCTTGCTGAAGTTTATATTGACAACCTCACTTCTTTCCCTTCATCAGTCTTTTGTCCCTTCTACAAAACACTCCATCAGGTTAGTGAGACACAATTTTCCATGCACAAAGCCATGTTGACTATCCCTAATGAGTCCTTGTGTTTCCAAATTCATGTAAATCATGTCCCTCAGTATCCCTTCCAACAACTTGCCCACTATTGACATCAGGGTCTATAGTTCTCTGACTTTTCCTTCCCATCTTTCTTGGCACCACATTATTTAGTCTTCAAGCCACTCATCCGTACCTATCAATGATAGAAATATCTCAGCAAGAGGCCCAGCAATCCCTTTCCTAGCTTCCCACATAGTTCTGGGATACACCTGATGAGTTCCTGAGGGTTTATCCACCTTTGTGCATTTTCAATCGACATGTACTCTTTGAATACATCAGGATTTGGGGCACTAAAGAATCAGAGGCCTGCTGGTATACTCACTGGACTTATTAATCCAGCGCCCCTGGTAATGTTCTAGGGACCTGGGCTCAAATCCTGCCGCAGCAGATGAATGAGTTTTAAAAACAAATCTGGTTTTAAGAGTCTAAAGATGGCCATTGTCAGGGGAAGCAGAACAGCTGGTTCACTAATGTCCGTGAGGGAAGGAAGTCTGCTCACCTTCCCTGGTCAAGCCTACATGTGACTGCAGACCCCACAACAATCCAGCTGCCCTCTGGTAATTAGGGATGCACTTGTCAGCAAGGCCCACATGCTGTGAATCAACAACCCATCAAATGACGTGATAATGAGACATCCTTGAAATAAAAGGAGGAAGCAGGGTGTACACTTTGATTTGCAGAATATTTAGAGAAGCTGAACTCTGTAGAATAGTTGGTTTTCACAATTGTAACTCTTTTGCCAACATAGTTGGACATTGTCCTGGTGACTAATTCCCCCAGCAACTTCAGGTAAGTGGATAATTTGTATGTCTATCTCTACATGTTTATCCTCAGTCTACCTAACCACTTGACTATATATTGTGTACCCATAGTCTTACCAGACCACAGGGCTGGTCTCTCAATAGAGAGAGGTGACTGTTGGTAATTTAACCTGAGGGCCACCAGACCTCAGGCAAGGGAAGAGAGGTTGAGAAGGAGAGACCTTCATGGTAATCTCAAATCGGATTTGAAACCACACTGTTGGTATCACACTGTTCTGCAAGCCAACAATCCAGCCAACTGAGCTTAACTGATTCCCACCTGATTTTCTCTCCTGTCTGTCTACCTCTGTAACCATTTGTCTATATGTCTGTCTATCTATCTATGTAATTTATAAAAGCAATTTGAAGTTGGCTAAAAATGTACAGTGAATGAAGAGATTTTCACCAATTATATGCGGCTTTGATATCATGTTTGTGCTTCTCCTAAGCCGAGGCATGTGAGCAGTGAATACAGTGTGAGACTGTTTCTGAAAGGGATGGAACAGCTGAATTATTGTTTATTGTAGTACATTTCTGCACTGGGTGGTACCTCATGTTTTTTCACGTATCTTACTTGCCATCGAATAGATTGTAGAATCATACATTCAGGCAGTACAGAAGAGGCCTTTGGCCCATCCAGTCTGTACTACCAAAGCTACACTATCAGCTGGGATGGTATTGAATGGTGGAGCAGGCTTGAGGAGCTGAATGGCCTCCTGCCACTCCTATTTCTTCTGGACTAACCCAACATGAGTCTCACTTTCCAATGCTTTGATTCTTATTGGAAGCTAGTAACATTACAGTGAATGATTTCCTTCATTGAATAGTACATTAAACCCATTGTCCTCAGATTCCACATGAGAAATTCACAAATTCCCATGTCACCAGTTTCCAGTTTGCTTTTTCCTTTGGCCTCTCTTGTGTCACTGATCCTGATCTGCTAATCCCAAAATTAGATGAAGCGTCTTAGTGAGGAGATGAAACCGCATAAGATTCTTCCCTGTCCTCTTTATCTAACCATAAGTTGTCTGCTGTATTCGTTCAGCAAATAAAATTTGTGTTATGCACTAACAATCTGGATGAAGGAACTGAGGACATTGTTGCTAAGTTTGCAGATGATACAGAGATAGGTGAGGGTACAGGTCATGTTGGGGAGGTGGGAAAACTGCAGAAGGATTCAACAGACCAAGAGAGTGGGCAAAGAATTGGCAGATGGAATGCAATTAGGAAAGGACGAGGTTATGCACTTTGAGAGAAATAACGTGTAGACTGCTTTCTAAAAGGCCTTCAGGAATTTGAAGTACAAAGGGACTTCATAAACTGTAAACTTTGTAACCTTAACCTCTCTCCCTCTGCCCTGCTTCTCATTCAATCTCAGCCTCCATCTCTTCCAATTCACCCGAAACCAGTACTCTTTGCCTCCTGCTCTCTCAAAAACCCTATATATCACAAATTTCTATTACTTACCTGCAATAATTCCCCTGTTGTGTTTTAGGTTAAAAAGAACAATGAATTATGCCATTTAGTCTCACAATTCCACAATCTTATTCTTGTATCAATGAATATCTCAAAGTGGAATTTTCAAATCTTGGCTATAATACAACTGCAGAAGGGTGACCTAAACATTGAGTTGTATAGACCATTATGAATCTAGTCAAAAATACAGTGAGTCGAACAGAGTTTGCGAATGAGTAGCATTGCTATTACTATGATATATGTCAGTGACAAATGTAGACACAACCTGTCCTGAACTGGACTCAGATTACTCTTGTAAAATCTACTGCAGAAAATTAGAAGTGATTTAATTTCAATCAGGGTTTGTGGTGAGTTTCTGCAGTGCGTCTGGTAGATGGTACACACTACTGCTCTTGAGTGTCAGAATGTGGTGCCAAACAAGCAGGGGGCTGCTTTGCCTTTGGATGGTATTGAGTTTCTCAAGTGTTGTTGGAGCTTCACTGATCCAGGCAGGTGGGGAGTATTCCAGCACACTCCTGACTTGGCTTGTCAATGGTGGACAGATTTTAGGGAATCAGGAGGTGAGTTACTTGCTGTAGGATTCTGACCCTCTGACCTGCTCTTGTAGCCCCTGTTTTTATGTGAAGAGTCCAGTTGAGATTCTGGTGAATGGTAATACCCCCACGATCTTGATAATTGAGGGATTAAGTGATTGTAACATCATTAAATGTCAAAGGTTGATGGTTACATTCTCTCTCAATGGTAACCCCTGGGATGCTTATAGTGAGGGGATTCAGTGATGTAACATAATTTAAAGTCAAGGAGGGATGGTTAGATTCTCTCTCTTACAGGTCATAGACTGGTATTTGTGTGGCACTTGTCAGCTCATAGCCTGGATATTGTCCAGAGTTTGAAGTATTTGAATGTGATCTGCTTCAGTATCTGAGGACTGGCAGATGGTGCTAAACATTATGTAATCATCAGAGAATGTCCCACTTTGGACCTTATGATGGAGGCAAGATCATTGATGAAGCACAGTTGGATACTAGCCTGAAGAACTACTACAAAGATGTCCTGGAGCTGAGATGACAGACCTCCAACAAACACAACCATCTTTCTGTGTGTCAGATATGGTTCCAACCACCAGAGAGTTTGCCCCCGGTACCCATTGATTGCAGTTTTGCCAGGGCTCCTTGATGCCACACTCAGTCAAGTACAGCCTTGATGTCAAGGGCTGTCACTCTCACCTCCCTGCTGGAATTCAGCTCTTTTGTTCACATTTGAACGAAGACTGTAATGAGGTCAGGAGCTAAGTGACCCTTATGGAATCCAAACTGGGGGTCACTGAGCAAGTTATTCTTGCTGTCCTGCTGTCCATTTGCATCATTTCCTTAATAAAAACTCCCCTGCTCCCAATCCAATCTGATGGGACAGAACCAGTCTTTTGGGAAAATGGTTCACTGCAGAATTTTAAGGGAAGAAAATCCTCTTCCAAGTGACTCCAGGTCAAAAGTGTTGGAGCTGCATCTCAGAAATGTCCCAGTGAGCCACACAGTGACAGTGACAGAGAAAAAGGACAAAGTCAGTCTTCATTTTTTTTCTCCCTGCGTGCTGTTCTCTCAAAGTTGTCCCCCATGCATTCTCACAGAGATAACATCAAACTTCAGAAGAGTTACTTATGTTTGAAACCGCTCAGTTCAGACCAGGGTCGGTTAAAAAAAAAAGGGAATTAAACCTTTCTCTCATTATCACTGCAGCATCCACAATTTCTGCATCCCTCCTTCCCTTGCTCAATGTTAAATCCCTCGCTGATTTTTCATGCTTTTTAGTTTTATTTTATCAATATTGTTATTGCGAGCTGGAAATGGCCTGTGAACTTTGATAAACAGCTTGACTTAGACTGGAGGGTTGACTCAGTGCCAACATTTCTTAGTGCAGTCTCAGTGACCCAGCATCAAATAAAGGCACGAGAACGTCACAGGTAACACTCTTAAATAATTGCTCACCTTTGCAGCAAAAGTAGGGGAGATTTACCACAGACTAATCAAGCAACAGTCTGATAGAATCACACTGAATAATTCATTCCTGATGAAGGGTTTTTGCCTGAAACATTGATTCCCCTGCTCCTTGGATGTTACCTGACCTGCTGTGCTTTTCCAGCACCACACTCTCGATCCTGAATAATTCATAGCTGACATACCAGAGACCAAAAGCAAAACATCATTGTTATGGTTGTGACCATGCCCTCCTCATCAACCACAATCAAGTGCCTACTGGTTTCTCAGCTTGTGCAATGATTGATTTTGATTCAATGAAGAGTTGAGGGAGGAAGCCAACTCCAACAATAGGCGCCCATTATAATGAGATGTCCCCAAGCCCAGAAGGATTGCACACCAAGTATCAGAATGAGGATGCACTGGACAGAAGTATGGGATCTCCTAGACAATGGTCAGATCTACGCAGTCCTGAAAAGATTGTGAAAGATGGTGAACAATTGAAGAGCTCACTGAGCCGTAGAGTCATACAGCACTGAAACAGACCCTTTGACCCAACCTCTCCATGCTGACTAAGTTTCTCCAAACTAAACTAGTCCTGTTTGCCTGTATTTGGCCTGTATCCCTCTAAAAATTCATGGCCCTGTCCAAATGTCTTTTTAATGTTGTCATTGTGTCTGCATCTACCTCACTTGGCAGTTCATTCCATGTACGAGCCACCCTCTGTGAAAAAGCTGTCTCTCACGTCCCTTTTAAACCTTCTCCTCTCACCTTAAAAATATGCCTCCGAGGTTTGAACCTCCCCCTCCCCGCCCACCTCAGGGAAAAGACCTTTGCTATTCACCTTATCTATGCCTCTCATGAATTTATAAGCCTTTATAAGCTCAACCCTCAACCTGCTATCCTCCAGCGTAAAAAAAGTCCCCGCCTTTCCCGATAACTCAAACCCTCCACTGCGACAACATCCTTGTAAATCCTTTCTAAACTCTCACCAATTTAATCATATCCTCCCTGTGGAAGGGTGAGCAGAGCTGTACACTATATTCCCTCACCAATGTCCAGCTTATGAAGCAGTAACTGCTTCATAACATTGTTGAGAATACCTTCCATCACTTTAAGATCATCGAGAGGAGTCTGATGGGGACGTAATTGCCAGGTTGGATTTGTCGTGCTCATTGTATACAGGGCATATCTGAATAGTTTTCCATACTGTTGGTAGATGCCAATCACATTTCAAATGATATTTACTATGGTTTGAACTTCAGGCTAGAGCTAGAGTAATAAAAGGCTATCTGCACTCATCAGGTGAATTTTAAAAATCTGGTAAAAGCTGAAAACTTGACATTTCATGTCAAAATCATCACTTCAAAGCACCTGACCTTGAGATAGAAACCACCAATTTCATGTTAAAGCTTGTAAAATGGGAAGGGGATATTTATCTAGATACATTCTGACAAAACAAAGTTTGTTAAATACTACCTTGCAAAAATGTGGTTGTTGCAAATGACCAGAATCATAGAATCGTACAGTGCAATAGAGGCCCATTTAATCTGTGCTGTCGTAGCTACAATAAACAGAGTCACAGAACCGTTGATTTGGATTTTACTGACAGCTGCCACTAATTCCAGAATCTTCCCTTTTACAAATGTCCATGCAACAGTCTATGAGACCATAAGACATAGGAGCAGAAATTAGGCCATTCAGCCCATTGAATTTGTTCTGCCATTTAATCATGGCTGACAACCCCAGATGTCAACCCATTCACACGCTTTCTCCCCGTAACCCTTGATCCCCTTGATATTCAAGAACCTATTTATCTATCTTAAATATGCTCAATGAGTTGGTTTCGACAGCCACCTGTGGCAAGGAATTCTATAGATTCACCATTCTCTGGCCGAAGAAGTGTCTCTTTACCTTCATTCTGAAAGGTCTTCCCTTTACTCTAAGGCTATGACCTTGGGTCCTTGTCTCTCCTACTTTCCAGCATCTACTCTGTCAAGGCCATTGAGTATGCTGTGCATTTCAATTAGATGTCCATGACTCCATCTAGTATAAATCCAGAATCGTCAAACATTCCTCATAAGTTAAGCTTTTCATTCCTGGGACCATTCTCATGAACCTTCTCTGAACACACACAACTGTACATCCTTCCTGAGGTATGGGCCCAAAACTGCACGCAATACTCCAAATGTGGTCTGACCAGAGCATTATACAGCCTCATCCCTGCTTTTATATTCATGTCCTTTCAAAATAAATGCCAGAATTGCATTTGCTTTCCTAACTACTGACTCAACCTGCAAGTTTATTGAGAGAATCATAGAATCCGTACGATGAGAAATAGGTCATTTGGCCCAACAAGTCCACCCCGACCCTCCAACGAATAACCCACTGAGACCCATTCCCGTACCCTATTACTCTACACTTACCTCTGACTAATGTACTTAACCTACAGATCCCTACACTATGGGCAATTTAGCATGGCTAATCCACCTGACCTGCACATCTTTGGACTGTGGGAGGAAACCAGAGCACCCGGAGGAAACCCACGCAGACACAGGGAGAATGTGCAAACTCCACACAGACAGTCACACAAGGCTGGAAGCTAACTGGGATCTCTGATGCTGTGCTAATCACTAAGCCAGTGTGCCACCCATGCTGAGCCACCATGCCATCCTGGATAAGAACTCCTAACTCTTTGCATTTCAGACTCCTGAATTTTCTCCCCATTTAGAAAATTGTATATGCATTTATTCCTCTGATCAAAGTGCATGACCTCACATTTCCCCACATTGTTCTCTATCAACACTTCTTTGCCCACTCTCCAAACCTGGCCAAATTCATCTGCAATCTCCCCACTCCTTAACACTACTGGTTCCTCTATCTTTGAATTATCTGCAAACTTGGCCAGAATACCCTCAGTTTTTCCATCTAGACTGTTAATATATAAAGCCCTTCTGTCAGTATGCATTACTTCCTTAATAGTGACCCCCTTCACCTCCACTCCTGCACCCAATTCAATCTGATGGGAATCATCGAAATACCAGTCATTTGGGTAAATGGTTCATTGTAGAAGGAAAATCCACCAGCTCTGGCTTACAAGTGACTCCAGGTCTGAAAGTGTTGGAGGTGAATTTCAAATGTGCTCTGACAGCTCGCAGTGAGCCACACAGTGATAGGTCTACACAGTCCAATAAAGTGACAGAAAAAAGGGCAAATCTATCTTCATTTTTTTCTCCCTGTGTGCTGTACCTTCAAAGTTGTCCCCCATGTACTCTCACAGAGATAGCATCAAACTTCAGAAGAGTTATTTATGTTTGAAACCACACAGTTCAAACCAGGGTTGGTTAAGAAAAAAGGGAAGTAAACCTTTCTTATTTTCACTGCAGCATCTGCATTTTCTGTATTCCTCCTTTCCTTGCTTAATGTTAGAGCCCTCGCTGATTTTTCATGCTTTTTAGTTTTATTTTATCAATATTGCATTGCGAGCTGGAAATGGCCTGTGGACTTTGGGAAACAGCCTAGCTGAGATTGCCAATGTTACTTACTGAAGGTTTAGTGCAGTCTCCCAGTGATTTGCGGAGTGACTCAGATCAAATAAAGGGACGGGGAACGAGAATGTCACACATAACACTCTTAAATAATTGCCCATGGCTTTACAGCAAAACTGAGGCAGCTTTACCATAGGTTAATCAATGTTCATATCCCTGTAAATGTTGTAACTGTTTCTGCAGCTACCTGTCTCTGGCAGTTCATTATATGTATTGACCACTCTCGGTGAAAAGGCTACTCCTCCAGTCCACCTTAAATCTTCTCCTCTCACCTCAAAGATATGCTCCCTAGTTTTGAACCAGCTCAGGGGAATGACCTTTGCTATTCACCTTATCTATACCCCTTGTGATTTTATAAACCGCTATAAGGTCATCCCTCAACATCCTATGCTCCGGGAAAGGGATAAAGTCTCAGCCTTTCCAGCCTCTCCTGAGAACTCGAACCCTCCATTCAGGCAACATCCTTTCTAAACTCTCTCCAATTTAGTAATATCCTTCCTACAGCAGCTTCCTACAGAGCTGTACACATTACTCCAAACATACCCTCACCAATGTCCTGTATAACCTCAACATGACATCCCAACTCCTTTACTTAATACTCTGACCAATGAAAACAAATGTGCTCAACATCTTCTTCCTGTTGACCATGATGCCATTTTCATGGAACTGTATCCCTGAGTCCTTAGGTCTCTATGTGTGAAACACTCCCCAGGGCCCTACCATTAACTGTACTAGTCCTGCCCTTTCTCATTTTTTCTGAATTTGCAAATATCCTATCGTGGATGAGGGCAGCATGCATAACCACAGCAAAAGACAAGGTTGACACACTGCAAAAGCCTTTCGCCAGAAGTGCGGGTTATCTGGAGGACTGTAAGCAGTTTTGCTCCCCTTACGGAAGGGAAGATATCATTTTATTCAGAGGCAGTTCGGAGAAGGTTCACAATGATGAGCCCCAGGATGCAGGGATCATCTTATGAGCAAAAGTTAAACAGGTTGGGATTCTACTGACTGTAGTTTAGAAGTGTGAGAGGTGATCTCCCATATGTGGGCCTGACAGGGTCAATGCTGAGAGGATACTTCCCCATCATGGGAGAGTCTAGGGCAGAGGACACAATCTCAGAATAATGGGACTCCAATTGAAGACTCAAATGAGGAGAAATTTCTTCTCTCAGAGGGTTGTCTTTGGGACTCCTTGCCATAGAGAGCTGTGTGTGGGGACAGAGTCCCTGTGTATATTTAAGACTGAAACAGATCGATTCTTGATCATTGGGGAATCAAGGGTAAGGGCAGGAAAATGGACATGAGGAACGTCGCATCATCCACAATCCAATTGAAAGATGGAATCCAATTGAGGGGCCGAATATCCTACTCCTGTTTCTATTTTGTATGGTCTGAGGAGACAGCACAGTCTTCTCTTGAAAGCCCAGACCTGCTGAAATGCTCCCCTCAGCTAATTTAATTCTTTTGTCAAGACAGACAGACCAGAGATGGAGTCATTAACCTTTCTAGTTGGAAGAAGTCTTCAAATTCTGGATGAGTGTGCTGGAAGAGCACAGCAGTTTAGGCAGCATCCGAGGAGCAATAAAATCAACGTTTCGGGCAAAAGCCCTTCATCAAGAATACAGGCAGAGAGCCTGAACAGTGGAGAGGTAAGTGAGAGGAGGGTGGGGGTGGGGAGAAAGTAGCATAGGGTACAATAGGTGAGTGGGGGTTGGGATGAAGGTGATAGGTTAGGGGCAAGTGGAGGGTGGAGTGGATAGGTGGAAAAGAAGATAGGCAAGTAGAACAAGTCATGGGGACAGTGCTGAACTGAAAGTTTGGAACTGGGGTGAGGTGGGGGAAGGGGAAATAAGGAAACTGTTGAAGTCCACATTGATGCCCTGGTGTTCCGAGGTGGAAGATGAGGCGTTCTTCCTTCAGGCGGCAGGTGGTGAGGGAGCAGCGGTGAAGGAGGCCCAGGACCTCCATGTCCTTGGCATTGTGGGAGAGAGAGTTGAAATGTTGGGCCACAGGGCGGTGTGGTTGATTGGTGCGGGCGTCCTGGAGATGTTCCCTAAATCGCTCTGCTAAGAGGCGTTCAGTCTCCCCAATGTAGAGGAGATCGCATCGGAAGCAACGGATACGATAAATGATATTAGTGGATGTGCAGGTAAAACTTTGATGGATGTGGAAGGCTCCTTTAGGGCCTTGGATGGAGATGAGGGAGGAGGGGTGGGCTCAGGTTTTGCAATTCCTGCAGTGGCAGGGGAATGTGCCAGGATGGGAGGGTGGGTTGTAGTGGGGTGGACCTAACCAGGTAGTCACGGAGGGAACGGTCTTTGCAGAAGGCGGAAAGGGGTGGGGAGGGAAATATATCCCTGGTAGATGGGTCTTTTTGGAGGTGGCGGAAATGTCGGCAGATGATTTGGTTTATGCGAAAGTTGGTAGGGTGGAAGGTGAGCACCAGGGGCGTTCTGTCCTTGTTACGGTTGGAGGGGTGGGGTCTGAGGGTGGAGGTCCGGGATGTGGATGAGATGCGTTGTAGGGCATCTTTAAGCATGTGGGAAGGGAAATTGTGGTCTCTAAAGAAGGAGGCCATCTGGTGTGTTCTGTGGTGGAACTGGTCCTCCTGGGAGCAGATACGGTGGAGGCAGAGGAATTGGGAATACGGGATGGCATTTTTGCAGGAGGTAGGGTGGGAAGAGGTGTAATCCTAGAAGTCCCCAAATGTCATTTGAGACCCCCATCTGGCATCAGGTCAAATTTGGACATGGAATTTCTCTGCTCATTCCCTTCCCGTGAACCCACTGAGGAGTTAGCAGCTTGTGGAATGCAGAAAGATCTGGACACAGTTAAAATGGACAACTGCTTTGAGTCTTCAAGGGCACATTGGAAGATGTTGGTGGTTGTTACAGACCACGATCAGCATCAACCATGATTCCTCAGAAAATGAATCTTTATTTGAATGCAGCCGGACCCAGAGAGTATTGGTGGTTGGGCTGATAAATCATCACACAATTGTCAATCAATGGTGGACTATTGAAAAGGAGAATTCAACCATTCACCCCTTCCACTTATTATGTGCTGAATTTGTTCTGTATGGAACCATTGATCAGGAAATGGCCTTATAAATATCGTGGCCACAGGAACAATCAGAAAATGAGTATTCTCATAGAAACTATGAGCAGGAGTAGGCTATCCAGCCCCTCCAGCCTGCTCCACCTTCCTGTACAATAATGACAGATCATCAAGCTCAATACCCTCATTCCACCCTCCCTTCGTATACCTTGGTCCCTTTCGCCACAAGAACTCGATCCATCTCTATGAACAAAGTTCAATGTTCTGGCCCTGATCACTTTCTGTGGCACAGATGTTTCCAGGCTCCCCACTCTCTGGGTGAAGATATTTCTCCTCATCCCAGTCTGACCACATTCTGTGGTCTTCCTGGTTCTGCACCTCCCCTCCCCCATAGGAAACATCCTTCCTGTATTTGTCATGTCTAGTCTTGTTCGAATTTGACAGGTTTCTTTCAGATTCCCTCATCATTTTTCTCAATTTCCCTGAATATAATACCAATGGATCCATTCTCTCTTTATGCATGAGGCCCTGCCATCCCATGAATCAGTCTGGTCAACCTTCACTGGTCTTCCTCCGTACCCAGAACATCCTTCCTCAGATAAGGAGACCCAAACTGCACACAATACTCCAGGGTATACTCTCACCCTGTACAATTGGAGCAAGACATTCCTGCTCTTAGCCTTGAATCCTCTCGCTACGTAGGCCAACATCCCATTTGTCTTCTTCACTGCCTGCTACTCCTGCAATGCTCAATTTCAGTGACTAGTGTACAAGGGACACCCAGCTCTCTGCCTTTGTCAGTTTACAGCCATTTGGAAACAATCGTTTTGCTCCCCGAGTGGATAACCTCACATTGATCCACGTTAAACTGCATCTGCCCTACACTGGCCCACTCCTAGCTTGTGCAGGTCACATTGAAGCATCTCTGCATCCTCCTTCACAGCTACCCCTCCCTCCCAGCTTTGTGCAAACTCTGGACTGGATTGAATTGAATTGAAGTTATTGTTACGTGTACCAAGGCACAGTGAAAAGCTTTGACTCATGAGCAACACAGGCAGATCACAGAGTTAAGCAGTAAAGATAGTAAATAATAGGTAAACAGCGGCAAAAATAAAACACAGGTACAGGCGAATGTTAAGAGTTTGTGAGTCCATTCAGTATTCTAACAGAAGGGTAGAAACGGTTGTGAAATCAGCTGGTGCGCGTGTTCAGGATTCTGTACCTTCTCCCCAATGGTAGAGGTTGTAGAAAAACATTGCCAGGGTGGGATGGATCTATGAGAATGCTGGTGGCCTTTCCTTGACAGCGGGCCTGGTAGATGGATTCTGTAGATGGGAGGTTGGTCTTTGTGTTTGTCCAGGCCAAGTTCACCATTCTCTGTAACCGTCTCCAATCTTGAATGGTACAGTTGCCATACCAGATAGTGATACACCCAGTCAGATGGCACACCTATAAAAGTTAGCAAGGTATTCCCATCATTCTGAATTTCCTCAGCTGCCTGAGGGAGAAGAGACGTTGTTGGGCCTTTGTAACCAGTACGTCCACATGAAGAGTCCAAGGAAGCTTGTTGTGGATAACTACTCCCAGGAGCTTGACACTCTCCATTCGTTCCATCTCTGTGCAGTTAAGGTATGGGGGGGGGGTCATGAGTAACATCCTGCCGAAAGTCAATAATGAGTACACCATTTGGCCCCTTGAGCCTGCTCCAGCAATCACTGGGATTGTGGCAGATCTCTGAGATCAATACCCTAATCGCATCCTCTCCCCATTGCCCTTGGTTCCTTTTGCCTGAGGTGCTACATCTCCCTTCTCCTTGAAAACACAATATTTTGGTCTCAGCCACTTCCGGGTGAACCATTTGAAAATGCATAGCAATAGCACCTCAAGGTCACTTAGGCAGTCTCGGCTAAAATTGAGATATCCAGCATCTTGAAATGCAAAATCATTTCCTTATTTGGCTTTTATAAATCTCGTGACTGATTCTCAGCTAACGTTAACATCCTGATCTCCATTGGGCTCAAGCTAACCTCAGCTAAACTTAGGGCTGTTTTTTTTTCTCTCTCTCTCTCTCTTTCTCTGAGTCCATTGACCCTCACAGTTGACTCAGTCTAATGTGTGATACAATGCAATTTGTGATTGCTGTTTGTCAATCACCTAGCTCAGTTGGCTGTATGCTTACAAAACCATAGAATTTTATAGTACCGGAGGCCATTCAACCCATTGTATCTGTACCAGCTCCCGAAGGAGGTACCCAGCTACTCCTGTTCTCCAGTCATATCTACATAGCCCTTTAATGTCATCACTTTCAAATATTCATACAGCTCTCTTTTGAAACCTCCTAAATATCCACCTCCACCACTCTCTCAGGCAATGCAGTCCAAATCCTAACACTCTCTGAGTAAAGAAGTTTCTCCTCATCCTTCTCCTTACTGACCCTTACTGATATATCCATGTGTTGAAACAGAACATCCTTCTTTCCCCTTCATCAAGCTGAATACCTCAATAAGGTCACCTCTTAATCTACTCTGCTCCAAGGAGAACAAGCCCAATTTCTCTAATCTTTCCTTGTATATAAAATGCTTCATTCCTGCATCATTTTTGTAAATTTCCTTTGAACTCTTCCCAGGGTTTTAACATCCTTCCTTAAATTATGTGTCCAGAACTGAACACAATGCTCCACATGTGGCCCCATCAATGATTTCTTCGTTGCTTTTATACTTAATGATACAATTTATAATCCCGAGGTTCCTATAAGCCTTCTTAACAACTGTTTCAACTTCCCTGGTTACCTTCAGAGAATCACGTAAGTGAATCCTGAGATCACTCTGCTCAAAGATGGATCACTGAACCTGGATTGTCTCTCAGTGTTTCTTTTACCAAACTGCATGACCAAAGTGAATGGTGAATGATGCTTAAAATTGTGGGTTCAATTCCCACACCAGCTGAGGTTACCGTGACAAACTCTCCTTCTCAACCCCTCCCCTCACCCAAACCATAATGACCCTCAGTGAAACCACCACCCAATTGTCTCTCTTCCTGCTAATGAAAAATTAGGACATCAATGACTTTACTTTTTAGGAAATCGATGGGTTGTAAGCAATTTGTTTATTGAGTTTTCAGTAGTTTAGATACGGTACATGAGTTAGCTAAATAAAGTATAAGATAGTGACAGTTGAGGCTGGCTCACTGATATCGGGAGACAAGTCGGCTGTTGGTACAGTGGATGCTCATCTTGTTAACGTTCGAGGTGGCATGTTTCTGTCATTACTGAAGTGTTGGGAAACATTTTCCTGGATCTTTCTGCTCTCTTTCTGATCCGTCTTCTATCTGTCACAGACTGATTTAGCATGGAGACAGGTCCTTCGGCCCAACTCATCCATGCTGATCAGGTTTCCTAAACTGAACAAGTCCCATTTACCTGCATTTGGCCGATGTCTGTCTAAACCTTTCCTACTCATGTACGTTTCCAAATGTCTTGTAGTTCTTCCAGTCCACCACTTCCTCTGGCAGGTCACTCCATACAAGCACCACCCTCTGTAAGAAATAATTGCTGCTCATGTTCCTTTTAAATCTTTCCCCTCTCATCTGAAACCTTTTCTCTCAAGTTTTGGATTCCCCTACTCTGGGGAAAAGAGCTTGGATTTCACCTTGTCTATGCCCCTTGTCATTTTTTAAACCTCTACAAGGTCACTTCTCAGCCTCCTATGCTCCAGGGAAAGAGGCCCAATCCTATCCAGCCTCTCCTACTAACTCAAACCCTGCAGTCCCAGCACTATCTTGGTAAATCTTTTCTGAACTCTCTCCAATTTAATAACATTCTCCCTACAGTAGGTCAATCAGAGCTGCACACAATAACCCACTCCGGCCAGCTGGGGGTAAGAAAGGTGTCTTCAGGGTCTGCCTGAGGAGCACTGCTCTCTGAGAGGCTTCCCCCTACTGCCCGTGGCCAGTGTAACTAGCCAAGGTGTGGGCTCACCTCTGTGGGTTTTCCTTGGCGCCTCCTGTCCTGAGTAATCCCATCCTTTGAGCCTGGCACCTTATTGGAATGAATACAGTGACGGAGTACAATGTGGATCAGTGTGACGTTACATACTTTGGCAGGAAGAATAGATGGGTCAATTTTTTCAAAATGGGAAAAGGGTGCAGAAATCTGAAGCACAAAGGGACTTCGGAGTCTGAATTCAGGATTCATTTCAAGTTAACAGGCAGCTTCAGTTGGCAGTTAAGAAGGCAAATGCAATGTCAGCATTCATTTTGAGAGGGTTAGAATACAAGAGCAGAGATGCCCTGTTGAGGCTGTATAAGGCCGTGGTCAGACCATATTTGGAATATTGGGAGTAGTTGTCATGTGTTGCCTCCCATCCCCTCTCTCAACCTCCTTTGCACTGTGGAAAAATACTCCAGTCTATCCATCTCTCTCCATCACTGAATCTCTCCAACCCTAAGACAACATCCTGATTAATCTCCCTCGCGACACAGTGGCTCAGTGGTTAGTACTGCAGCCTCACAGCACCAGAGACCTAAGTTCAATTCTAGCCTCGGACAACTGTCTGTGCAGAGTTTGCATATTCTTCCTGTATCTGTGTGGGTTTCCTCCTGCAGGTTAGGTGAATTGATCATGCTAAATTGCCCACAGTGTTAGGTCCATTAGTCAGAGGGTAATGGGTCTGGTTGGGTTACTCTTCAGGGGGTCAGTGTGGACTGTTTGGGCCAAAGGGCCTGTTTCCACACTGTAGAGAATCTAGTCTCTAATCTTCTCCATATCACATTTCTCCTATAATGTGGATTCCAGAACAGTTGAAGAGGAAGAGCATGCATTAACTTATGGAGTGCTAAAACAAGACTGGGGTTCAAAACGGCCAGACTTGTTCCCATTTAGTGAATCTTTCTCTGCAACAATGTTGCTTGTAAAGAACATTGTAAAGGGAAAAATAAGAAGTTAAGCAGCTTAAATAGAGAGTTCCCAAATTTCACCTCAAACATTATTATTGTGTTCATGATGGGCGCTGAGAGTAAAGTCAGAGTTATCAAAGAGAGAAGAAGTATAAGGATATAATTGGACACTGGTCTTTAACATGAAGATTCTATTCCAGTGATGCTGACAGAACTCTGATGAGGACTCTGTGTAAAAGAATATAGCAATTTGCAGGAGGATCGGAGCATAGCGACAGGAGTAGGCCATTCAGTCCCTCAATCATGTTCCACCATTCAATTGGCTCATCTGTGGTCTAACTCCACATCCCTGTCTTTTGTCCCTATTCCTTAATACCTTTGCTCAACAAAAACGTGTCTCTCTCTGATTTAAAATACAGCATCCACTGCAGTTTGTGGAAGAGAGTTCCAAACCTCTATGACCCTTTGTGTAGAGAAGAGCTTCCTCACATCTCCCCTGAAAGGTTTGCCCGAATTGTCTGACTATACCCTTCCTAGTGCTAGAATCCTCAACCAGTGTCTCTTTATCTACCCTGCCTTTAACTGTTAACATTTCAAAGATGTCAATTAGATTACATCTTAAATATCTAAATTCGAGAGAAAACAGCCCTAATTTGTGTAATGGTTCCTCATAATTTAACCCCTGAAGTCCAGGAATCATTCTTGTCAACATTGTTCTCCCTCTTGGCCAATGTATCCTTCCTAAAGTGTGGTGCCTGGATCAGCTCCAAGTGGAGTCTAACCAGGGTTTGTGTCACTGCAGCAGAACCTCTACATCTTTGTATTCCAGTCCTCGAGACATAAAGGCCAGCATTCCATTAGCCGCTTTGATTATTTTATGATTTGGAGATGCCAGTGTTGGACTGGGGTGTACAAAATTAAAAATCACACAACACCAGGTTATAGTCCAACAGGTTTAATTGGAAACACTAGCTTTCGGAATGCCACCTGATGAAGGAGCGTCACTCCGAAAGCTAGTGTGCTTCCAATTAAACCTGTTGGACTATAACCTGGTGTTGTGTGATTTTTAACTTTGATTATTTTAGCTACCTCTGAACCTGAACTCCCAAATCTCTGTGGATCTCCACTGCATTTAACACTGTACCATCAGGAAAGTACCCTGATCCTTTCTCAATCCATAATGGAGAACGTCACACTTGCTTGCATTAGATTAGATTACTTACAGTGTGGAAACAGGCCCTTCGGCCCAACAAGTCCACACCGCCCCGCCGAAGCGCAACCCACCCATACCCCTACATCTACATTTACCCCTTACCTAACACTATGGGCAATTTAGCCTGGCCAATTCACCTGGCCTACACATCTTTGGACTGTGGGAGGAAACCGGAGCACCCGGAGGAAACCCACGCAGACACGGGGAGAACGTGCAAACTCCACACAGTCAGTCGCCTGAGGCAGGAATTGAACCCGGGTCTCAGGCGCTGTGAGGCAGCAGTGCTAACCACTGTGCCACCGTGCCGCCCATGGTCTCTATGAATCCACTGGAGGTCTCCACCTGCTACAGTTTTGCCCATTCACTTAGACTATCAATATCCATTTCAAATAAACCAGTCAATACTTTGCAGTGTATTTTATTCATTTCTTCAGGTTAACTGTCTGTCAGCATCTCAAAGTGACAGTGCAAAGTAAGGGAAACTAAAGTGAAATTTGTAACAAACGAATCAGGGATATTAAAAGACTGAACAATATGACACTACAAATTGTCATACATGTACAATATTGAGTAATGTATGAAGATATCATTTGAAAATCTTGTCACCACAAAGTTATGTCACATATCCATAAGTGTAAGACTCATCGGCTAATTTTCAAAATAGTTGGGAAACTGGCTGCTTTATAATATTTGAACAGACTAATTATGTAGCTGCAAAAATAGAATGCAAGTTCCTATACCTCTCTGTCGCTTTCTTTGTTAATCATTGGATCAGGTCACTCTTTTCACTCATGCATTGCTGTTCCTGAAAATGAATACATTTTGCTTCATGCATATTGCCAAACATATTGCTCGCAAGGGCCTAATACTGGAATCAGGGCAGTTAGTTCCATGATGAGTCTTGCAGGAATGTGACAAAATCAGTTCAGATACATTTTTCCCTGACAACATTATCATGAATACTGCCCCTTGCCGTCAAACTATGCCCCAACGTAGTCACTGATCCCTCCATCCAGGGGGAGAGGTTACTTCCTAACTACCCAATCAATCCCCCTCATGATTTTATGTACTCCTCTCTCAATCTCCTCTGCAAATAGGATAACAACCACAGACTGTCCAATCTCTCTCCATCATTGAAATTCTCCAGTCCCAAGGCAACATCTGGTAAATCTCCCTCTGCATCTTCTTCCATTACTATCATATTGTTCTGATAATGTACATTCCAGAACAGCACACAATACACTACTCATGGCATTCTTAACATAATTTTGGTGATGCAGACATAGAATCATAGAATCCCTGCAGTGTGGAAACAGGCCATTCAGCCCAACAAGCCCACATCAACCCTCAGAAGAGTATCCCACCTGGACCCATTCCCCTACCCGAATACTCTACATTTACCTCTGACTAATGCACCTAACCTGCATATCCCTGAACACAATGGGGAATTTAGCATGGCCAATTGACTTAACCTGCACATAGAATATAGAACATTATGGTGCAGTACAAGCCCTCCTGCCGTCGATGTTGCACCGACCTGTGGAACCAATCTGAAGCCCATCTATCTGGCCCTATTCATTTTCATCCATATGTTTATCCAATGATCATTTAAATGCCATTGAAGTTGAAGGCAGTGTGGTTCACGTCCTACTACTCTCTGAGTAAAGAAAATACCTCTGACATCTGTCCTCTATCTATCACCCCTCAATTTAAACCTATGTCCTCTAGGGCTAGCCGTCACCATACTTGAAAAAGGCTCTCCCTGTACATCCTATCTAACCCTCTAGTTATCTTGTATATCTCAATTAAGTAACCTCTCAACCTTCTTCTCTCTAATGAAAACAGCCTCAAGTCCCTCAATCTTTCCTAGTAAGACCTTCCCTCCATACCGGGCAACATGCTAGTAAATCTCTTCTGCACCCTTTCCAAAGCTTCCACATCTTTCTATAATGTGGTGACCAGAACTGTACGTAATACTCCAATTGTGGCCGCACCAGAGTTTTGTACAGCTGCAGCATGACTCATGGATCCAAAACGCAATTACTCTACAAATAAAAGCTAACATATTTTTCTAGTGGATGACAACTTTCAGGAATCTATATTCATGCACACCAAAATCTCTCTGCTCATCTACACTACCAAGAATCTTACCATTAGCCCAGTACTCTATATTCCTGCTGCTGCTTCCAGTGTGAATCACCTCACACCATTCCACATTAAACTCCATTTGCCTCCATCTAACCCAGTTCATCTATGCCCCTCTGTAACATCCTTCAGCATTATCCACATCTTTGGACTGTGGGAGGAAACCAGAGTACCCAAGGAAATCCATGCAGACACACAGAGAATGTGCATACGCCACTCAGACAGTCACCCGAGGCTCGAATTGAACTCGGGTTCCTGACACTGTGAGGCAGCACTGCTGGCCACTGAACCACAGTGCCATGCAGTCTTCTGTGATTCTATGATCATATTGGGAAGTGAAGTCATATGTTATCGGCAATTTTCCATTATCGTCACAATGAAGCCTTTATATTTTGTCATTCAGATACAGAAAAAAATTGAGCGAATGTGCGAGTATATTTTTGGTTTACACTGGAGTTTAACCTCGATAGGTGTGAGATGATGCACTTTAGAAGAAAGAACAAGATGAGGGAGTACTCAATGAATGACACTGCACTCGGAGGTTCAGAGGAACAGAAGGTGCTTGGGCTAATAGTTTACAGGTTAACGGGGGGGGGGGTGGTGGGTATTAAGAAGGCAGATGGGATACTTGTCTTTGTCAGTGGAGGCATGGATTATAAGAGTGAGGAGGTGGTGTTGGATCTGAACAGGACTTTGGTGGGGCCATAGTTGGAGGCCACTGTGTGCAGTTCCCATCTCCGCAATATGGGAAGGATGTGATTGTAATCGAAGGGGTGCAGAGGAGATTCACCAGGATGCTGCCTAGGATGGAGCCGTGTGGTGATGTAGCGAGGCTGGATAAGCTCAGGTTGTTTTCTTGGGAGTAGAGAAGGCTGAGGGGGGGGATCCTGATGGAGGTGTGTAAGAATATGAGGGATATATTTAGCGTGGATAGGAAGCAGCTGCTCCCTTGGTTGAAGGGTGAATAACATGATAGGGGGCATCACTTTAAAGTGAAAGGCAGAGGTTTAGAGGGGGATTTGAGGATTATTTCACCCAGACCGTGGGGTGAGTCTGGAATGTAGTGCCTGGGAGGGTAGTTGAGGCAGGAAACCTTGCAACATCTAAAAATTACTTGGATGAGCGTTTTAACATGCAAGGCTGCGGGGTCTAGTCCGAGAAAGTGGGACTATTGTAGATAGTAGTATATTTTTGGTGTTAAAGACTCAGTAGGCCAAAGGATCTCTTTTGTGCTGTATAATTCTGTAAGTCTATGAAAAGATGCAATTCTCATATTTATTTTGAAATTACTAGAATATGCAAAAGACCACTTTCAGAGTCTCGTTAGAGTCAGGACTTTAACTCTGTTTCCTGTTCCACAGGATATGCCTGACTTACTGCTTACTTCCAGCACTTTCTGTTTCCTACAAATTATTCAATTTTCAGACCTTCCCTTATCCACAGTCAGAGTGCTCTGACCAGCTCTGGGCAAAATATTATCCAAAGGACAGATCAAACTGAGAGCTGTGCAGAGTCAATTTGATAGAAATGAATCACTGGACTCTAGAACGTAAACTGATGTTTTTTCTAGAGGAAACAATAATTCAAAAGAGGGCAATATCGACATAAACTGTAATAGTATTCTGTGATTTGTTGGAAGTTTTAACATTCCTCATTCCTGAAGAAGGGCTTATGCCCGAAACGTCTATTCTCCTTCTCCTTTGATGCTGCCTGACCTGCTGCGCTTTTCCAGCAACACATTTTTAAGGAAATTTTAACACCATGAAATTGAAAAGTAAGCTTTCAAACATAGTATTAATGTGTTGTACTTGGATTCTAAAGCACAGGAAGTGGATATTCGGTTTTAAATGTATCTGTCTTTCTCTCTCTGTCTGTTTGTCTGTCTATCCATCCATCTGTCTGGTCTGACTGTCTATCCATCTGTCTGTCTGTCTATCTATCTACTTATCTATCTATCTACCTATCTGTCTATCAGTCTATCAGTCTGTCAATCTGTCAATTTATGCATCCATCCAACCAAACAAATCTGACAGGGTAATATGATTGCCTTCTTTAAAAACATAAGAAATAGGAACAGGAATAGGCTATTCAGCCCATCGAGCCTGTTCCATTCAATAGGATCGTAGTTGATTCCACGTTCCTCATGTCCACTTTCCTGTCCTTTCCCCGTAATTCTTCATTCCCCGACTGATCAAGAATCTATGTCAGCCTTTAATATGTCCAAGCATGCTGACCACCCCCTTCTGCACAGCTCTCTGTGACAAGGAGTTCCAAAAACCCACAACCCTCTGAGAGAAGAAATTTCTCCTCATCTCAGTCTTCAATTGATGCCCCTTTATTCTGAGACTGTGCCCTCTGGTCAAGATTAGAATGGTGCTGGTAAAGTACAGCAGGTCAGGCAGCATCTGAGGAGCAGGAATTTCAGCATTTCGGCAAAGACTTCATCAGAAATTTCCGTGATGGGGAGACATTTTATCAGATTGACCCTGTCAGGACTCTATATGTTTCATTGAGATCTTCTAAATTCCAGTGAGTACACCCAAACCTGTTTGGCCTTTGCTCATTGAACAGTCCCTCCACACCAGGAACTATCCTATGCATTGTTACTAACTCATTTTTGGATACACCATTTAAAGATTATTGGTGATGTATTGAACAGATTAATCCTGGAATCGAGAGTGAAGATGCTGGATACCTGGATAAGGATGTGATATCACACCATTTACAATGTCAACCAAATTCTGAGGGGCAAAGAATTTACCAATTGCATTCTTGTTCAGTCGGGGTATTAAGGGTGACAGATGGGAAGGGCTGGAAGGTGGACACGGGGAATGCCAGCTCCTACTGAATGGTGGGGCAGACAAGAGGGCCTAATGATGTTTCCAAAAATGAGGAGGGTTGAAGTCTCTGGGTCTGTACTCCATGGAGTTTAGACGGGTGAGGGGAAATCTAATTGAGACTTGCAGAATACTGAGAGGCCTGGATAGAATGGACATGGAGAAGTCCACTAGGAGGGACTAGGACCCTAGGGTACAGCCCCAGAGTAAAGGGATGATGCTTTAGAACTGAGCACATAGAATATTACAGCACAGTACAGGCCCTTCGGCCCTCAATGTTATGCCGACCTGTGAAACCAACTTGAAGCCCATCTAACCTACACTACTCCATTCTCATCCATATGCCTATCCCATGACCTTTTAAATGCCCTTAAAGTTGGCAAGTCTACTACTGTTGCAGGCAGTGCGTTCCATGCCTATTACTCTCTCAGTAACGAATCTACCTCTGACATCTGTCCTATATCTATCATCCCTCAATTTAAATGTCCCCTCGTGCTAGCCATCACCATCCAAGGAAAAAGGCTCTCACTGTCCAACCTATCTAGCCTTCTTATTATCTTATATGTCTCAATGTGATGGGATGTATTAGAGATGGGGAGAAACTTCTTTAGCCAAATGGTGGTGAATCTGTGGAACCCATTGCCACAGAGGGCAAGTCATTGAGTTTATTTAAGACAGAGATAGATAGATTCTCAACTGGTTAGGGAAACAAGGGATCTGGGGAGAAAGCAGGAGAATGGGGTTGAGGAACATACTGGCCATGATCGAATGATGGAGCAGATTCGATGGGCCAAATGGCCTAATTCTGCTCCTGTGTTTTATCAACTGATGCTCATAAGATGCTCTTGCAGGTCAGATGCTAGACTGTGGACATACACCAACTCAGCCTGTGTGTAGGCCGAATTTGGACAGGCAAATCTGATTGGAAGGAGACAAAATCAAGCTAATTGCAGGGAGAATATAAAGACAGCAATGGAGGGAACATGCCTGCTACTTGTTCAAATTAACAAAAAAAAGTCACTTAATTCTCACTGACAATTTTAACAGTGGAGGGAGAATGTCAAAATCAATTACCAGTTGCCAAATGAACACTATCCCATTTTATCCAGTTAAAAATCACACAACACCAGGTTATAGTCCAACAGGTTTAATTGGAAGCACACTCGCTTTCGGACTATCACCTGATGAAGGAGCGTTGCTCCGAAAACTAGTGTGCTTCCAATTAAACCTGTTGGACTATAATCTGGTGTTGTGTGATTTTTAACTTTGTAAACCCCAGTCCAACACCGGCATCTCCAAACCATTGTATCCACAATGTGAGATTGGCACAATAGTGACTGTGGTGAGAGGTTACACTGATTCAAAGAAATGTTGTTTAATTTCTGGGAGAGTCTTGGACCAGAGCAGCATCATCTCAGCATGAGCGGCTTTAAGACAGGGACGAGGAGGAATTCCTTCTCTTCCAGGGGAGCGAATCTGTGAAATTCTTTACTGCAGAAAGCTGTTGAGACTGGAGCATTGAGCATATTTCAAGGATAAGATTTTTAATCAGGAAGGGAAATTGTGGGCTATGGGGAGAGAAGGCAGGAAAGTGGAGTTGTCGATAATCAGAATTGATGTCTCACCTCTGGATCCAAGAGAAAGCAATGGTCTGATATGTACAGAGGGGAAGGGACAATGTACACAGGGGGCTGCAACACAAAGGGCTCTTGTACATGAAACACAGAAAGCTAGCACACGGGGGCAGCAGGTAATCAGGAAGGCTGTTATTTCGAGGGTGTTGGAGTATATGTGTAGGGAAGTCTTACTGCAACTGTACAAGGTGCTGGGGAGACCACATCTGGAGCACTGGGTTTGTTCCCATTTTTTAAAGAAAGGTACCATTTCATTGAAGGCCGTTCAGTGAAAGTTCACTGGGATGATCCCGGGTTGAGGGATTGTCTTATGAGCAAAAGTTAACCAGGTTGGGAGTTTGCTCACTGGAGCTTAGAAGAATGGGAGGTGATCACTGACTCTGTCTGGCCCCTCAATGTTTCAATGCTGAGAGGATGTTTCCCCCTCATGGGAGGGTCTAGGAACAGAGGGCATAGTCTCGCAATAAAGGGACACCAATTGAAGACTGAGATGAGCTAGAATATCTTCTCTCAAAGGGATGTGGGTCTTCAGAACTCTTTACCACAGAGAGCCGTACTTGTAGGAAAGGGCACAGACCTTGTGTATGTTTAAGGCTGAGACAAAGAGATTCTTGATCAGCTGGGGAATGAAGGGTTACGGGAATAGTGGACATGAGGAAAGTTGGATCCTTAAGGGACTTGACAGAGTCAGTGCTGAGACTGTAATAAATGCAAAGTCCTGGAAAAATTCAGCAGGTCTGGCAGAGACAGACAGAAAGCAGAGGTCATGTCTTGGGTCCAGTGATCCTTCATCAAAACATTGGAACCTCTTAAGAAGAGACCAGCTGGACTGAAAATGCTAACTCTCTCTCACTCTCTCTCCCTCAGCACAGATACTAACAAGCCTGCTGAGCTTCTCCAGTATTTTCTGTGTATAGTTATGAGGTATGTGGTTTAGTCCATGAGACCATAAAAAATAGCAACAGGAATAGGCCATTCAGCCCCTCGAGCTTGCTTCACCATTTAATTGGATCATGGCTGAGTCCACTCCTCTGCCCTTTCCCATGATTCCTGGACGAGGCAAATATCTATCTATCTCAGCTTTCAATATACACAATGTACCCTCACCTATAACTGTCTGTGGCAAGGAGTTCCAAAGACTCACAACCATCTGAGAGAAGAACTTCCTCCTCATCGCAGTCTGAAATCGGTGTCCCTTTATTCTGAGACTGTGCCCTCTGCTCCAAGACTCTCCCATGAGGGGGAAGCATCCTCTCAGCATTGAAACATAGAGGGGCCTGACAGGGTCAATGTGATCACCTCCCATTCTTCTAAACTCCTGTGAGTACACTCCCAACCTGGTTAACCTTTGCTCATAAGACAATCCCTCTACTCCAGGGGCCATCCTTGTAAACTTTCTTTGAACTGCCTCTGGTGAAATGATTTCTTTCCTTAAATATGTGTTTGAACATAGAACATAGAACAATACAGCACAGAACAGGCCCTTCGGCCCACGATGTTGTGCCAAACATTTGTCCTAGCTTAAGCATCTATCCATGTACCTATCCAATTGCTGCTTAAAGGTCACCAATAATTCTGACTCTGCCACTCCCACAGGCAGCGCATTCCATGCCCCCACCGCTCTTTGGTTAATGCATCTAGTGCCTTCACTGATGAGGTGTCCTAAGTATTTTACCTCTTTTTCTACATATTGTAACTTGTTCTTGGATACCTTTAGACCCTGTTTCCCTGGGAAATCTAACAGTCTATTGGTAGTTTCGCTCCCCTTATTTCTCTTTAGTCCAGATACAAGTAGATCATTCACATATTGTAATAGTATCATCCCCTTGGGCATTGTAAATTGTTCAAGGACTTGCTCCAGTACTTGTCCAAACAAATTAGGTGATTCCATGAATCCCTGGGGAAGTACCGTCCAGAGGAACTGCTGTTTTCTACCCGTTTGTGGATCCTCCCATTCGAAAGCAAAGATGTCTCAGCTTTGTGTGGCGAGAGGACAAGCCCAGAATGCATCTTTTAAATCTATCACACTAAACCAGCGATGGTCACATGGTATTTTAGGTAAACATGGTATTTTACCTAACAAATTTTTTTTTCATCACTCGGTGTTAACATGACCATTCTTACGGTCACATTACGATTTTCTACCTCTATTTTTAGGCCTAATTTAATAATCAAATCTCTACCCAGTAGATTACTCCCAAGGTCAGGGATATATAAGAACTGTCCTGTTATTTCTTCACTACTTCCCTTAATTAAAGTTGGCTCAAAAATGGGTACTAAAAATGCTTCTGATTCTTTGGTTAGTTAATTTAACGCCAGCAGGTCTAAAATTTAGCGATGACCAGGCCGCTCCCGTATCTACCAAAAATACTGTCTCCTCCCCTTTCGGTCCCATCTTTAGATTTACCAAGGGTTCCTGGTGGGTCTCAAGAGGAAGGAGCCCCTGACCCCCTTATTTGTCCTCAAAAATCATCAGGGAAATTGTTTCTTTTTCCCTTTGGAGATCTGGACAATCTCGTCTGAAATGTCCCACTTTGCTGCAATAATAACATCCTGCCTGTTGTCTCCTTTCCTTAATGCTTGGCTTTTGTTTTTCCCCTTTTTCTTCCTGTCATCCTCATGTTCTTGTTGCCATTTTGTTATTTCTTCTACTGCAGCCACCATCATTCTGGCTTCTCGTCTTCCCTTTTTACATAGACTTTCTGTGCCTCACGTAGCAGTTCTTCTATTGGTTTTTCACTCCATCCCTCTAATTTCTGTAATTTCTTTTGAATGTCTGGCGGTGATTTAGTTACAAACTGGACCTTTACGAGTCCCTGTGCTACCAGATTATCGGGATCCATTCCCGAATACTTCCTTGTGGCCTCTTTGAGCCTTTGAAGAAATGCAGAAGGGGTTTCATCCTTCTCTTGTCATACCTCAAAGGCCTTAACAAAGTTTTGTGATCTAGGTACTGTCTATTTAATTCCTAATATTACCATTTCTCTGAGATCTCGCATTGACTCCCTATCATCTCTGTCATTATTTTTCCAATGTGAGTCAACATTTGAGAATTTTCATTTCCTTTTTAAAGGCCCTAATTTCCCTGCTAGTTAAGGGAGCGTTTACATATCTGATTGTACCTTCCCCAATCGGAACCTCTCGTAAGGGACATAATTTTACATTTTCCATTATCTCTGCCCCTCCTTTACGTGTAGTGGCTCGAGTGATTCTGAGCCCCCCCAGGTTCTGCATCTTGTAGTTCAGAGTCCGTTCCCCCTTTCTGTGTCTGGACTCGGTTTTACTTCGGGAGCTGTAGGCTCGTTCTGGGGAGTAGTATATGGAGGCGACAAACACATTAATGGATCCCATTGTGGCTTCCCTTTTTCATTCTTTTTCTTTTGTTCTTTCCCTGATTCCTCCGTATTCATGGGACATAATTTTACTCCTGCGCTCCCTATCCAACAAGCCGCATAATAGGACTCTTTTTGACTGTAGGTCCTTTTCAATTGACATTGCTATTAAAATCTTGACACAACCAATCCTCATCAGACCCATCCTTGGGCCAAAAAAAAAATACCAGGTGCCTTAATACTTTCTCTAGTCCAAACGAAACACCAATATTTTATCATTGTAGTCTTTCTTTTCCCCGCGTCCGGGGATTATTTTCCCAAGTCATCAACATTCTCCCCAATGGAGTGTCTGGTGATATATATCCGAGCTTGTCGCTACTTACAGATCGATCTTTAATCAGGCAACTTCCTCTGCCTCTCATTATTGCAAATTTTAATTAATCTTAACAAGGTCCGGTGTCACCCTCTTCCACACTCCCTTCAGGGTCCTGACCAGGCACCGTACTCGTACGATTAATCTGTCCAATTATATGCTTTATGAGGCTTCAACTGTTAACATTCAATCACCATCAAACAAATGTACATTCAAACTGGATCACAAAGGGTTGAAGTTTCTACCAGCTGTACAGCTTCTCTCTCTCTCTCTCTCTCTCTCACACACACACACACACACACACACAGACTATCTCACAGACACAAGCTACTCACAACAAGTCTTCTAACTTTGTCCTATTTTTCTAGACGTCTGGCCATAAGTTAATTACAAAGTGCACCCTCAGTAGCCCTTCAGCTACGAGCCCTTCTGACATGGGCTATTTTCCATTGACATATGCTTTAATTTAGATCTCGCCAATTCCCCCATACTTCTCGTACGTTTCCCGACCACTTAAGGTTGTCTCGACCACCAAGGAAATACTTAAAGATCACGTTTCTTACCTTGGTCTGTGCACACAGTTACCTGGTCGCAAACGGTTCCTAACCTGCACAACACTCCACTGCAGCTCTTTATGGTCACTGTAAAACCACTGCAGCTCTTTATGGTCACAGGAAAACCACGAAAGCTCTTTCCGGTCATTGTACAACCACTACAGCTCTTTATGGTCACAGTAAAACCACTACAGCTCTTTATGGTCACTGTAAAACCACTACAGCTATTTATGGACACAGTAAAACCACTGCAGCTCTTTATGGTCACAGTAAAACCACTGCAGATCTTTATGGTCACTGTAAAACCACTACAGCTCTTTATGGTCACTGTAAAAACACTACAGCTCTTTATGGTCACTGTAAAACCACTGCAGCTATTTATGATCACTGTAAAACCACTACAGCTCTTTATGGTCACAGTAAAACCACTACAGCTCTTTATGGTCACTGTAAAACCACTGCGGCTCTTATGGTCAAGGTAAAACCACTGCAGCTCTTTATGTTCACTGTAAAACCACTGCAGCTCTTTATGGTCACAGTAAAACCACTGCAGATCTTTATGGTCACTGTAAAACCACTACAGCTCTTTATGGTCACTGTAAAAACACTACAGCTCTTTATGGTCACTGTAAAACCACTGCAGCTATTTATGATCACTGTAAAACCACTACAGCTCTTTATGGTCACTGTAAAACCACTGCAGCTATTTATGATCACTGTAAAACCACGACAGTTCTTTATGGTCACAGTAAAACCACTGCAGATCTTAATGGTCACTGTAAAACCACTACAGATCTTTATGGTCACTGTAAAACCACTGCTGCTCTTTATGATCACAGTAAAACCATTACAGCTCTTTATGGTTACTGTAAAACCACTGCGGCTCTTATGGTCAAGGTAAAACCGCTGCAGCTCTTTATGTTCACTGTAAAACCACTGCGGCTCTTATGGTCACTGTAAAACCACTACACCTCTTTATGGTCACTGTGAAACCACTACAGCTCTTTATGGTCACAGTAAAACCACTGCAGCTCTTTATGGTCACTCTAAAACCACTACAGCTCTGTACAGTCACTGTAAAACCACTGCGGCTCTTATGGTCACTTTAAAAGCACTACAGCTCTTTATGGTCAGAGTAAAACCACTACAGCTCTTTCTGGTCACTGTAAAACCACTTCGGCTCTTATGGTCACTGTAAAACCACTACACCTCTTTATGGTCACTGTGAAACCACTACAGCTCTTTATGGTCACAGTAAAACCACTACAGCTCTTTATGGTCACAGTAAAACCACTACAGCTCTTTACGGTCACTGTAAAACCACTGCAGCTCTTTATGGTCACTGTAAAACCACTACAGCTATTTATGGACACAGTAAAACCACTGCAGCTCTTTCTGGTCACAGTAAAACCACTGCAGCTCTTTATGGTCACTGTAAAACCACTACAGCCCTTTATGGTCCCTGTAAAACCACTGCGGCTCTTGTGGTAACTGTAAAACCACTACAGCTCTTTATGGTCACTGTAAAAACACTACAGCGCTTTATGGTCACTGTAAAACTACTACAGCTCTTCATGGTCACTTTAAAACCACTGCAGCTCTTTATGGTCACAGTAAAACCAGTGCAGCTCTTTATGGTCACTGTAATACAATTGCGGCTCTTTATGGTCTCTGCAAAACCACTACAGCTCTTTATGGTTACTGTAAAGCCATTACAGCTCTTTCTGGTCACAGTAAAACCACTACAACTCTTTATGGTCAGTGTAAAAACACTACAGCTCTTTATGGTCACTGTAAAACCACTGCTGCTCTTTATGCTCACTGTAAAAACACTACAGCTCTTTATGGTCACTGTAAAACCACTACAGCTTTTTATGATCACTGTAAAACCACGACAGTTCTTTATGGTCACAGTAAAACCACTGCAGATCTTAATGGTCACTGTAAAACCACTACAGATCTTTATGGTCACTGTAAAACCACTGCTGCTCTTTATGATCACAGTAAAACCATTACAGCTCTTTATGGTTACTGTAAAACCACTGCGGCTCTTATGGTCAAGATAAACCACTGCAGCTCTTTATGTTCACTGTAAAACCACTGCGGCTCTTATGGTCACTGTAAAACCACTACACCTCTTTATGGTCACTGTGAAACCACTACAGCTCTTTATGGTCACAGTAAAACCACTGCAGCTCTTTATGGTCACTCTAAAACCACTACAGCTCTGTACAGTCACTGTAAAACCACTGCGGCTCTTATGGTCACTTTAAAAGCACTACAGCTCTTTATGGTCAGAGTAAAACCACTGCAGCTCTTTCTGGTCACTGTAAAACCACTTCGGCTCTTATGGTCACTGTAAAACCACTACACCTCTTTATGGTCACTGTGAAACCACTACAGCTCTTTATGGTCACAGTAAAACCACTACAGCTCTTTATGGTCACAGTAAAACCACTACAGCTCTTTACGGTCACTGTAAAACCACTGCAGCTCTTTATGGTCACAGTAAAACCACTACAGCTATTTATGGACACAGTAAAACCACTGCAGCTCTTTCTGGTCACAGTAAAACCACTGCAGCTCTTTATGGTCACTGTAAAACCACTACAGCTCTTTATGGTCCCTGTAAAACCACTGCGGCTCTTATGGTTACTGTAAAACCACTGCAGCTCTATATGGTCACTGTAAAACCACTGTGGGTATTATGGTCAATGTAAAACCACTGCGGCTCTTGTGGTAACTGTAAAACCACTACAGCTCTTTATGGTCACTGTAAAAACACTACAGCGCTTTATGGTCACTGTAAAACTACTACAGCTGTTTATGGTCACTTTACAACCACTGCAGCTCTTTATGGTCTCAGTAAAACCAGTGCAGCTCTTTATGGTCACTGTAATACAATTGCGGCTCTTTATGGTCTCTGTAAAACCACTACAGCTCTTTATGGTTATTATAAACCAATGCAGCTCTTTATGGTCACTGTAAAACCACTACAGCTCTTCATGGACAAAGTAAAACCACTGCAGCTCTTTATGGACATTGTAAAGCCACGACAGCTCTTTCTGGTCACAGTAAAACCACTACAGCTCTTTCTGGTCACTGTAAAACCACTGCTGCTCTTTATGGTCACTGTAAAACCACTGCCGCTCTTTACGGTCACTGTACAAACACTGCAGCTCTTTAAGATCATAGTACAACCAATGCAGATCTTTATGGTCACTGTGTAACCAATACATCACTTTATGGTCACTGTAAAACCACCGCAGCTCTTTCTGGTCACTGTAAAACCACTGCAGCTCTTCATGATCACTGTAAAACCACTGCAGCTCTTTATGGTCACAGTAAAACCACTGCAGGTCTTTATGGTCACAGTAAAACCACTGCAGGTCTTTATGATAACTGTAAAACCACTACAGCTCTTTATGGTCACTGTAAAACCATTACAGCTCTTTATGGTCACTGTAAAACCACTGCAGATCTTTATGGTCACTGTAAAACCACTACAGCTCTTTATGGTCACTGTAAAACCACTGCTGCTCTTTATGGTCACTGTAAAAACACTACAGCTCTTTATGGTCACTGTAAAACCACTACAGCTCTTTCTGGTCACAGTAAAACCACTGCAGATCTTTATGGTCACTGTAAAACCACTACAGCTCTTTATGGTCACTGTAAAACCACTGCTGCTCTTTATGGTCACTGTAAAACCACTACAGATCTTCATGGTCACTGTAAAAACACTCCAGCACTTTTTGGTCACTGTAAAACCACTACAGCTCTTTATGGTTACTGTAATACCACTACAGCTCTTTATGGTCGCTATAAAACCACTACAGATCTTTATGGTAACTGTAAAACAACTGCTGCTCTTTATGATCACATTAAAACCACTACAGCTCTTTATGGTCACTGTAAAACCACTACAGCTCTTTCTGGTCACAGTAAAACCACTGCAGATCTTTATGGTCACTGTAAAACCACTACAGCTCTTTATGGTCACTGTAAAACCACTGCTGCTCTTTATGGTCACAGTAAAACCACTGCAGCTCTTTATGATCACTCTAAAACGACTAAAGCTCTTTACGGTCACTGTAAAACCACTGCGGCTCTTATGGTCACTTTAAAAGCACTACAGCTCTTTATGGTCAGAGTAAAACCACTACAGCTCTTTATGGTCACAGTAAAACCACTACAGCTCTTTACGGTCACTGAAAAACCACTGCAGCTCTTTATGGTCACTGTAAAACCACTACAGCTATTTATGGACACAGTAAAACCACTGCAGCTCTTTCTGGTCACAGCAAAACCACTGCAGCTCTTTATGGTCACTGTAAAACCACTGCAGCTCTTTATGGTCACTGTAAAACCACTGTGGCTATTATGGTCAATGTAAAACCACTGCGGCTCTTGTGGTAACTGTAAAACCACTACAGCTCTTTATGGTCACTGTAAAAACACTACAGCGCTTTATGGTCACTGTAAAACTACTACAGCTCTTTATGGTCACTTTAAAACCACTGCAGCTCTTTATGGTCACAGTAAAACCAGTGCAGCTCTTTATGGTCACTGTAATACAATTGCGGCTCTTTATGGTCTCTGCAAAACCACTACAGCTCTTTATGGTTACTGTAAAGCCATTACAGCTCTTTCTGGTCACAGTAAAACCACTACAACTCTTTATGGTCAGTGTAAAAACACTACAGCTCTTTATGGTCACTGTAAAACCACTGCTGCTCTTTATGCTCACTGTAAAAACACTACAGCTCTTTATGGTCACTGTAAAACCACTACAGCTTTTTATGATCACTGTAAAACCACGACAGTTCTTTATGGTCACAGTAAAACCACTGCAGATCTTAATGGTCACTGTAAAACCACTACAGATCTTTATGGTCACTGTAAAACCACTGCTGCTCTTTATGATCACAGTAAAACCATTACAGCTCTTTATGGTTACTGTAAAACCACTGCGGCTCTTATGGTCAAGGTAAAACCACTACAGCTCTTTATGTTCACTGTAAAACCACTGCGGCTCTTATGGTCACTGTAAAACCACTACAGCTCTTTATGGTCACTGTAAAACCACTGCTGCTCTTTATGATCACAGTAAAACCATTACAGCTCTTTATGGTTACTGTAAAACCACTGCGGCTCTTATGGTCAAGGTAAAACCACTGCAGCTCTTTATGTTCACTGTAAAACCACTGCGGCTCTTATGGTCAGAGTAAAACCACTACACCTCTTTATGGTCACTGTGAAACCACTACAGCTCTTTATGGTCACAGTAAAACCACTGCAGCTCTTTATGGTCACTCTAAAACCACTACAGCTCTGTACAGTCACTGTAAAACCACTGCGGCTCTTATGGTCACTTTAAAAGCACTACAGCTCTTTATGGTCAGAGTAAAACCACTACAGCTCTTTCTGGTCACTGTAAAACCACTTCGGCTCTTATGGTCACTGTAAAACCACTACACCTCTTTATGGTCACTGTGAAACCACTACAGCTCTTTATGGTCACAGTAAAACCACTACAGCTCTTTATGGTCACAGTAAAACCACTGCAGCTCTTTATGGTCCCTGTAAAACCACTGCGGCTCTTATGGTCACTGTAAAACCGCTGCAGCTCTTTATGGTCACTGTAAAACCACTGTGGCTATAATGGTCAATGTAAAACCACTGCGGCTCTTGTGGTAACTGTAAAACCACTACAGCTCTTTATGGTCACTGTAAAAACACTACAGCGCTTTATGGTCACTGTAAAACTACTACAGCTCTTTATGGTCACTTTAAAACCACTGCAGCTCTTTATGGTCACAGTAAAACCAGTGCAGCTCTTTATGGTCACTGTAATACAATTGCGGCTCTTTATGGTCTCTGCAAAACCACTACAGCTCTTTATGGTTACTGTAAAGCCATTACAGCTCTTTCTGGTCACAGTAAAACCACTACAACTCTTTATGGTCAGTGTAAAAACACTACAGCTCTTTATGGTCACTGTAAAACCACTGCTGCTCTTTATGCTCACTGTAAAAACACTACAGCTCTTTATGGTCACTGTAAAACCACTACAGCTTTTTATGATCACTGTAAAACCACGACAGTTCTTTATGGTCACAGTAAAACCACTGCAGATCTTAATGGTCACTGTAAAACCACTACAGATCTTTATGGTCACTGTAAAACCACTGCTGCTCTTTATGATCACAGTAAAACCATTACAGCTCTTTATGGTTACTGTAAAACCACTGCGGCTCTTATGGTCAAGGTAAAACCACTGCAGCTCTTTATGTTCACTGTAAAACCACTGCGGCTCTTATGGTCAGAGTAAAACCACTACACCTCTTTATGGTCACTGTGAAACCACTACAGCTCTTTATGGTCACAGTAAAACCACTGCAGCTCTTTATGGTCACTCTAAAACCACTACAGCTCTGTACAGTCACTGTAAAACCACTGCGGCTCTTATGGTCACTTTAAAAGCACTACAGCTCTTTATGGTCAGAGTAAAACCACTACAGCTCTTTCTGGTCACTGTAAAACCACTTCGGCTCTTATGGTCACTGTAAAACCACTACACCTCTTTATGGTCACTGTGAAACCACTACAGCTCTTTATGGTCACAGTAAAACCACTACAGCTCTTTATGGTCACAGTAAAACCACTACAGCTCTTTACGGTCACTGTAAAACCACTGCAGCTCTTTATGGTTACAGTAAAACCACTACAGCTATTTATGGACACAGTAAAACCACTGCAGCTCTTTCTGGTCACAGTAAAACCACTGCAGCTCTTTATGGTCACTGTAAAACCACTACAGCTCTTTATGGTCCCTGTAAAACCACTGCGGCTCTTATGGTCACTGTAAAACCACTGCAGCTCTATATGGTCACTGTAAAATCACTGTGGGTATTATTGTCAATGTAAAACCACTGCGGCTCTTGTGGTAACTGTAAAACCACTACAGCTCTTTATGGTCACTGTAAAAACACTACAGCGCTTTATGGTCACTGTAAAACTACTACAGCTGTTTATGGTCACTTTACAACCACTGCAGCTCTTTATGGTCACAGTAAAACCAGTGCAGCTCTTTATGGTCACTGTAATACAATTGCGGCTCTTTATGGTCTCTGCAAAACCACTACAGCTCTTTATGGTTACTGTAAAGCCATTACAGCTCTTTCTGGTCACAGTAAAACCACTACAACTCTTTATGGTCAGTGTAAAAACACTACAGCTCTTTATGGTCACTGTAAAACCACTGCTGCTCTTTATGCTCACTGTAAAAACACTACAGCTCTTTATGGTCACTGTAAAACCACTACAGCTTTTTATGATCACTGTAAAACCACGACAGTTCTTTATGGTCACAGTAAAACCACTGCAGATCTTAATGGTCACTGTAAAACCACTACAGATCTTTATGGTCACTGTAAAACCACTGCTGCTCTTTATGATCACAGTAAAACCATTACAGCTCTTTATGGTTACTGTAAAACCACTGCGGCTCTTATGGTCAAGGTAAAACCACTGCAGCTCTTTATGTTCACTGTAAAACCACTGCGGCTCTTATGGTCAGAGTAAAACCACTACACCTCTTTATGGTCACTGTGAAACCACTACAGCTCTTTATGGTCACAGTAAAACCACTGCAGCTCTTTATGGTCACTCTAAAACCACTACAGCTCTGTACAGTCACTGTAAAACCACTGCGGCTCTTATGGTCACTTTAAAAGCACTACAGCTCTTTATGGTCAGAGTAAAACCACTACAGCTCTTTCTGGTCACTGTAAAACCACTTCGGCTCTTATGGTCACTGTAAAACCACTACACCTCTTTATGGTCACTGTGAAACCACTACAGCTCTTTATGGTCACAGTAAAACCACTACAGCTCTTTATGGTCACAGTAAAACCACTACAGCTCTTTACGGTCACTGTAAAACCACTGCAGCTCTTTATGGTTACAGTAAAACCACTACAGCTATTTATGGACACAGTAAAACCACTGCAGCTCTTTCTGGTCACAGTAAAACCACTGCAGCTCTTTATGGTCACTGTAAAACCACTACAGCTCTTTATGGTCCCTGTAAAACCACTGCGGCTCTTATGGTCACTGTAAAACCACTGCAGCTCTATATGGTCACTGTAAAATCACTGTGGGTATTATTGTCAATGTAAAACCACTGCGGCTCTTGTGGTAACTGTAAAACCACTACAGCTCTTTATGGTCACTGTAAAAACACTACAGCGCTTTATGGTCACTGTAAAACTACTACAGCTGTTTATGGTCACTTTACAACCACTGCAGCTCTTTATGGTCACAGTAAAACCAGTGCAGCTCTTTATGGTCACTGTAATACAATTGCGGCTCTTTATGGTCTCTGTAAAACCACTACAGCTCTTTATGGTTATTATAAACCAATGCAGCTCTTTATGGTCACTGTAAAACCACTACAGCTCTTCATGGACAAAGTAAAACCACTGCAGCTCTTTATGGACATTGTAAAGCCACGACAGCTCTTTCTGGTCACAGTAAAACCACTACAGCTCTTTCTGGTCACTGTAAAACCACTGCTGCTCTTTATGGTCACTGTAAAACCACTGCCGCTCTTTACGGTCACTGTACAAACACTGCAGCTCTTTAAGATCATAGTACAACCAATGCAGATCTTTATGGTCACTGTGTAACCAATACAGCACTTTATGGTCACTGTAAAACCACCGCAGCTCTTTCTGGTCACTGTAAAACCACTGCAGCTCTTCATGATCACTGTAAAACCACTGCAGCTCTTTATGGTCACAGTAAAACCACTGCAGGTCTTTATGATAACTGTAAAACCACTACAGCTCTTTATGGTCACTGTAAAACCATTACAGCTCTTTCTGGTCACAGTAAAACCACTGCAGATCTTTATGGTCACTGTAAAACCACTACAGCTCTTTATGGTCACTGTAAAACCACTGCTGCTCTTTATGGTCACTGTAAAAACACTACAGCTCTTTATGGTCACTGTAAAACCACTACAGCTCTTTCTGGTCACAGTAAAACCACTGCAGATCTTTATGGTCACTGTAAAACCACTACAGCTCTTTATGGTCACTGTAAAACCACTGCTGCTCTTTATGGTCACTGTAAAACCACTACAGATCTTCATGGTCACTGTAAAAACACTCCAGCACTTTTTGGTCACTGTAAAACCACTACAGCTCTTTATGGTTACTGTAATACCACTACAGCTCTTTATGGTCGCTATAAAACCACTACAGATCTTTATGGTAACTGTAAAACAACTGCTGCTCTTTATGATCACATTAAAACCACTACAGCTCTTTATGGTCACTGTAAAACCACTACAGCTCTTTCTGGTCACAGTAAAACCACTGCAGATCTTTATGGTCACTGTAAAACCACTACAGCTCTTTATGGTCACTGTAAAACCACTGCTGCTCTTTATGGTCACTGTAAAACCACTACAGATCTTCATGGTCACTGTAAAAACACTCCAGCACTTTTTGGTCACTGTAAAACCACTACAGCTCTTTATGGTTACTGTAATACCACTACAGCTCTTTATGGTCGCTATAAAACCACTACAGATCTTTATGGTAACTGTAAAACAACTGCTGCTCTTTATGATCACAGTAAAACCACTACAGCTCTTTATTGTCACTGTAAAACCACTGCGGCTCTTATGGTCAAGGTAAAACCACTGCAGCTCTTTATGTTCACTGTAAAACCACTGCGGCTCTTATGGTCACTGTAAAACCTTTACACCTCTTTATGGTCACTGTGGAACCACTACAGCTCTTTATGGTCACAGTAAAACCACTGCAGCTCTTTATGGTCACTCTAAAACGACTAAAGCTCTTTACGGTCACTGTAAAACCACTGCGGCTCTTATGGTCACTTTAAAAGCACTACAGCTCTTTATGGTCAGAGTAAAACCACTACAGCTCTTTCTGGTCATTGTAAAACTAATTCGGCTCTTATGGTCACTGTAAAACCACTACACCTCTTTATGGTCACTGTAAAAACACTACAGCGCTTTATGGTCACTGTAAAACTACTACAGCTCTTTATGGTCACTTTACAACCACTGCAGCTCTTTATGGTCTCAGTAAAACCACTGCAGCTCTTTATGGTCACTGTAATACAATTGCGGCTCTTTATGGTCTCTGTAAAACCACTACAGCTCTTTATGGTTACTGTAAAACCACTGCAGCTCTTTATGGTCACTGTAAAACCACTACAGCTCTTCATGGACAAAGTAAAACCACTGCAGCTCTTTATGGACATTGTAAAGCCACGACAGCTCTTTCTGGTCACAGTAAAACCACTACAGCTCTTTCTGGTCACTGTAAAACCACTGCTGCTCTTTATGGTCACTGTAAAACCACTGCCGCTCTTTACGGTCACTGTACAAACACTGCAGCTATTTAAGATCATAGTACAACCAATGCAGATCTTTATGGTCACTGTGTAACCAATACAGCACTTTATGGTCACTGTAAAACCACCGCAGCTCTTTCTGGTCACTGTAAAACCACTGCAGCTCTTCATGATCACTGTAAAACCACTGCAGCTCTTTATGGTCACAGTAAAACCACTGCAGGTCTTTATGATAACTGTAAAACCACTACAGCTCTTTATGGTCACTGTAAAACCATTACAGCTCTTTCTGGTCACAGTAAAACCACTGCAGATCTTTATGGTCACTGTAAAACCACTACAGCTCTTTATGGTCACTGTAAAACCACTGCTGCTCTTTATGGTCACTGTAAAAACACTACAGCTCTTTATGGTCACTGTAAAACCACTACAGCTCTTTCTGGTCACAGTAAAACCACTGCAGATCTTTATGGTCACTGTAAAACCACTACAGCTCTTTATGGTCACTGTAAAACCACTACAGATCTTCATAGTCACTGTAAAAACACTCCAGCACTTTTTGGTCACTGTAAAACCACTACAGCTCTTTATGGTTACTGTAATACCACTACAGCTCTTTATGGTCGCTATAAAACCACTACAGATCTTTATGGTAACTGTAAAACAACTGCTGCTCTTTATGATCACATTAAAACCACTACAGCTCTTTATGGTCACAGTAAAACCACTGCAGATCTTTATGGTCACTGTAAAACCACTACAGCTCTGTACAGTCACTGTAAAACCACTGCGGCTCTTATGGTCACTTTAAAAGCACTACAGCTCTTTATGGTCAGAGTAAAACCACTACAGCTCTTTCTGGTCACTGTAAAACCACTTCGGCTCTTATGGTCACTGTAAAACCACTACACCTCTTTATGGTCACTGTGAAACCACGACAGCTCTTTATGGTCACAGTAAAACCACTACAGCTCTTTATGGTCACAGTAAAACCACTACAGCTCTTTACGGTCACTGTAAAACCACTGCAGCTCTTTATGGTCACAGTAAAACCACTACAGCTATTTATGGACACAGTAAAACCACTGCAGCTCTTTCTGGTCACAGTAAAACCACTGCAGCTCTTTATGGTCACTGTAAAACCACTACAGCTCTTTATGGTCCCTGTAAAACCACAGCGGCTCTTATGGTCACTGTAAAACCACTGCAGCTCTATATGGTCACTGTAAAACCACTGTGGGTATTATGGTCAATGTAAAACCACTGCGGTTCTTGTGGTAACTGTAAAACCACTACAGCTCTTTATGGTCACTGTAAAAACACTACAGCGCTTTATGGTCACTGTAAAACTACTACAGCTGTTTATGGTCACTTTACAACCACTGCAGCTCTTTATGGTCACAGTAAAACCAGTGCAGCTCTTTATGGTCACTGTAATACAATTGCGGCTCTTTATGGTCTCTGTAAAACCACTACAGCTCTTTATGGTTATTATAAACCAATGCAGCTCTTTATGGTCACTGTAAAACCACTACAGCTCTTCATGGACAAAGTAAAACCACTGCAGCTCTTTATGGACATTGTAAAGCCACGACAGCTCTTTCTGGTCACAGTAAAACCACTACAGCTCTTTCTGGTCACTGTAAAACCACTGCTGCTCTTTATGGTCACTGTAAAACCACTGCCGCTCTTTACGGTCACTGTACAAACACTGCAGCTCTTTAAGATCATAGTACAACCAATGCAGATCTTTATGGTCACTGTGTAACCAATACAGCACTTTATGGTCACTGTAAAACCACCGCAGCTCTTTCTGGTCACTGTAAAACCACTGCAGCTCTTCATGATCACTGTAAAACCACTGCAGCTCTTTATGGTCACAGTAAAACCACTGCAGATCTTTATGGTCACTGTAAAACCACTACAGCTCTTTATGGTCACTGTAAAACCACTGCAGCTCTTTATGGTCACAGTAAAACCACTGCAGGTCTTTATGATAACTGTAAAACCACTACAGCTCTTTATGGTCACTGTAAAACCATTACAGCTCTTTCTGGTCACAGTAAAACCACTGCAGATCTTTATGGTCACTGTAAAACCACTACAGCTCTTTATGGTCACTGTAAAACCACTGCTGCTCTTTATGGTCACTGTAAAACCACTGCCGCTCTTTACGGTCACTGTACAAACACTGCAGCTCTTTAAGATCATAGTACAACCAATGCAGATCTTTATGGTCACTGTGTAACCAATACAGCACTTTATGGTCACTGTAAAACCACCGCAGCTCTTTCTGGTCACTGTAAAACCACTGCAGCTCTTTATGGTCACAGTAAAACCACTGCAGGTCTTTATGATAACTGTGTAACCAATACAGCACTTTATGGTCACTGTAAAACCACCGCAGCTCTTTCTGGTCACTGTAAAACCACTGCAGCTCTTCATGATCACTGTAAAACCACTGCAGCTCTTTCTGGTCACAGTAAAACCACTGCAGATCTTTATGGTCACTGTAAAACCACTACAGCTCTTTATGGTCACTGTAAAACCACTACAGATCTTCATAGTCACTGTAAAAACACTCCAGCACTTTTTGGTCACTGTAAAACCACTACAGCTCTTTATGGTTACTGTAATACCACTACAGCTCTTTATGGTCGCTATAAAACCACTACAGATCTTTATGGTAACTGTAAAACAACTGCTGCTCTTTATGATCACATTAAAACCACTACAGCTCTTTATGGTCACAGTAAAACCACTGCAGATCTTTATGGTCACTGTAAAACCACTACAGCTCTGTACAGTCACTGTAAAACCACTGCGGCTCTTATGGTCACTTTAAAAGCACTACAGCTCTTTATGGTCAGAGTAAAACCACTACAGCTCTTTCTGGTCACTGTAAAACCACTTCGGCTCTTATGGTCACTGTAAAACCACTACACCTCTTTATGGTCACTGTGAAACCACGACAGCTCTTTATGGTCACAGTAAAACCACTACAGCTCTTTATGGTCACAGTAAAACCACTACAGCTCTTTACGGTCACTGTAAAACCACTGCAGCTCTTTATGGTCACAGTAAAACCACTACAGCTATTTATGGACACAGTAAAACCACTGCAGCTCTTTCTGGTCACAGTAAAACCACTGCAGCTCTTTATGGTCACTGTAAAACCACTACAGCTCTTTATGGTCCCTGTAAAACCACAGCGGCTCTTATGGTCACTGTAAAACCACTGCAGCTCTATATGGTCACTGTAAAACCACTGTGGGTATTATGGTCAATGTAAAACCACTGCGGTTCTTGTGGTAACTGTAAAACCACTACAGCTCTTTATGGTCACTGTAAAAACACTACAGCGCTTTATGGTCACTGTAAAACTACTACAGCTGTTTATGGTCACTTTACAACCACTGCAGCTCTTTATGGTCACAGTAAAACCAGTGCAGCTCTTTATGGTCACTGTAATACAATTGCGGCTCTTTATGGTCTCTGTAAAACCACTACAGCTCTTTATGGTTATTATAAACCAATGCAGCTCTTTATGGTCACTGTAAAACCACTACAGCTCTTCATGGACAAAGTAAAACCACTGCAGCTCTTTATGGACATTGTAAAGCCACGACAGCTCTTTCTGGTCACAGTAAAACCACTACAGCTCTTTCTGGTCACTGTAAAACCACTGCTGCTCTTTATGGTCACTGTAAAACCACTGCCGCTCTTTACGGTCACTGTACAAACACTGCAGCTCTTTAAGATCATAGTACAACCAATGCAGATCTTTATGGTCACTGTGTAACCAATACAGCACTTTATGGTCACTGTAAAACCACCGCAGCTCTTTCTGGTCACTGTAAAACCACTGCAGCTCTTCATGATCACTGTAAAACCACTGCAGCTCTTTATGGTCACAGTAAAACCACTGCAGATCTTTATGGTCACTGTAAAACCACTACAGCTCTTTATGGTCACTGTAAAACCACTGCAGCTCTTTATGGTCACAGTAAAACCACTGCAGGTCTTTATGATAACTGTAAAACCACTACAGCTCTTTATGGTCACTGTAAAACCATTACAGCTCTTTCTGGTCACAGTAAAACCACTGCAGATCTTTATGGTCACTGTAAAACCACTACAGCTCTTTATGGTCACTGTAAAACCACTGCTGCTCTTTATGGTCACTGTAAAACCACTGCCGCTCTTTACGGTCACTGTACAAACACTGCAGCTCTTTAAGATCATAGTACAACCAATGCAGATCTTTATGGTCACTGTGTAACCAATACAGCACTTTATGGTCACTGTAAAACCACCGCAGCTCTTTCTGGTCACTGTAAAACCACTGCAGCTCTTCATGATCACTGTAAAACCACTGCAGCTCTTTATGGTCACAGTAAAACCACTGCAGGTCTTTATGATAACTGTAAAACCACTACAGCTCTTTATGGTCACTGTAAAACCATTACAGCTCTTTCTGGTCACAGTAAAACCACTGCAGATCTTTATGGTCACTGTAAAACCACTACAGCTCTTTATGGTCACTGTAAAACCACTGCTGCTCTTTATGGTCACTGTAAAAACACTACAGCTCTTTATGGTCACTGTAAAACCACTACAGCTCTTTCTGGTCACAGTAAAACCACTGCAGATCTTTATGGTCACTGTAAAACCACTACAGCTCTTTATGGTCACTGTAAAACCACTACAGATCTTCATAGTCACTGTAAAAACACTCCAGCACTTTTTGGTCACTGTAAAACCACTACAGCTCTTTATGGTTACTGTAATACCACTACAGCTCTTTATGGTCGCTATAAAACCACTACAGATCTTTATGGTAACTGTAAAACAACTGCTGCTCTTTATGATCACATTAAAACCACTACAGCTCTTTCTGGTCACAGTAAAACCACTGCAGATCTTTATGGTCACTGTAAAACCACTACAGCTCTGTACAGTCACTGTAAAACCACTGCGGCTCTTATGGTCACTTTAAAAGCACTACAGCTCTTTATGGTCAGAGTAAAACCACTACAGCTCTTTCTGGTCACTGTAAAACCACTTCGGCTCTTATGGTCACTGTAAAACCACTACACCTCTTTATGGTCACTGTGAAACCACGACAGCTCTTTATGGTCACTGTAAAACCACTGCTGCTCTTTATGGTCACTGTAAAACCACTGCCGCTCTTTACGGTCACTGTACAAACACTGCAGCTCTTTAAGATCATAGTACAACCAATGCAGATCTTTATGGTCACTGTGTAACCAATACAGCACTTTATGGTCACTGTAAAACCACCGCAGCTCTTTCTGGTCACTGTAAAACCACTGCAGCTCTTCATGATCACTGTAAAACCACTGCAGCTCTTTATGGTCACAGTAAAACCACTGCAGGTCTTTATGATAACTGTAAAACCACTACAGCTCTTTATGGTCACTGTAAAACCATTACAGCTCTTTCTGGTCACAGTAAAACCACTGCAGATCTTTATGGTCACTGTAAAACCACTACAGCTCTTTATGGTCACTGTAAAACCACTGCTGCTCTTTATGGTCACTGTAAAAACACTACAGCTCTTTATGGTCACTGTAAAACCACTACAGCTCTTTCTGGTCACAGTAAAACCACTGCAGATCTTTATGGTCACTGTAAAACCACTACAGCTCTTTATGGTCACTGTAAAACCACTGCTGCTCTTTATGGTCACTGTAAAACCACTACAGATCTTCATGGTCACTGTAAAAACACTCCAGCACTTTTTGGTCACTGTAAAACCACTACAGCTCTTTATGGTTACTGTAATACCACTACAGCTCTTTATGGTCGCTATAAAACCACTACAGATCTTTATGGTAACTGTAAAACAACTGCTGCTCTTTATGATCACATTAAAACCACTACAGCTCTTTATGGTCACTGTAAAACCACTACAGCTCTTTCTGGTCACAGTAAAACCACTGCAGATCTTTATGGTCACTGTAAAACCACTACAGCTCTTTATGGTCACTGTAAAACCACTGCTGCTCTTTATGGTCACTGTAAAACCACTACAGATCTTCATGGTCACTGTAAAAACACTCCAGCACTTTTTGGTCACTGTAAAACCACTACAGCTCTTTATGGTTACTGTAATACCACTACAGCTCTTTATGGTCGCTATAAAACCACTACAGATCTTTATGGTAACTGTAAAACAACTGCTGCTCTTTATGATCACAGTAAAACCACTACAGCTCTTTATTGTCACTGTAAAACCACTGCGGCTCTTATGGTCAAGGTAAAACCACTGCAGCTCTTTATGTTCACTGTAAAACCACTGCGGCTCTTATGGTCACTGTAAAACCACTACACCTCTTTATGGTCACTGTGGAACCACTACAGCTCTTTATGGTCACAGTAAAACCACTGCAGCTCTTTATGGTCACTCTAAAACGACTAAAGCTCTTTACGGTCACTGTAAAACCACTGCGGCTCTTATGGTCACTTTAAAAGCACTACAGCTCTTTATGGTCAGAGTAAAACCACTACAGCTCTTTCTGGTCATTGTAAAACTAATTCGGCTCTTATGGTCACTGTAAAACCACTACACCTCTTTATGGTCACTGTAAAAACACTACAGTGCTTTATGGTCACTGTAAAACTACTACAGCTCTTTATGGTCACTTTACAACAACTGCAGCTCTTTATGGTCTCAGTAAAACCAGTGCAGCTCTTTATGGTCACTGTAATACAATTGCGGCTCTTTATGGTCTCTGTAAAACCACTACAGCTCTTTATGGTTACTGTAAAACCACTGCAGCTCTTTATGGTCACTGTAAAACCACTACAGCTCTTCATGGACAAAGTAAAACCACTGCAGCTCTTTATGGACATTGTAAAGCCACGACAGCTCTTTCTGGTCACAGTAAAACCACTACAGCTCTTTCTGGTCACTGTAAAACCACTGCTGCTCTTTATGGTCACTGTAAAACCACTGCCGCTCTTTACGGTCACTGTACAAACACTGCAGCTCTTTAAGATCATAGTACAACCAATGCAGATCTTTATGGTCACTGTGTAACCAATACAGCACTTTATGGTCACTGTAAAACCACCGCAGCTCTTTCTGGTCACTGTAAAACCACTGCAGCTCTTCATGATCACTGTAAAACCACTGCAGCTCTTTATGGTCACAGTAAAACCACTGCAGGTCTTTATGATAACTGTAAAACCACTACAGCTCTTTATGGTCACTGTAAAACCATTACAGCTCTTTCTGGTCACAGTAAAACCACTGCAGATCTTTATGGTCACTGTAAAACCACTACAGCTCTTTATGGTCACTGTAAAACCACTGCTGCTCTTTATGGTCACTGTAAAAACACTACAGCTCTTTATGGTCACTGTAAAACCACTACAGCTCTTTCTGGTCACAGTAAAACCACTGCAGATCTTTATGGTCACTGTAAAACCACTACAGCTCTTTATGGTCACTGTAAAACCACTACAGATCTTCATAGTCACTGTAAAACCACTCCAGCACTTTTTGGTCACTGTAAAACCACTACAGCTCTTTATGGTTACTGTAATACCACTACAGCTCTTTATGGTCGCTATAAAACCACTACAGATCTTTATGGTAACTGTAAAACAACTGCTGCTCTTTATGATCACATTAAAACCACTACAGCTCTTTATGGTCACTGTAAAACCACTACAGCTCTTTCTGGTCACAGTAAAACCACTGCAGATCTTTATGGTCACTGTAAAACCACTACAGCTCTTTATGGTCACTGTAAAACCACTGCTGCTCTTTATGGTCACTGTAAAACCACTACAGATCTTCATGGTCACTGTAAAAACACTCCAGCACTTTTTGGTCACTGTAAAACCACTACAGCTCTTTATGGTTACTGTAATACCACTACAGCACTTTATGGTCGCTATAAAACCACTACAGATCTTTATGGTAACTGTAAAACAACTGCTGCTCTTTATGATCACAGTAAAACCACTACAGCTCTTTATTGTCACTGTAAAACCACTGCGGCTCTTATGGTCAAGGTAAAACCACTGCAGCTCTTTATGTTCACTGTAAAACCACTGCGGCTCTTATGGTCACTGTAAAACCACTACATCTCTTTATGGTCACTGTGGAACCACTACAGCTCTTTATGGTCACAGTGAAACCACTGCAGCTCTTTATGGTCACTCTAAAACGACTAAAGCTCTTTACGGTCACTGTAAAACCACTGCGGCTCTTATGGTCACTTTAAAAGCACTACAGCTCTTTATGGTCAGAGTAAAACCACTACAGCTCTTTCTGGTCATTGTAAAACTAATTCGGCTCTTATGGTCACTGTAGCTCTTTATGGTCACCGTAAAAACACTAAGCTCTTTATGGTCAATGTAAAACCACTGCAATGTAAAAGCACTACAGCTCTTTATGGTCACTGTAAAACCACTGCAGCTCTTTATGGTCACAGTAAAACCACGAAAGCTCTTTCCGGTCATTGTACAACCACTACAGCTCTTTATGGTCACTGTAAAACCACTACACCTCTTTATGGTCACTGTGAAACCACTACAGCTCTTTATGGTCACAGTAAAACCACTGCAGCTCTTTATGGTCACTCTAAAACCACTACAGCTCTTTACGGTCACTGTAAAACCACTGCAGCTCTTTATGGTCACTGTGAAACCACTACAGCTCTTTATGGTCACAGTAAAACCACTGCAGCTCTTTATGGTCACTCTAAAACGACTACAGCTCTTTACGGTCACTGTAAAACCACTGCGGCTCTTATGGTCACTTTAAAAGCACTACAGCTCTTTATGGTCACTGTGGAACCACTACAGCTCTTTATGGTCACAGTAAAACCACTGCAGCTCTTTATGGTCACAGTAAAATCACTACAGCTCTTTATGGTCACTCTAAAACCACTACAGCTCTTTACGGTCACTGTAAAACCACTGCAGCTCTTTATGGTCACTGTAAAAGCACTACAGCTATTTATGGACACAGGAAAACCACTGCAGCTCTTTCTGGTCACAGTAAAACCACTGCAGCTGTTTATGGTCCCTGTAAAACCACTGCGGCTCTTATGGTCACTGTAAAACCACTGCAGCTCTTTATGGTCACTGTAAAACCACTCTGGCTCTTGTGGTCACTGTGAAACCACTACAGCTCTTTATGGTCACAGTAAAACCACTGCAGCTCTTTATGGTCACTCTAAAACCACTACAGCTCTTTACGGTCACTGTAAAACCACTGCAGCTCTTTACGGTCACTGTAAAACCACTACAGCTCTTTATGGTCACAGTAAAACCACGAAAGCTCTTTCCGGTCACTGTACCACCACTACAGCTCTTTATGGTCACAGTAAAACCACTACAGCTCTTGATGGTCACTGTAAAACCACTACAGCTCTTTATGGACACAGTAAAACCACTGCAGCTCTTTATGGTCACAGTAAAACCACTGCAGATCTTTATGGTCACTGTAAAACCACTACAGCTCTTTATGGTCGCTGTAAAAACACTACAGCTCTTTATGGTCACTGTAAAACCACTACAGCTCTTTATGGTCACAGTAAAACCACTACAGATCTTTATGGTCACTGTAAAACCACTGCTGCTCTTTATGATCACAGTAAAACCACAACAGCTCTTTATGGTCACTGTAAAACCACTGCGGCTCTTATGGTCACTTTAAAAGCACTACAGCTCTTTATGGTCACAGTAAAACCACTACAGCTATTTATGGTCACAGTAAAACCACTACAGCTCTTTACGGTCACTGTAAAACCACTGCAGCTCTTTATGGTCACTGTAAAACCACTACAGCTGTGCGGAAGTTCAGACGGAGCGCAAAGCTGGTCGGGTAGGTAAGTGATTGTTATTAGAGTGGGTGTGTTCTAAACCCCAGATCCTACAAAGTAGGGTCTCCCTCCCTCCCTCCTCCTCTAACCTTAATTAAGAGTCTATAGAGTTGCCATAGGAAGACGGTCTAAGGAAGTTTAGATCGAAGAGTGAGGCTTCAGCTCAGGAATCTTGATAAAGAGGTTGAGTAAAGAGATTACACCACAGTTGAAGAGGGTGAAGACATGACTGCTCAGCTGGTTCAGTGCGCTACGTGTTTGATGTGGCAAGTCAATGACTCTGGTGTGTCTGGCTCGTATATGTGTGGAAAGTGTGCGCACATTCAGCAATTGACCGAGCATATTGCAGCACTGACGAAAGAACTCGAAGACCTTAGGCTCATCCGAGAGAACGAGATCTTTCTGGACAAGACCTTCAGTGATGTTATTACACCAATCATGCCAGAAGAGAGCAGAAGAGTGCAGACGATGAGGAAGGCAGAGAGGAGACAGGTGCAAGAGACGCCGGGAGAAGTACCTGTCAGGAACAAGTTGAAGCTTTTGGAAACAGTAGAGTCTGATGACACTACCAGTTCGCAAGGCGGCCATGTTTGTCAATCAAAAGTTGCCGCAGAAGCAGAGCGGAAGAGTCGGACATCACATAGAGCCGTGGTAATAGGGGACTCCATCGTGAGAGGAACTGACCGGGGTTTTTGTGGCAGCAGACGGGATTTAAGGATGGTGTGTTGCTTTCCTGGTGCTAGAGTGAAAGACATCGCGGACAGAGTGCAGGACATCCTCAAGGACGAGGGTGAAGAGCCCGAGGTGGTGGTACACGTCGGCACAAATGATGTCGGGAAGAAGAGGAGGAACATACTACAGCGAGACTTCGCAGAACTAGGAAGAAGGCTAAAAAGCAGGACGTCCAAGGTGGTTATCTCCAGTTTGCTTCCAGTTCCTCGGGCTAGTGTGGCCAGAAACCGGGAGATAATGGACTTGAACGTGTGGTTGGGGAACTGGTGCAGGAAGCAAGGTTTCAAGTTCTTGGATCACTGGGGTATATTTTATGGTAACCATAAATTCTACAAGAGAGATGGCTTGCACCTTAATAGAACAGGGATCGGCATTCTGGCAGGCAGGTTTTCTGCTGCAACACCGCTACATTTAAACTAAGTAGCGGGGGGGAGGGGACAAGCTGGATGTTTAAAAAGGAAATTGAAGGGGTAGTTAGAACAAGAGAAGTCAAGAAAGACAACTGTATCAAGGAGGCAGAAAACTGGAAAAGGCATCATGCTGTAAAGTTGAGTGAAATAAGGGTTGAGGGGAAGGGTGAGAGCAGTAACAAATTAAAAATTCTATATATGAATGCACGAAGCATTAGACACAAGGTGGATGAGCTTGAGGCTCTTTTGGAAATTGGCAGATACGATATTGTGGGGATAACTGAGACGTGGCTTCATGGGGACAGGGCCTGGGAAATGAATATTCAAGGCTACATGTGTTATCGTAAGGATAGACTGACGGGCAGAGGGGGTGGGGTGGCCTTGTTGGTAAGGGAGGATATTCAGTCCCTTGCGCGGGCGGACCTAGAGTCAGGGGATGTAGAGTCAGTGTGGATAGAGCTTCGAAACACTAAGGGTAAAAAGACCCTCATGGGAGTCATCTACAGGCCCCCAAACAGTAGTCTGGATGTTGGAGGTAAGTTGAATCAGGAGCTGAAATTGGCTTGTCGCAAAGATGTTACTACAGTTGTTATGGGGGATTTTAACATGCAGGTAGACTGGGAGAATCAGGATGGTATCGGGCCTCAAGAAAGAGACTTTGTGGAGTGCCTCAGAGATGGATTTTTAGTGCAGCTGGTGCTGGAGCCGACCAGGGATAAGGCGATTCTGGATCTGGTATTGTGTAACAAACCAGAATTGGTCAGTGACCTCGAAGTGAAGGAGCCATTGGGAAGTAGTGACCATAATACAATAAGCTTCAATCTGCAATTTGAGAGGGAGTGGGTACAATCTGAAGTGACAATATTTCAGTTGAATAAAGGGAAATATGGAGCTATGAGGGAGCAACTGGCCAAAGTTCAATGGTTTAATACCTTAACAGGGAAGACCGTGGAGGAACAATGGCAGATATTTCTGTGTATAATGCAGAAGATGCAGGATCAGTTCATTCCTAAAAGGAAGAAAGATCCCAGGAGGAGACATGGGCGGCCGTGGCTGACAAGGGAAGTAAAGAAACATATAAGGTTAAAAGAGAAAAAGTATAACTTAGCGAAGATAAGCGGGAAAACGGAGGACTGGGAAGCTTTTAAAGAACAACAGAGGATTAGTAAGAAGGAAATACGCAGAGAAAAAATGAGGTACGAAGGTAAACTGGCCAAGAATATAAAGGAGGATAGTAAAAGCTTTTTTAGGTATGTCCAAGGCAAAAAAATGGTTAGGACAAAAATTGGGCCCTTGAAGACAGAAGCAGGGGAATATATTACTGGGAACGAAGAAATGGCAGAGGAATTAAATGGGTACTTCAGATCTGTGTTCACTGGGGAAGACACAAGCAATCTCCCTGAGGTAACAGTGGCTGAAGGACCTGAACTTAAGGGAATTTCTATTTGCCAGGATTTGGTGTTGGAGAGACTGTTAGGTCTGAAGGTTGATAAGTCTCCGGGACCTGATGGCCTGCATCCCAGGGTACTGAAGGAGGTGGCTCGGGAAATCGTGGATGCGCTGGTGATTATTTTCCAGAGTTCAATAGAATCGGGGTTGGTTCCTGAGGATTGGAGGGCGGCTAATGTTGTGCCACTTTTTAAGAAGGGTGGGCGGGAGAAAGCAGGAAATTATAGACCAGTTAGTCTGACCTCAGTGGTGGGAAAGATGCTGGAGTCTATTATAAAGGATGAAATTACGGCACATCTGGATAATAGTAACAGGATAGGACAGAGTCAGCATGGATTTATGAAGGGGAAATCATGCTTGACTAATCTTCTTGAATTTTTTGAGGATGTAACTCGGAAGATGGACGAGGGAGATCCAGTGGATGTAGTGTACCTGGACTTTCAGAAAGCTTTTGATAAAGTCCCACACAAGAGGTTAGTGAGTAAAATTAGGGCGCACGGGATTGGGGGCAAAGTACTAGATTGGATAGAGAATTGGTTGGCTAATAGGAAACAAAGGGTAGTGATTAACGGCTCCATTTCGAAATGGCAGGCAGTGACCAGTGGGGTACCGCAGGGATCCGTGCTGGGACCGCAGCTTTTTACAATATATGTAAATGATATAGAAGATGGTATCAGCAATAACATTAGCAAATTTGCTGATGACACAAAGCTAGGTGGTAGGGTGAAATGTGATGAGGATGTTAGGGGATTACAGGGTGACCTGGACAAGTTAGGTGAGTGGGCAGATGCATGGCAGATGCAGTTTAATGTGGATAAATGTCTGGTTATCCACTTTGGTGGCAAGAACAGGAAGGCAGATTACTACCTCAATGGTATCAAATTAGGTAAAGGGGCTGTTCAGAGAGATCTGGGTGTTCTTGTCCACCAGTCAATGAAGGCAAGCATGCAGGTACAGCAGGTCGTGAAGAAGGCTAATAGCATGCTGGCCTTCATAACAAGAGGGATTGAGTATAGAAGCAAAGAGGTGCTTCTTCAGCTGTACAGGGCCCTGGTGAGACCACACCTGGAGTACTGTGTACAGTTCTGGTCTCCAAATTTGAGGAAAGACATTCTGGCTATTGAGGGAGTGCAGCGTAGGTTCACGAGGTCAATTCCTGGAATGGCAGGATTGCCTTACACGGAAAGACTGAAGCGACTGGGCTTGTATACCCTTGAGTTTAGAAGACTGAGAGGGGATCTGATTGAAACGTATAGGCTTATGAAAGGACTGGACACTCTGGCAGGAGGGAACATATTTCCGTTGATGGGGGAGTGCCGAACCAGAGGACACAACTTAAAAATACGGGGTAGACCATTTAGGACAGAGATGAGGAGAAACTACTTCACCCAGAGAGTGGTGGCTGTGTGGAATGCTCTGCCCCAGAGGGCAGTGGAGGCCCAGTCTCTGGATTCATTTAAGAAAGAATTGGATAGAGCTCTTAAAGATAGTGGAGTCAAGGGGTATGGAGATAAGGCTGGAACAGGATACTAATTAGGAATGATCAGCCATGATCATATTGAATGGCGGTGCAGGCTCGAAGGGCAGAATGGCCTACTCCTGCATCTATTGTCTATTGTCTATTGTCTATTGTCTACAGCTATTTATGGACACAGTAAAACCACTGCAGCTCTTTCTGGTCACAGTAAAACCACTGCAGCTCTTTATGGTCACTGTAAAACCACAACAGCTCTTTATGGTCCCTGAAAAACCACTGCGGCTCTTATGGTCACTGTAAAACCACTGCAGCTCTATATGGTCACTGTAAAACCACTGTGGCTATTATGGTCAACGTAAAACCACTGCGGCTCTTGTGGTAACTGTAAAACCACTACAGCTCTTTATGGTCACTGTAAAAACACTACAGCGCTTTATGGTCACTGAAAAACTACTACAGCTCTTTATGGTCACTTTAAAACCACTGCAGCTCTTTATGGTCACAGTAAAACCAGTGCAGCTCTTTATGGTCACTGTAATACAATTGCAGCTCTTTATGGTCTCTGTAAAACCACTACAGCTCTTTATGGTTACTGTAAAACCACTGCAGCTCTTTATGGTCACTGTAAAACCACTACAGCTCTTCATGGACAAAGTAAAACCACTGCAGCTCTTTATGGTCATTGTAAAGCCACTACAGCTCTTTCTGGTCACAGTAAAACCACTACAGCTCTTTCTGGTCACTGTAAAACCACTGCGGCTCTTTATGGTCACTGTAAAACCACTACAGCTTTTTCTGGTCACTGTAAAAACACTGCGGCTCTTTATGGTCACTGTAAAACCACTACAGCTCTCGATGGTTACTGTAAAACCACTGCAGCTCTTTATGGTCACTGTAAAACCACTACAGCTCTTTCTGGCCACAGTAAAACCACTACAGCTCTTTATGGTCACTGGAAAACCACTGCGGTTCTTTCTGGCCACAGTAAAACCACTGCATCTCTTTATGGTCACTGTAAAACCACTACAGCTATTTATGGACACAGTAAAACCACTGCAGCTCTTTCTGGTCACAGTAACACCACTGCAGCTCTTTATGGTCACTGTAACACCACAGCAGCTCTTTATGGTCACTGTAAAACCACTGTGGCTCTTATGGTCACTGTAAAACCACTTCAGCCATTTATGGACACAGTAAAACCACTGCAGCTCTTTCTGGTCATAGTAAAACCACTGCAGCTTTTTATGGTCACTGTAAAACCACTACAGCTCTTTCTGGTCCCTGTAAAACCACTGTGGCTCTTATGGTCACTGTTGAACCGCTGCGGATCTTGTGGTCACTGTAAAACCACTACAGCTCTTTTTGGTCACTGTAAAACCACTACAGCTCTTTATGGTTACTGTAATACCACTGCAGCTCTTTATGGTCACTGTAAAACCACTACAGATGTTTATGGTCACTGTAAAACCACTGCTGCTCTTCATGATCACAGTAAAACCACTGCAGCTCTTTCTGGTCACTGTAAAACCACTCCGGCTCTTATGGTCACTGTAAAACCACTTCACCTCTTTATGGTCACTGTAAAATCACGACAGCTCTTTTTGGTCACAGTAAAACCACTACAGCTATTTATGGACACAGTAAAATCACTACAGCTCTTCATGGTTGCTGTAAAAACACTCCAGCACTTTTTGTTCACTGTGATACCACTGCAGCTCTTTATGGTCACTGTAAAACCACTACAGCTCTTTATGGTTACTGTAATACCACTGCAGCTCTTTATGGTCACTGTAAAACCACTGCTGCTCTTTATGGTCACAGTAAAACCACTACAGCTCTTTATGGTCACTGTAAAACCACTGCGGCTCTTATGGTCAAGGTAAAAGCACTGCAGCTCTTTGTGTTCACTGTAAAACCACTGCGGCTCTTATGGTCACTTTAAAAGCACTACAGCTCTTTGTGGTCACTGTAAAACCACTACACCTCTTTATGGTCACTGTGAAACCACTACAGCTCTTTATGGTCACAGTAAAACCACTGCAGCTCTTTATGGTCACTGTAAAACTACTACAGCCATTTATGGACACAGTAAAACCACTGCAGCTCTTTCTGGTCACAGTAAAACCACTGCAGCTTTTTATGGTCACTGTAAAACCACTACAGCTCTTTCTGGTCCCTGTAAAACCACTGTGGCTCTTATGGTCACTGTTGAACCACTGCGGCTCTTGTGGTCACTGTAAAACCACTACAGCTCTTTTTGGTCACTGTAAAACCACTACAGCTCTTTATGGTTACTGTAATACCACTGCAGCTCTTTATGGTCACTGTAAAACCACTACAGATGTTTATGGTCACTGTAAAACCACTGCTGTTCTTCATGATCACAGTAAAACCACTGCAGCTCTTTCTGGTCACTGTAAAACCACTTCGGCTCTTATGGTCACTGTAAAACCACTACAGCTCTTTATGGTCACTGTAAAACCACTGCAGCTCTTTATGGTCAATGTAAAACCACTGTGGTTCTTATGGTCACTGTAAAACCACTACATCTCCTTATGGTCGCTGTAAAACCACTGTGGCTCTTATGGTCACTGTAAAACAACTGTGGCTCTTGTGGTCACTGTAAAACCACTACAGCTCTTTATGGTCACTGTAAAAACACTACAGCGCTTTATGGTCACTCTAAAACCACTACAACTCTTATGGTCACTGTAAAACCACTGCAGCTCTTTATGGTCACTGTAAAACCACTACACCTCTTTATGGTTACTGTGAAACCACTACAGCTCTTTATGGTCAATGTAAAACCACTACATCTCTTTATGGTCACTGTAAAACCACTGCAGCTCCTTATGGTCACTGTAAAACCACTACAGCTCTAATGGTCACTGTAAAACCACTGCAGCTCCTTATGGTTACTGTGAAACCACTACAGCTCTTTATGGTCACAGTAAAACCACTGCAGGTCTTTATGGTCACTCTAAAACCACTACAGCTCTTTACGGTCACGGTAAAACCACTGCAGCTCTTTATGGTCACTGTAAAACCACTACAGCTATTTATGGACACAGTAAAACCACTGCAGCTCTTTCTGGTCACAGTAACACCACTGCAGCTCTTTATGGTCACTGTAACACCACAGCAGCTCTTTATGGTCACTGTAAAACCACTGTGGCTCTTATGGTCACTGTAAAACCACTACAGCCATTTATGGACATAGTAAAACCACTGCAGCTCTTTCTGGTCACAGTAAAACTACTGCAGGTTTTTATGGTCACTGTAAAACCACTACAGATCTTTCTGGTCCCTGTAAAACCACATAGGCTCTTATGGTCACTGTTGAACCACTGCGGCTCTTGTGGTCACTGTAAAACCACTACAGCTCTTTTTGGTCACTGTAAAACCACTACAGCTCTTTATGGTTACTGTAATACCACTGCAGCTCTTTATGGTCACTGTAAAACCACTACAGATGTTTATGGTCACTGTAAAACCACTGCTGTTCTTCATGATCACAGTAAAACCACTGCAGCTCTTTCTGGTCACTGTAAAACCACTTCGGCTCTTATGGTCACTGTTAAACCACTTCACCTCTTTATGGTCACTGTAAAATCACGACAGCTCTTTTTGGTCACAGTAAAACCACTACAGCTATTTATGGACACAGTAAAATCACTACAGCTCTTCATGGTTGCTGTAAAAACACTCCAGCACTTTTTGGTCACTGTAATACCACTGCAGCTCTTTATGGTCACTGTAAAACCACTACAGCTCTTTATGGTTACTGCAATACCACTGCAGCTTTTTATGGTCACTGTAAAACCACTACAGCTCTTTATGGTCACTGTAAAACCACTGCGGCTCTTATGGTCACTGTAAAAGCACTACAGCTCTTCATGGTCAGAGTAAAACCACTACAGCTCTTTCTGATCACTGTAAAACCACTTCGGCTCTTATGGTCACAGTAAAACCACTACAGCTCTTTACGGTCACGGTAAAACCACTGCAGCTCTTTATGGTCACTGTAAAACCACTACAGCTATTTATGGACACAGTAAAACCACTGCAGCTATTTCTGGTCACAGTAAAACCACTGCAGCTCTTTATGGTCCCTGTAAAACCACTGCGGCTCTTATGGTCACTGGAAAACCACTGCAGCTCTTTATAGTCACTGTAAAACCACTACAGCTATTTATGGACACAGTAAAACCACTGCAGCTCTTTCTGGTCACAGTAAAACCACTGCGGTTCTTATGGTCACTGTAAAACCACGACATCTCCTTATGGTCACTGTAAAACCACTGTGGCTCTTATGGTAACTGTAAAACAACTGTGGCTCTTGTGGTCACTGTAAAATCACTACAGCTCTTTATGGTCACTGTAAAAACACTACAGCGCTTTATGGTCACTCTAAAACCACTACAACTCTTATGGTCACTGTAAAACCACTGCAGCTCTTTATGGTCACTGTAAAACCACTACACCACTTTATGGTTACTGTGAAACCACTACAGCTCTTTATGGTCAATGTAAAACCACTACATCTCTTTATGGTCACTGTAAAACCACTGCAGCTCCTTATGGTCACTGTAAAACCACTACAGCTCTAATGGTCACTGTAAAACCACTGCAGCTCCTTATGGTTACTGTGAAACCACTACAGCTCTTTATGGTCACAGTAAAACCACTGCAGGTCTTTATGGTCACTCTAAAACCACTACAGCTCTTTACGGTCACTGTAAAACCACTGCAGCTCTTTACGGTCACTGTAAAACCACTGCAGCTCCTTATGGTTACTGTGAAACCACTACAGCTCTTTATGGTCACAGTAAAACCACTGCAGGTCTTTATGGTCACTCTAAAACCACTACAGCTCTTTACGGTCACTGTAAAACCACTGCAGCTCTTTACGGTCACTGTAAAACCACTACAGCTATTTATGGACACAGTAAAACCACTGCAGCTCTTTCTGGTCACAGTAACACCACTGCAGCTCTTTATGGTCACTGTAACACCACAGCAGCTCTTTATGGTCACTGTAAAACCACTGTGGCTCTTATGGTCACTGTTAAACCACAGCGGCTCTTGTGGTCACTGTAAAACCACTACACCACTTTATGGTTACTGTGAAACCACTACAGCTCTTTATGGTCAATGTAAAACCACTACATCTCTTTATGGTCACTGTAAAACCACTGCAGCTCCTTATGGTCACTGTAAAACCACTACAGCTCTAATGGTCACTCTAAAACCACTGCAGCTCCTTATGGTTACTGTGAAACCACTACAGCTCTTTATGGTCACAGTAAAACCACTGCAGGTCTTTATGGTCACTCTAAAACCACTACAGCTCTTTACGGTCACTGTAAAACCACTGCAGCTCTTTACGGTCACTGTAAAACCACTACAGCTATTTATGGACACAGTAAAACCACTGCAGCTCTTTCTGGTCACAGTAACACCACTGCAGCTCTTTATGGTCACTGTAAAACCACTGTGGCTCTTATGGTCACTGTTAAACCACTGTGGCTCTTATGGTCACTGTTAAACCACAGCGTCTCTTGTGGTCACTGTAAAACCACTACAGCTCTTTATGGTCACTGTAAAAACACTACAGCGCTTTATGGTCACTGTTAAACCACTACAGCTCTTTATGGTCACCGTAAACCCACTGCAGCTCTTTCTGGTCACAGTAAAACCAGTGCAGCTCTTTATGGTCACTGTAATACAATTGCGGCTCTTTATGGTCACTGTAAAACCACTACAGCTCTTTATGGTTACTGTAAAACCACTGCAGCTCTTTATGGTCACTGTAAAACCACTACAGTTTGTATGGACACAGCAAAACCACTGCAGCTCTTTATGGTCACTGTAAAACCACTACAGCTCTTTATGGTCACTGTAAAACCACAACAGCTCTTTATGGTCACTGTAAAACCACTACAGCTTTTTATGGTCACTGTAAAATGACTGCGGCTCTTTATCATCACTTTAAAACCACTACAGCTCTTTATGGTCACTGCAAAACCACTGCGGCTCTTTATGGTCATTGTAAAACTACTAAAGGACTTTATGATCACTCTAAAACCACGACAGCTCTTTATGGTCACTGTAACATCAGTGCAGCTCTTATGGTCACTGTAAAACCACTACAGCTCTTTATGGTCACTGTAAAACCACTAATGCTCTTTATGTTTACTGTAAGACCACTACAACTCTCTTATGGTCACTGGAAAACAACTGCAGCTCTTTATAGTCACTGTAAAACCACAACAGCTCTTTATGGTCACTGTAAAAACACTCCAGCACTTTTTGGTCACTGTAAAAAAGCTACAGCTCATTATGGTCACTGTAAAACCACTGCGGCTCTTTATGGTCACTGTAAAACCACTGCAGCTCTTTATGGTCACTGTAAAACCACTACAGCTTTTATGGACACAGCAAAACCACTGCAGCTCTTTATGGTCATTGTAAATCCACTACAGCTCTTTCTGGTCACAGTAAAACCACTACAGCTCTTTCTGGTCACTGTAAAACCACTGCGGCTCTTTATGGTCACTGTAAAACCACTACAGCTCTTTATAGTTACTGTAAAAGCACTGCAGCTGTTTATGGTCACAACAAAACCAGTGCAGCTCTTTATGGTGACTGTAAAACCACTACAGCTCTTTATGGTCACTGTAAAACCACTGCATTTCTTTATGGTCACTGTAAAACCACGACAGCTCTTTATGCTCACAGTAAAACCACTGCAGCTCTTTATGGTCACTGTAAAACTACTACAGCTCTTTATGGTTACTGTAAAACCATTGCAGCTCTTTATGGTCACTGTAAAACCACTACAGCTCTCTCTGGCCGCAGTAAAACCTCTACAGCTCTTTATGGTCACTGTAAAACTACTGAGGCTCTTTCTGGCCACAGTAAAACCACTGCATCTCTTTATGGTCACTGTAAAACCACTACAGCTCTTTATGGTCACTGTATAACCACTGCAGCTCTTTATGGTCACTGTAAAACCACTGTGGCTCTTTATGGTCAGAGTAAAACCACTAGAGGTCTTTATGGTCACTGTAAAACCACTACAGCTATTTATGGAATCAGTAAAACCACTCCCGCTCTTTATGCTCACAGTAAAACCACTGCAGCTTTTTATGGTCACTGTAAAACTACTACAGCCATTTATGGACACAGTAAAACCACTGCAGCTCTTTCTGGTCACAGTAAAACCACTGCAGCACTTTATGGTCACTCTAAAACCACGACAGCTCTTTATGGTCACTGTAACATCAGTGCAGATCTTTATGGTCACTGTAAAACCACTACAGCTCTTTATGGTCACTGTAAAACCACTACTGCTCTTTATGTTTACTGTAAGACCACTACAACTCTCTTATGGTCACTGTAAAATAACTGCAGCTCTTTATGGTCACTGTAAAACCACAACAGCTCTTTGTGGTCACTGTAAAAACACTCCAGAACTTTTTGGTCACTGTAAAAAAGCTACAGCTCATTATGGTCACTGTAAAACCACTGCGGCTCTTTATGGGCACTGTAAAACCATGACAGCACTTTATGCTCACAGTAAAACCACTGCAGCTCTTTATGGTCACTGTAAAACTACTACAGCTATTTATGGACACAGTAAAACCACTGCAGCTCTTTATGGTCACTGTAAAACCACTACAGCTCTTCATGGACACAGTAAAACCACTGCAGCTCTTAATGGTCATTGTAAAGCCACTACAGATCTTTCTGGTCACAGTAAAACCACTACAGCTCTTTCTGGTCACTGTTTGACAACTGCGGCTCTTTATGGTCACTGTAAAACCACTACAGCTCTTTCTGGTTACTGTAAAACCACTGCGGCTCTTTATGGTCACTGTAAAACCACTACAGCTCTTCATGGACACAGTAAACCCACTACAGCTCTCTGGTCACTGTAAAACCACTACAGCTCTTTATGGTCACTGTAAAACCACTGTGGCTCTTTATGGTCAGAGTAAAACCACTAGAGGTCTTTATGGTCACTGTAAAACCACTACAGCTCTTTCTGGTTACTGTAAAACCACTGCAGCTCTTTATGGTCACTGTAAAACCACTACAGCTCTCTCTGGCCTCAGTAAAATTACTGTGGCTCTTTCTGGCCACAGTAAAACCACTGCATCTCTTTATGGTCACTGTAAAACCACTACAGGTCTTTATGGTCACTGTAAAACCACTGCAGCTCTTTATGGTCACTGTAAAACCACTGTGGCTCTGTATGGTCAGAGTAAAACCACTGCAGCTCTTTATGGTCACTGTAAAACCACTACAGCTCTTCATGGACACAGTAAAGCCACTGCAGCTCTTTATGGTCATTGTAAAGCCACTACAGATCTTTCTGGTCACAGTAAAACCACTACAGCTCTTTCTGGTCACTGTTTGACAACTGCGGCTCTTTCTGGTCACTGCAAAACTACTACAGCTCTTTATAGTCACAGTAAAACCACTATAGCTCTTTATGGTCACTGTAAAACCACTGCGGCTCTTTCTGGCCACAGTAAAACCACTGCATCACTTTATGGTCACTGTAAAACCACTACACCTCATTCTGGTCACTGTAAAACCACGAAAGCTCTTGTGGTCACTGTAATACCACTGCAGCTCTTTATGGTCAGAGTAAAACCACTACAGCTCTTTATGGTCACTGTAATACCACTACAGCTCTTCCTGGTCACAGTAAAACCACTACAGCTCTTTCTGGTCACTGTTTGACAACTGCGGCTCTTTATGGTCACTGTAAAACCACTACAGCTCTTTCTGGTTACTGTAAAACCACTACAGCTTTTTATGGTCACTGTAAAATGACTGCGGCTCTTTATCATCACTTTAAAACCACTACAGCTCTTTATGGTCACTGCAAAACCACTGCGGCTCTTTATGGTCATTGTAAAACCACTAAAGCACTTTATGGTCACTCTAAAACCACAACAGCTCTTTATGGTCACTGTAACATCAGTGCAGATCTTTATGGTCACTGTAAAACCACTACAGCTCTTTATGGTCACTGTAAAACCACTACTGCTCTTTATGTTTACTGTAAGACCACTACAACTCTCTTATGGTCACTGTAAAATAACTGCAGCTCTTTATGGTCACTGTAAAACCACAACAGCTCTTTGTGGTCACTGTAAAAACACTCCAGCACTTTTTGGTCACTGTAAAAAAGCTACAGCTCATTATGGTCACTGTAAAACCACTGCGGCTCTTTATGGGCACTGTAAAACCATGACAGCACTTTATGCTCACAGTAAAACCACTGCAGCTCTTTATGGTCACTGTAAAACTACTACAGCTATTTATGGACACAGTAAAACCACTGCAGCTCTTTATGGTCACTGTAAAACCACTACAGCTCTTCATGGACACAGTAAAACCACTGCAGCTCTTAATGGTCATTGTAAAGCCACTACAGATCTTTCTGGTCACAGTAAAACCACTACAGCTCTTTCTGGTCACTGTTTGACAACTGCGGCTCTTTATGGTCACTGTAAAACCACTACAGCTCTTTCTGGTTACTATAAAACCACTGCGGCTCTTTATGGTCACTGTAAAACCACTACAGCTCTCTCTGGCCGCAGTAAAACCACTGCGGCTCTTTCTGGCCACAGTAAAACCACTGCATCTCTTTATGGTCACTGTAAAACCACTACAGCTCTTTATGGTCACTGTAAAACCACTGCAGCTCTTTATGGTCACTGTAAAACCACTGTGGCTCTTTATGGTCAGAGTAAAACCAGTGCAGCTCTTTATGGTCACTGTAAAACCACTACAGCTCTTCATGGACACAGTAAAACCACTGCAGATCTTTATGGTCATTGTAAAACCACTAAAGCACTTTATGGTCACTCTAAAACCACGACAGCTCTTTATGGTCACTGTAACATCAGTGCAGCTCTTTATGGTCACTGTAAAACCACTACAGCTCTTTATGGTCACTGTAAAACCACTACTGCTCTTTATGTTGACTGTAAGACCACTACAACTCTCTTATGGTCACTGTAAAACAACTGCAGCTCTTTATGGTCACTGTAAAACCACAACATCTCTTTATGGTCACTGTAAAAACACTCCAGCACTTTTTGGTCACTGTAAAAAAGCTACAGCTCATTATGGTCACTGTAAAACCACTGCGACTCTTTATGGTAACAGTAAAACCACTACAGCTCTTTATGGTCACTGTAAAACCACTGCGGCTCTTATGGTCACTGTAAAACCACTGTAGCTCTTTATGGTCAGTGTAAAACCACTGCAGCTCTTTATGGTCACTGTAAAACCACTGCGGCTCTTTATGGTAACAGTAAAACCACTACAGCTCTTTATGGTCACTGTAAAACCACTGCGGCTCTTATGGTCACTGTAAAACCACTGTAGCTCTTTATGGTCAGTGTAAAACCACGACAGAACTTTATGGTCACTGTAAAACCACTGCGGCTCTTATGGTCATTGTAAAACCACTACAGCTCTTATGGTCACTGTAAAATCACTGCAGCTCTTTATGGTCACTGTAAAACCTCTGCAGGTCTTTCTGGTCACTTTAAAACCACTGCAGCTCTTTATGGGCAATGTAAAACCACTACAGCTCTTTATGGTCAGTGTAAAACCACTACAGATTTTTATTGTCACTGTAAAACCACTAGAGCTCTGTATGGTCACTGTAAAACCAGTGCAGCTCTTTATGGTAACTGTAATGCCACTGCGGCACTTATGGTCACTGTAAAAACACTACAGCTCTTTATGGTCACTGTAAAACCACTGCAGCTTTTTATGGTCACTGTAAAACCACTGCAGCTCTTTATGGTCACTGTAAAACCACTGCGGCTCTTATGGTCACTGTAAAACCACTACATCTCCTTATGGTCACTGTAAAGCCACTGTGGCTCTTATGGTCACGGTAAAACCACTGCAGCTCTTTATGGTCACTGTAAAACCACTACAGCTATTTATGGACACAGTAAAACCACTGCAGCTCTTTCTGGTCACAGTAAAACCACTGCAGCTCTTTATGGTCACTGTAAAACCACTACAGCTCTTTATGGTCCCTGTAAAACCTCTGCGGCTCTTACGGTCACTGTAAAACCACAGCAGCTCTTTATGGTCACTGTAAAACCACTGTTGCTCTTATGGTCACTGTTAAACCACTGCGGCTCGTGTGGTCACTGTAAAACCACTACAGCTCTTTATGGTCAGTGGAAAAACACCACAGCGCTTTATGGTCACTGTTAAACCGCTACAGCTCTTTATGGTCACTGTAAAACCACTGCAGCTCTTTCTGGTCACAGTAAAACCAGTGCAGCTCTTTATGGTCACTGTAATACAATTGCGGCTCTTTATGGTCACTGTAAAACCACGACAGCTCTTTATGGTTACTGTAAAACCACTGCAGCTCTTTATAAGCACTCTAAAACCACTACAGCTATTTATGGACACAGTAAAACCACTGCAGCTCTTTATGGTCATTGTAAAACCACTACAGCTCTTTCTGGTCACAGTAAAACCACTACAGCTCTTCATGGACACAGTAAAACCACTGCAGCCCTTTATGGTCATTGCAAAGCCACGACAGCACTTTCTGGTCACAGTAAATCCACTACAGCTCTTTCTGGTCACTGTTTGACAACTGCGGCTCTTTATGGTCATTGTAAAACCACTGCAGCCCTTTATGGTCATTGCAAAACCACTACAGCTCTTTCTGGTCACTGTAAAACCACTGCGGCTCTTTATGGTCACTGTAAAACCACTACAGCTCTTTATGGTTACTGTAAAACCACTGGAGCTCTTTATGGCCATAGTAAAACCAGTGCAGCTCTTTATGGTCACTGTGAAACCACTACAGCTCTTTATGGTCACTGTAAAACCACTGCAGCTCTTTATGGTCACTGTAAAACCACTACAGCTTTTTATGGACACAGTAAAACCACTGCAGCTCTTTATGGGCACTGTAAAACCACTTCAGCTCTTCATGGACACAGTATAACCACTGCAGCTCTTTATGGGCACTGTAAAACCACTACAGCTCTTCATGGACACAGTAAAACCACTGCAGCCCTTTATGGTCATTGCAAAGCCACTACAGCTCTTTCTGGTCACTGTTTGACAACTGCGGCTCTTTATGGTCACTGTAAAACTACAGCTCTTTATGGTTACTGTAAAGCCACTGCAGCTCTTTATGGTCACTGTAAAACCACTACAGCTCTCTCTGGCCACAGTAAAACCACTACAGCTCTTTATGGTCACTGTAAAACCACTGCGGCTCTTTATGGTCAGAGTAAAACCACTAGAGGTCTTTATGGTCACTGTAAAACCACTGCGGCTCTTTCTGGCCTCAGTAAAACCACTGCATCTCTTTATGGTCACTGTAAAACCACGACAGCTCTTTATGGTCACTGTAAAACCACTGCAGCTCTTTATGGTCAGAGTAAAACCACTAGAGGTCTTTATGGTCACTGTAAAACCACTACAGCTCTTCATGGACACAGTAAAACCACTACAGCTCTTCATGGACACAGTAAAACCACTACAGCTCTTTCTGGTCACTGTAAAGCCACTACAGCTCTTTATGGTCACAGTAAAACCACTATAGCTCTTTATGGTCACTGTTTGACAACTGCGGCTCTTTATGGTCACTGTAAAACTACAGCTCTTTATGGTTACTGTAAAGCCACTGCAGCTCTTTATGGTCACTGTAAAACCACGAAAGCTCCTTATGGTCACTGTAAAACCACTACAGCTTTTTATGGTCAATGTAAAATTACCGCGGCTCTTTATCATCACTTTAAAAGCACTACAGCTCTTTATGGTCACTGCAAAACCACTGCGGCTCTTTATGGTCATTGTAAAACCACGAAAGCACTTTATGGTCACTCTAAAACCACGACAGCTCTTTATGGTCACTGTAACATCAGTGCAGCTCTTTAGGGTCACTGTAAAACCACTACAGCTCTTTATGGTCACTGTAAAACCACTGCTGCTCTTTATGTTTACTGTAAGAGCACTACAACTCTCTTATGGCCACTGTAAAACAACTGCAGCTCATTATGGTCACTGTAAAACCACAACAGCTCTTTATGGTCACTGTAAAAACACTCCAGCACTTTTTGGTCACTGTAAAAAAGCTACAGCTCATTATGGTCACTGTAAAACCACTGCGGCTCTTTATGGTCACATTAAAACCACTGCGGCTCTTCATGGTAACAGTAAAACCACTACAGCTCTTTATGATCACTGTAAAACCACTGCGGCTCTTATGGTCACTGTAAAACCACTGTAGCTCTTTATGCTCAGTGTAAAACCACTACAGAACTTTATGGTCACTGTAAAACCACTGCGGCTCCTATGGTCACTGTAAAACCACTACAGCTCTTATGGTCACTGTAAAATCACTGCAGCTCTTTATGGTCACTGTAAAACCTCTGCAGGTCTTTCTGGTCACTTTGAACCCACTGCAGCTCTTTATGGTCACTGTAAAACCTCTACAGCTCTTCTGGTCACTTTAAAACCACAGCAGCTCTTTATGGTCATTGCAAAATCACTACAGCTCTTTCTGGTCACTGTAAAATCACTGCGGCTCTTTATGGTCACTGTAAAACCACTACAGCTCTTTATGGTCACTGTAAAACCACTACAGCTCTTTATGGTCACTGTAAAACCACTGCATCTCTTTATGGTCACTGTGAAACCACTACAGCTCTTTATGGTCACTGTAAAACCACTGCAGATCTTTATGGTCACTGTAAAACCACTACAGCTCTTCATGGACACAGTAAAACTACTGCAGCCCTTTATGGTCATTGCAAAGCCACTACAGCTCTTTCTGGACACTTTAAAACCACTACAGCTATTTATGGTCACTGTAAAAGCACTACAGCTCTACATGGTCGCTGTAAAAACACTCCAGCACTTTTTGGTCACTGTAAAACCACTACAGCTCTTTATGGTTACTGTAATACCACTGCAGCTCTTTATGGTCACTGTAAAACCACTACAGCTCTTTATGGTTACTGTAATACCACTGCAGCTCTTTATGGTCACTGTAAAACCTCTGCTTCTCTTTATGGTCACAGTAAAACCACTACAGCTCTTTATGGTCACTGTAAAACCACTGCGGCTCTTATAGTCAAGGTAAAACCACTGCAGCTCTTTGTGTTCACTGTAAAACCACTGCGGCTCTTATGGTCACTTTAAAAGCACTACAGCTCTTTATGGTCAGAGTAAAACCACTACAGCTCTTTCTGATCACTGTAAAACCACTTCGGCTCTTATGGTCACTGTAAAACCACTACACCTCTTTATGGTCACTGTGAAACCACTACAGCTCTTTATTGTCACAGTAAAACCACTGAAGCTCTTTATGGTCACTCTAAAACCACTGCAGCTCTTTATGGTCACTGTAAAACCACTGCAGCTCTTATGGTCACTGTAAAACCACTGCAGCTCTTGATGGTGACTGTAAAACCATGACAGCTATTTATGGACACAGTAAAACCACTGCAGCTCTTTCTGGTCACAGTAATACCACTGCAGCTCTTTCTGGTCACAGTAAAACCACTGCAGCTCTTTATGGTCACTGTAAAACCACTACAGCTCTTTATGGTCACTGTAAAACCACTGCAGCTCTTTATGGTCACTGTAAAACCACTGCGGCTCTTATGGTCACTGTAAAACCACTGCATCTCCTTATGGTCACTGTAATATCACTGTGGCTCTTATGGTCACTGCAAAACCACTGTGGCTCTTGTGGTCACTGTAAAACCACTACAGCTCTTTATGGTCACTGTAAAAACACTACAGCACTTTATGGTCACTCTACAACCACTACAGCTCTTATGGTCACTGTAAAACCACTGCAGCTCTTTATGGTCACTGTAAAACCACTACATCTCTTTATGATCACTGTAAAACCACTGCAGCTCTTATGGTCACTGTAAAACCACTACAGCTCTTATGGTCACTGTAAAACCACTACACCTCTTTATGGTCACTGTGAAACCACTGCAGCTCTTTATGGTCACTCTAAAACCACTGCAGCTCTTTATGGTCACTGTGAAACCACTACAGCTATTTGTGGACACAGTAAAACCACTGCAGCTCTTTCTGGTCACATTAAAACCACTGCAGCTCTTTATGGTCACTGTAAAACCACTACAGCTCTTTATGGTCCCTGTAAAACCACTGCAGCTCTTATGGTCACTGTAAAACCACTGCAGCTCTTTAAGGTCACTGTAAAACCACTGTGGCTCTTATGGTCACTGTAAAACCACTGCGGCTCTTTGTGGTCACTGTAAAACCACTAAAGCTCTTTATGGTCTCTGTAAAACCGCTGCAGATATTTATGGTCACAGTAAAACCAGTGCAGCTCTTTATGGTCATTGTAATACAACTGCGGCTCTTTATGGTCACTGTAAAACCACTACAGCTCTTTATGGTTACTCTTAAACCACTGCAGCTCTTTATGGTCACTGTAAAACCACTACAGCTCTTTATGCTCACTGTAAAACCACTGCAGCTCTTTATGGTCCATGTAAAACCACTGTGGCTCTTTATGGTCACTTGAAAACCACTACAGCTCTTTATGGGTACTGTAAAACCACTGCAGCTCTTTATGGACACAGTAAAACCACTGCAGCTCTTTATGCTCACAGTAAAACCACTACAGCTCTTTATGGTTACTGTAAAACCACTGCAGCTCTTTATGGTCACTGTAAAACCACTACAGCTCTTTCTGGCCACAGTAAAACCACTAACGCTCTTTATGGTCACTGTAAAACCACTGCGGCTCTTTCTGGCCACAGTGAAACCACTGCATCTCTTCATGGGCACTGTAAAACTACTACAGCTCTTTATGGTCACTGTAAAACCACTACAGCTCTTTATGGTCACTGCAAAACCACTGCTGCTCTTTATGATCACTGTAAAACCACTACAGCTCTTTATGGTCACTGTAAAAGCACTGCAGCTATTTATGGACACAGTAAAACCACTGCAGCTCTTTCTGGTCACAGGAAAACCACTGCAGCTCTTTATGGTCACTGTAAAACCACTACAGCTCTTTCTAGTCACAGTAAAACCTCTGCGGCTCTTATGGTCACTGTAAAACCACTGCAGCTCTTTATGGTCACTGTAAAACCATCGTGGCTCTTATGGTCACTGTAAAACCACTGCGACTCTTGTGGTCACTGTAAAACCACTACAGCTCTTTATGGTCACTGTAAAAACACTACAGCGCTTTATGGTCTCTGTAAAACCACTGCAGCTCTTATGGTCATTGTAAAACCACTACACCTCTTTATGGTCACTGTGAAACCACTACAGCTCTTTATGGTCACAGTAAAACCACTGCAGCTCTTTATGGTCACTCTAAAACCACTACAGCTCTTTACGGTCATGGTAAAACCACTGCAGCTCTTTATGGTCACTGTAAAACCATTACAGCTATTTGTGGACACAGTAAAACCACTGCAGCTCTTTCTGGTCACTGTAAAACCACTACAGCTCTTTATGGTCACTGTAAAACCACTGCAGCTCTTTATGGTCACTGTAAAACCACTACACTGCTTTATGGTCACTGTGAAAACACTGCAGCTCTTTATGGTCACTCTAAAACCACTACAGCTCTTTACGGTCATGGTAAAACCACTGCAGCTCTTTATGGTCACTGTGAAACCACTACAGCTATTTATGGACACAGTAAAACCACTGCAGCTCTTTCTGGTCACAGTAAAACCACTGCAGCTCTTTATGGTCACTGTAAAACCACTACAGCTCTTTATGGTCCCTGTAAAACCACTGCGGCTCTTATGGTCACTGTAAAACCACTGCAGCTCTTTAAGGTCACTGTAAAACCACTGTGGCTCTTATGGTCACTGTAAAACCACTGCGGCTCTTGTGGTCACTGTAAAACCACTAACGCTCTTTATGGTCACTGTAAAACCACTGCGGCTCTTTCTGGCCACAGTGAAACCACTGCATCTCTTCATGGGCACTGTAAACCCACTGCGGCTCTTATGGTCACTGTAAAACCACTGCAGCTCTTTAAGGTCACTGTAAAACCACTGCGACTCTTGTGGTCACTGTAAAACCACTACAGCTTTTTATGGTCACTGTAAAAACACTACAGCGCTTTATGGTCTCTGTAAAACCACTGCAGCTCTTATGGTCATTGTAAAACCACTACACCTCTTTATGGTCACTGTGAAACCACTACAGCTCTTTATGGTCACTGTGAAACCTCTACAGCTCTTTATGGTCACAGTAAAACCACTGCAGCTCTTTATGGTCACTCTAAAACCACTACAGCTCTTTACGGTCACGGTAAAACCACTGCAGCTCTTTATGGTCACTGTAAAACCACTGCAGCTCTTTATGGTCACTCTAAAACCACTACAGCTCTTTACGGTCACGGTAATACCACTGCAGCTCTTTATGGTCACTGTAAAACCACTACAGCTATTTGTGGACACAGTAAAACCACTGCAGCTCTTTCTGGTCACTGTAAAACCACTACAGCTCTTATGGTCACTGTAAAACCACGACACTGCTTTATGGTCACTGTGAAAACACTGCAGCTCTTTATGGTCACTCTAAAACCACTACAGCTCTTTACGGTCATGGTAAAACCACTGCAGCTCTTTATGGTCACTGTGAAACCACTACAGCTATTTATGGACACAGTAAAACCACTGCAGCTCTTTCTGGTCACAGTAAAACCACTGCAGCTCTTTATGGTCACTGTAAAACCACTACAGCTCTTTATGGTCCCTGTAAAACCACTGCGGCTCTTATGGTCACTGTAAAACCACTGCAGCTCTTTAAGGTCACTGTAAAACCACTGTGGCTCTTATGGTCACTGTAAAACCACTGCGGCTCTTGTGGTCACTGTAAAACCACTAACGCTCTTTATGGTCACTGTAAAACCAGTGCAGCTCTTATGGTCACTGTAAAACCACTACAGCTCTTATGGTCACTGTAAAACCACTACACCTCTTTATGGTCACTGTGAAACCACTGCAGCTCTTTATGGTCACTCTAAAACCACTGCAGCTCTTTATGGTCACTGTGAAACCACTACAGCTATTTGTGGACACAGTAAAACCACTGCAGCTTTTCTGGTCACATTAAAACCACTGCAGCTCTTTATGGTCACTGTAAAACCACTACAGCTCTTTATGGTCCCTGTAAAACCACTGCAGCTCTTATGGTCACTGTAAAACCACTGCGGCTCTTTAAGGTCACTGTAAAACCACTGTGGCTCTTATGGTCACTGTAAAACCACTGCGACTCTTGTGGTCACTGTAAAACCACTAAAGCTCTTTATGGTCACAGTAAAACCAGTGCAGCTCTTTATGGTCACTGTAAAACCACTGCGGCTCTTATGGTCACTGTAAAACCACTGCAGCTCTTTAAGGTCACTGTAAAACCACTGTGGCTCTTATGGTCACTGTAAAACCACTGCGACTCTTGTGGTCACTGTAAAACCACTAAAGCTCTTTATGGTCACAGTAAAACCAGTGCAGCTCTTTATGGTCACTGTAATACAACTGCGGCTCTTTATGGTCACTGTAAAACCACTACAGCTCTTTATGGTCCATGTAAAACCACTGCGGCTCTTTATGGTCACTTTAAAACCACTACAGCTCTTTATGGTTACTGTAAAACCACTGCAGCTCCTTATGGTCACTGTAAAACCACTACAGCTCTTCATGGACACAGTAAAACCACTGCAGCTCTTTCTGCTCACAGTAAAACCACTGCAGCTCTTTATGCTCACAGTAAAACCACTACAGCTCTTTATGGTTACTGTAAAACCACTGCAGCTCTTTCTGGCCACAGTAAAACCACTACAGCTCTTTATGGTCACTGTAAAACCACTGCGGCTCTTTCTGGCCACAGTAACACCACTGCATCTCTTCATGTGCAGTGTAAAACCACTACAGCTCTTTATGGTCACTGGAAAACCACTACAGCTCTTTATGGTCACTGTAAAACCACTGCTGCTCTTTATGATCACTGTAAAACCACTACAGCTCTTTATGGTCACTGTAAAAGCACTGCAGCTATTTATGGACACAGTAAAACCACTGCAGCTCTTCATGGACACAGTAAAACCACTGCAGCTCCTTATGCTCACAGTAAAACCACTACAGCTCTTTATGGTTACTGCAAAACCACGACAGCTCTTTCTGGCCACAGTAAAACCGCTACAGCTCTTTATGGTCACTGTAAAACCACTGCGGCTCTTATGGTCACTGTAAAACCACTACATCTCCTTATGGTCACTGTAAAACAACTGTGGCTCTTATGGTCAATGTAAAACCCTCGTGGCTCTTGTGGTCACTGTAAAACCACTACAGCTATTTATGGTCACTGTAAAACAACTGTGGCTCTTATGGTCAATGTAAAACCCTCGTGGCTCTTGTGGTCACTGTAAAACTACTACAGCTATTTATGGACACAGTAAAACCACTGCAGCTCTTTATGGTCACTGTAAAACCACTACAGCTCTTCATGGACACAGTAAAACCACTGCAGCTCTTAATGGTCATTGTAAAGCCACTACAGATCTTTCTGGTCACAGTAAAACCACTACAGCTCTTTCTGGTCACTGTTTGACAACTGCGGCTCTTTATGGTCACTGTAAAACCACTACAGCTCTTTCTGGTTACTGTAAAACCACTGCGGCTCTTTATGGTCACTGTAAAACCACTACAGCTCTCTCTGGCCGCAGTAAAACCACTGCGGCTCTTTCTGGCCACAGTAAAACCACTGCATCTCTTTATGGTCACTGTAAAACCACTACAGCTCTTTATGGTCACTGTAAAACCACTGCAGCTCTTTATGGTCACTGTAAAACCACTGTGGCTCTTTATGGTCAGAGTAAAACCAGTGCAGCTCTTTATGGTCACTGTAAAACCACTACAGCTCTTCATGGACACAGTAAAACCACTGCAGCTCTTAATGGTCATTGTAAAGCCACTACAGATCTTTCTGGTCACAGTACAACCACTACAGCTCTTTCTGGTCACTGTTTGACAACTGCGGCTCTTTATGGTCACTGTAAAACCACTACAGCTCTTTCTGGTTACTGTAAAACCACTGCGGCTCTTTATGGTCACTGTAAAACCACTACAGCTCTCTCTGGCCGCAGTAAAACCACTGCGGCTCTTTCTGGCCACAGTAAAACCACTGCATCTCTTTATGGTCACTGTAAAACCACTGTGGCTCTTTATGGTCAGAGTAAAACCACTGCAGCTCTTTATGGTCACTGTAAAACCACTGTGGCTCTTTATGGTCAGAGTAAAACCAGTGCAGCTCTTTATGGTCACTGTAAAACCACTACAGCTCTTCATGGACACAGTAAAACCACTGCAGATCTTTATGGTCATTGTAAAACCACTAAAGCACTTTATGGTCACTCTAAAACCACGACAGCTCTTTATGGTCACTGTAACATCAGTGCAGCTCTTTATGGTCACTGTAAAACCACTACAGCTCTTTATGGTCACTGTAAAACCACTACTGCTCTTTATGTTGACTGTAAGACCACTACAACTCTCTTATGGTCACTGTAAAACAACTGCAGCTCTTTATGGTCACTGTAAAACCACAACAGCTCTTTATGGTCACTGTAAAAACACTCCAGCACTTTTTGGTCACTGTAAAAAAGCTACAGCTCATTATGGTCACTGTAAAACCACTGCGGCTCTTTATGGTCACTGTAAAACCACTGCAGCTCTTTATGGTCACTGTAAAACCACTGCGGCTCTTTATGGTAACAGTAAAACCACTACAGCTCTTTATGGTCACTGTAAAACCACTGCGGCTCTTATGGTCACTGTAAAACTACAGCTCTCTCTGGCCACAGTAAAACCACTACAGCTCTTTATGGTCACTGTAAAACCACTGCGGCTCTTTATGGTCAGAGTAAAACCACTAGAGGTCTTTATGGTCACTGTAAAACCACTGCGGCTCTTTCTGGCCACAGTAAAACCACTGCATCTCTTTATGGTCACTGTAAAACCACGACAGCTCTTTATGGTCACTGTAAAACCACTGCAGCTCTTTATGGTCAGAGTAAAACCACTAGAGGTCTTTATGGTCACTGTAAAACCACTACAGCTATTTATGGAATCAGTAAAACCACTCCCGCTCTTTATGGTCACTGTAGAACCACTACAGCTCTTTATGGTCACTGTAAAACCACTACAGCTCTTTATGGTTACTGTAAAACCACTACAGCTCTTCATGGACACAGTAAAACCACTACAGCTCTTTCTGGTCACTGTAAAGCCACTACAGCTCTTTATGGTCACAGTAAAACCACTATAGCTCTTTATGGTCACTGTTTGACAACTGCGGCTCTTTATGGTCACTGTAAAACTACAGCTCTTTATGGTTACTGTAAAGCCACTGCAGCTCTTTATGGTCACTGTAAAACCACGAAAGCTCCTTATGGTCACTGTAAAACCACTACAGCTTTTTATGGTCAATGTAAAATTACCGCGGCTCTTTATCATCACTTTAAAAGCACTACAGCTCTTTATGGTCACTGCAAAACCACTGCGGCTCTTTATGGTCATTGTAAAACCACGAAAGCACTTTATGGTCACTCTAAAACCACGACAGCTCTTTATGGTCACTGTAACATCAGTGCAGCTCTTTAGGGTCACTGTAAAACCACTACAGCTCTTTATGGTCACTGTAAAACCACTGCTGCTCTTTATGTTTACTGTAAGAGCACTACAACTCTCTTATGGCCACTGTAAAACAACTGCAGCTCATTATGGTCACTGTAAAACCACAACAGCTCTTTATGGTCACTGTAAAAACACTCCAGCACTTTTTGGTCACTGTAAAAAAGCTACAGCTCATTATGGTCACTGTAAAACCACTGCGGCTCTTTATGGTCACATTAAAACCACTGCGGCTCTTTATGGTAACAGTAAAACCACTACAGCTCTTTATGATCACTGTAAAACCACTGCGGCTCTTATGGTCACTGTAAAACCACTGTAGCTCTTTATGCTCAGTGTAAAACCACTACAGAACTTTATGGTCACTGTAAAACCACTGCGGCTCCTATGGTCACTGTAAAACCACGACAGCTCTTATGGTCACTGTAAAATCACTGCAGCTCTTTATGGTCACTGTAAAACCTCTGCAGGTCTTTCTGGTCACTTTGAACCCACTGCAGCTCTTTATGGTCACTGTAAAACCTCTACAGCTCTTCTGGTCACTTTAAAACCACAGCAGCTCTTTATGGTCATTGCAAAATCACTACAGCTCTTTCTGGTCACTGTAAAATCACTGCGGCTCTTTATGGTCACTGTAAAACCACTACAGCTCTTTATGGTCACTGTAAAACCACTACAGCTCTTTATGGTCACTGTAAAACCACTGCATCTCTTTATGGTCACTGTGAAACCACTACAGCTCTTTATGGTCACTGTAAAACCACTACAGCTCTTCATGGACACAGTAAAACTACTGCAGCCCTTTATGGTCATTGCAAAGCCACTACAGCTCTTTCTGGACACTTTAAAACCACTACAGCTATTTATGGTCACTGTAAAAGCACTACAGCTCTACATGGTCGCTGTAAAAACACTCCAGCACTTTTTGGTCACTGTAAAACCACTACAGCTCTTTATGGTTACTGTAATACCACTGCAGCTCTTTATGGTCACTGTAAAACCACTACAGCTCTTTATGGTTACTGTAATACCACTGCAGCTCTTTATGGTCACTGTAAAACCTCTGCTTCTCTTTATGGTCACAGTAAAACCACTACAGCTCTTTATGGTCACTGTAAAACCACTGCGGCTCTTATAGTCAAGGTAAAACCACTGCAGCTCTTTGTGTTCACTGTAAAACCACTGCGGCTCTTATGGTCACTTTAAAAGCACTACAGCTCTTTATGGTCAGAGTAAAACCACTACAGCTCTTTCTGATCACTGTAAAACCACTTCGGCTCTTATGGTCACTGTAAAACCACTACACCTCTTTATGGTCACTGTGAAACCACTACAGCTCTTTATTGTCACAGTAAAACCACTGAAGCTCTTTATGGTCACTCTAAAACCACTGCAGCTCTTTATGGTCACTGTAAAACCACTGCAGCTCTTATGGTCACTGTAAAACCACTGCAGCTCTTGATGGTGACTGTAAAACCATGACAGCTATTTATGGACACAGTAAAACCACTGCAGCTCTTTCTGGTCACAGTAAAACCACTGCAGCTCTTTCTGGTCACAGTAAAACCACTGCAGCTCTTTATGGTCACTGTAAAACCACTACAGCTCTTTATGGTCACTGTAAAACCACTGCAGCTCTTTATGGTCACTGTAAAACCACTGCGGCTCTTATGGTCACTGTAAAACCACTGCATCTCCTTATGGTCACTGTAATATCACTGTGGCTCTTGTGGTCACTGTAAAACCACTACAGCTCTTTATGGTCACTGTAAAAACACTACAGCACTTTATGGTCACTCTACAACCACTACAGCTCTTATGGTCACTGTAAAACCACTGCAGCTCTTTATGGTCACTGTAAAACCACTACATCTCTTTATGATCACTGTAAAACCACTGCAGCTCTTATGGTCACTGTAAAACCACTACAGCTCTTATGGTCACTGTAAAACCACTACACCTCTTTATGGTCACTGTGAAACCACTGCAGCTCTTTATGGTCACTCTAAAACCACTGCAGCTCTTTATGGTCACTGTGAAACCACTACAGCTATTTGTGGACACAGTAAAACCACTGCAGCTCTTTCTGGTCACATTAAAACCACTGCAGCTCTTTATGGTCACTGTAAAACCACTACAGCTCTTTATGGTCCCTGTAAAACCACTGCAGCTCTTATGGTCTCTGGAAAACCACTGCAGCTCTTTAAGGTCACTGTAAAACCACTGTGGCTCTTATGGTCACTGTAAAACCACTGCGGCTCTTTGTGGTCACTGTAAAACCACTAAAGCTCTTTATGGTCTCTGTAAAACCGCTGCAGCTATTTATGGTCACAGTAAAACCAGTGCAGCTCTTTATGGTCACTGTAATACAACTGCGGCTCTTTATGGTCACTGTAAAACCACTGCAGCTCTTGATGGTGACTGTAAAACCATGACAGCTATTTATGGACACAGTAAAACCACTGCAGCTCTTTATGGTCACTGTAATACCACTGCAGCTCTTTCTGGTCACAGTAAAACCACTGCAGCTCTTTATGGTCACTGTAAAACCACTACAGCTCTTTATGGTCACTGTAAAACCACTGCAGCTCTTTATGGTCACTGTAAAACCACTGCGGCTCTTATGGTCACTGTAAAACCACTGCATCTCCTTATGGTCACTGTAATATCACTGTGGCTCTTATGGTCACTGCAAAACCACTGTGGCTCTTGTGGTCACTGTAAAACCACTACAGCTCTTTATGGTCACTGTAAAAACACTACAGCACTTTATGGTCACTCTACAACCACTACAGCTCTTATGGTCACTGTAAAACCACTGCAGCTCTTTATGGTCACTGTAAAACCACTACATCTCTTTATGATCACTGTAAAACCACTGCAGCTCTTATGGTCACTGTAAAACCACTACAGCTCTTATGGTCACTGTAAAACCACTACACCTCTTTATGGTCACTGTGAAACCACTGCAGCTCTTTATGGTCACTCTAAAACCACTGCAGCTCTTTATGGTCACTGTGAAACCACTACAGCTATTTGTGGACACAGTAAAACCACTGCAGCTCTTTCTGGTCACATTAAAACCACTGCAGCTCTTTATGGTCACTGTAAAACCACTACAGCTCTTTATGGTCCCTGTAAAACCACTGCAGCTCTTATGGTCTCTGGAAAACCACTGCAGCTCTTTATGGTCACTCTAAAACCACTGCAGCTCTTTATGGTCACTGTGAAACCACTACAGCTATTTGTGGACACAGTAAAACCACTGCAGCTCTTTCTGGTCACATTAAAACCACTGCAGCTCTTTATGGTCACTGTAAAACCACTACAGCTCTTTATGGTCCCTGTAAAACCACTGCAGCTCTTATGGTCACTGTAAAACCACTGCAGCTCTTTAAGGTCACTGTAAAACCACTGTGGCTCTTATGGTCACTGTAAAACCACTGCGGCTCTTTGTGGTCACTGTAAAACCACTAAAGCTCTTTATGGTCTCTGTAAAACCGCTGCAGCTATTTATGGTCACAGTAAAACCAGTGCAGCTCTTTATGGTCACTGTAATACAACTGCGGCTCTTTATGGTCACTGTAAAACCACTACAGCTCTTTATGGTTACTCTTAAACCACTGCAGCTCTTTATGGTCACTGTAAAACCACTACAGCTCTTTATGCTCACTGTAAAACCAATACAGCTCTTTATGGTTACTCTTAAACCACTGCAGCTCTTTATGGTCACTGTAAAACTACTACAGCTCTTTATGGTCACTGTAAAACCACTACAGCTCTTTATGGTCACTGCAAAACCACTGCTGCTCTTTATGATCAGTGTAAAACCACTACAGCTCTTTATGGTCACTGTAAAAGCACTGCAGCTATTTATGGACACAGTAAAACCACTGCAGCTCTTTCTGGTCACAGTAAAACCACTGCAGCTCTTTATGGTCACTGTAAAACCACTACAGCTCTTTCTAGTCACAGTAAAACCACTGCGGCTCTTATGGTCACTGTAAAACCACTGCAACTCTTTATGGTCACTGTAAAACCATCGTGGCTCTTATGGTCACTGTAAAACCACTGCGACTCTTGTGGTCACTGTAAAACCACTACAGCTCTTTATGGTCACTGTAAAAACACTACAGCGCTTTATGGTCTCTGTAAAACCACTGCAGCTCTTATGGTCATTGTAAAACCACTACACCTCTTTATGGTCACTGTGAAACCACTACAGCTCTTTATGGTCACAGTAAAACCACTGCAGCTCTTTATGGTCACTCTAAAACCACTACAGCTCTTTACGGTCACGGTAAAACCACTGCAGCTCTTTATGGTCACTGTAAAACCATTACAGCTATTTGTGGACACAGTAAAACCACTGCAGCTCTTTCTGGTCACTGTAAAACCACTACAGCTCTTATGGTCACTGTAAAACCACTGCAGCTCTTTATGGTCACTCTAAAACCACTACATTTCTTTATGGTCACTGTAAAACCACTGCAGCTCTTATGGTCACTGTAAAACCACTACACTGCTTTATGGTCACTGTGAAAACACTGCAGCTCTTTATGGTCACTCTAAAACCACTACAGCTCTTTACGGTCATGGTAAAACCACTGCAGCTCTTTATGGTCACTGTGAAACCACTACAGCTATTTATGGACACAGTAAAACCACTGCAGCTCTTTCTGGTCACAGTAAAACCACTGCAGCTCTTTATGGTCACTGTAAAACCACTACAGCTCTTTATGGTCCCTGTAAAACCACTGCGGCTCTTATGGTCACTGTAAAACCACTGCAGCTCTTTAAGGTCACTGTAAAACCACTGTGGCTCTTATGGTCACTGTAAAACCACTGCGGCTCTTGTGGTCACTGTAAAACCACTAACGCACTTTATGGTCACTGTAAAACCACTGCGGCTCTTTCTGGCCACAGTGAAACCACTGCATCTCTTCATGGGCACTGTAAACCCACTGCGGCTCTTATGGTCACTGTAAAACCACTGCAGCTCTTTAAGGTCACTGTAAAACCACTGCGACTCTTGTGGTCACTGTAAAACCACTACAGATTTTTATGGTCACTGTAAAAACACTACAGCGCTTTATGGTCTCTGTAAAACCACTGCAGCTCTTATGGTCATTGTAAAACCACTACACCTCTTTATGGTCACTGTGAAACCACTACAGCTCTTTATGGTCACAGTAAAACCACTGCAGCTCTTTATGGTCACTCTAAAACCACTACAGCTCTTTACGGTCACGGTAAAACCACTGCAGCTCTTTATGGTCACTGTAAAACCACTGCAGCTCTTTATGGTCACTCTAAAACCACTACAGCTCTTTACGGTCACGGTAAAACCACTGCAGCTCTTTATGGTCACTGTAAAACCACTACAGCTATTTGTGGACACAGTAAATCCACTGCAGCTCTTTCTGGTCACTGTAAAACCACTACAGCTCTTATGGTCACTGTAAAACCACGACACTGCTTTATGGTCACTGTGAAAACACTGCAGCTCTTTATGGTCACTCTAAAACCACTACAGCTCTTTACGGTCATGGTAAAACCACTGCAGCTCTTTATGGTCACTGTGAAACCACTACAGCTATTTATGGACACAGTAAAACCACTGCAGCTCTTTCTGGTCACAGTAAAACCACTGCAGCTCTTTATGGTCACTGTAAAACCACTACAGCTCTTTATGGTCCCTGTAAAACCACTGCGGCTCTTATGGTCACTGTAAAACCACTGCAGCTCTTTAAGGTCACTGTAAAACCACTGTGGCTCTTATGGTCACTGTAAAACCACTGCGGCTCTTGTGGTCACTGTAAAACCACTAACGCTCTTTATGGTCACTGTAAAACCAGTGCAGCTCTTATGGTCACTGTAAAACCACTACAGCTCTTATGGTCACTGTAAAACCACTACAGCTCTTTATGGTCCATGTAAAACCACTGCGGCTCTTTATGGTCACTTTAAAACCACTACAGCTCTTTATGGTTACTGTAAAACCACTGCAGCTCCTTATGGTCACTGTAAAACCACTACAGCTCTTCATGGACACAGTAAAACCACTGCAGCTCTTTATGCTCACAGTAAAACCACTGCAGCTCTTTATGCTCACAGTAAAACCACTACAGCTCTTTATGGTCACTGTAAAACCACTGCGGCTCTTTCTGGCCACAGTAACACCACTGCATCTCTTCATGTGCAGTGTAAAACCACTACAGCTCTTTATGTTCACTGGAAAACCACTACAACTCTTTATGGTCACTGTAAAACCACTGCTGCTCTTTATGATCACTGTAAAACCACTACAGCTCTTTATGGTCACTGTAAAAGCACTGCAGCTATTTATGGACACAGTAAAACCACTGCAGCTCTTCATGGACACAGTAAAACCACTGCAGCTCCTTATGCTCACAGTAAAACCACTACAGCTCTTTATGGTTACTGCAAAACCACGACAGCTCTTTCTGGCCACAGTAAAACCGCTACAGCTCTTTATGGTCACTGTAAAACCACTGCGGCTCTTATGGTCACTGTAAAACCACTACATCTCCTTATGGTCACTGTAAAACAACTGTGGCTCTTATGGTCAATGTAAAACCCTCGTGGCTCTTGTGGTCACTGTAAAACCACTACAGCTCTTTATGGTCACTGTAAAACAACTGTGGCTCTTATGGTCAATGTAAAACCCTCGTGGCTCTTGTGGTCACTGTAAAACTACTACAGCTATTTATGGTCACAGTAAAACCACTGCAGCTCTTTATGGTCACTGTAAAACCACTACAGCTCTTCATGGACACAGTAAAACCACTGCAGCTCTTAATGGTCATTGTAAAGCCACTACAGATCTTTCTGGTCACAGTACAACCACTACAGCTCTTTCTGGTCACTGTTTGACAACTGCGGCTCTTTATGGTCACTGTAAAACCACTACAGCTCTTTCTGGTTACTGTAAAACCACTGCGGCTCTTTATGGTCACTGTAAAACCACTACAGCTCTCTCTGGCCGCAGTAAAACCACTGCGGCTCTTTCTGGCCACAGTAAAACCACTGCATCTCTTTATGGTCACTGTAAAACCACTACAGCTCTTTATGGTCACTGTAAAACCACTGCAGCTCTTTATGGTCACTGTAAAACCACTGTGGCTCTTTATGGTCAGAGTAAAACCAGTGCAGCTCTTTATGGTCACTGTAAAACCACTACAGCTCTTCATGGACACAGTAAAACCACTGCAGATCTTTATGGTCATTGTAAAACCACTAAAGCACTTTATGGTCACTCTAAAACCACGACAGCTCTTTATGGTCACTGTAACATCAGTGCAGCTCTTTATGGTCACTGTAAAACCACTACAGCTCTTTATGGTCACTGTAAAACCACTACTGCTCTTTATGTTGACTGTAAGACCACTACAACTCTCTTATGGTCACTGTAAAACAACTGCAGCTCTTTATGGTCACTGTAAAACCACAACAGCTCTTTATGGTCACTGTAAAAACACTCCAGCACTTTTTGGTCACTGTAAAAAAGCTACAGCTCATTATGGTCACTGTAAAACCACTGCGGCTCTTTATGGTCACTGTAAAACCACTGCAGCTCTTTATGGTCACTGTAAAACCACTGCGGCTCTTTATGGTAACAGTAAAACCACTACAGCTCTTTATGGTCACTGTAAAACCACTGCGGCTCTTATGGTCACTGTAAAACCACTGTAGCTCTTTATGGTCAGTGTAAAACCACGACAGAACTTTATGGTCACTGTAAAACCACTGCGGCTCTTATGGTCATTGTAAAACCACTACAGCTCTTATGGTCACTGTAAAATCACTGCAGCTCTTTATGGTCACTTTAAAACCACTGCAGCTCTTTATGGTCACTGTAAAACCTCTGCAGGTCTTTCTGGTCACTTTAAAACCACTGCAGCTCTTTATGGTCACTGTAAAACCTCGACAGCTCTTCTGGTCACTTTAAAACCACAGCAGCTCTTTATGGGCAATGTAAAACCACTACAGCTCTTTATGGTCAGTGTAAAACCACTACAGATTTTTATTGTCACTGTAAAACCACTACAGCTCTGTATGGTCACTGTAAAACCAGTGCAGCTCTTTATGGTAACTGTAATGCCAGTGCGGCACTTATGGTCACTGTAAAAACACTACAGCTCTTTATGGTCACTGTAAAACCACTGCTGCTTTTTATGGTCACTGTAAAACCACTGCAGCTCTTTATGGTCACTGTAAAACCACTGCGGCTCTTATGGTCACTGTAAAACCACTACATCTCCTTATGGTCACTGTAAAGCCACTGTGGCTCTTATGGTCACGGTCAAACCACTGCAGCTCTTTATGGTCACTGTAAAACCACTACAGCTATTTATGGACACAGTAAAACCACTGCAGCTCTTTCTGGTCACAGTAAAACCACTGCAGCTCTTTATGGTCACTGCAAAACCACTACAGATCTTTATGGTCCCTGTAAAACCACTGCGGCTCTTACGGTCACTGTAAAACCACAGCAGCTCTTTATGGTCACTGTAAAACCACTACAACTCTTTATGGTCACTGTAAAACCACTGCTGCTCTTTATGATCACTGTAAAACCACTACAGCTCTTTATGGTCACTGTAAAAGCACTGCAGCTATTTATGGACACAGTAAAACCACTGCAGCTCATTCTGGTCACAGTAAAACCACTGCAGCTCTTTATGGTCACTGTAAAACCACTACAGCTCTTTCTGGTCACAGTAAAACCACTGCGGCTCTTATGGTCACTGTAAAACCACTGCAGCTCTTTATGGTCACTGTAAAACCATCGTGGCTCTTATGGTCACTGTAAAACCACTGCGACTCTTGTGGTCACTGTAAAACCACTACAGCTCTTTATGGTCACTGTAAAAACACTACAGCGCTTTATGGTCTCTGTAAAACCACTGCAGCTCTTATGGTCATTGTAAAACCACTACACCTCTTTATGGTCACTGTGAAACCACTACAGCTCTTTATGGTCACAGTAAAACCACTGCAGCTCTTTATGGTCACTCTAAAACCACTACAGCTCTTTGCGGTCACGGTAAAACCACTGCAGCTCTTTATGGTCACTGTAAAACCACTACAGCTATTTGTGGACACAGTAAAACCACCGCAGCTCTTTCTGGTCACTGTAAAACCACTACAGCTCTTATGGTCACTGTAAAACCACTTCAGCTCTTTATGGTCACTCTAAAACCACTACATTTCTTTATGGTCACTGTAAAACCACTGCAGCTCTTATGGTCACTGTAAAACCACTACAGCTCTTATGGTCACTGTAAAACCACTACACTGCTTTATGGTCACTGTGAAAACACTGCAGCTCTTTATGGTCACTCTAAAACCACTACAGCTCTTTACGGTCATGGTAAAACCACTGCAGCTCTTTATGGTCACTGTGAAACCACTACAGCTATTTATGGACACAGTAAAACCACTGCAGCTCTTTCTGGTCACAGTAAAACCACTGCAGCTCTTTATGGTCACTGTAAAACCACTACAGCTCTTTATGGTCCCTGTAAAACCACTGCGGCTCTTATGGTCACTGTAAAACCACTGCAGCTCTTTAAGGTCACTGTAAAACCACTGTGGCTCTTATGGTCACTGTAAAACCACTGCGGCTCTTGTGGTCACTGTAAAACCACTAACGCTCTTTATGGTCACTGTAAAACCAGTGCAGCTCTTATGGTCACTGTAAAACCACTACAGCTCTTATGGTCACTGTAAAACCACTACACCTCTTTATGGTCACTGTGAAAATACTGCAGCTCTTTATGGTCACTCTAAAACCACTACAGCTCTTTACGGCACGGTAAAACCACTGCAGCTCTTTATGGTCACTGTGAAACCACTACAGCTATTTGTGGACACAGTAAAACCACTGCAGCTCTTTCTGGTCACAGTAAAACCACTACAGCTCTTTATGGTCACTTTAAAACCACTACATCTCTTTATGGTCCCTGTAAAACCACTGCGGCTCTTATGGTCACTGTAAAACCACTGCAGCTCTTTAAGGTCACTGTAAAACCACTGTGGCTCTTATGGTCACTGTAAAACCACTGCGACTCTTGTGGTCACAGTAAAACCACTAAAGCTCTTTATGGTCACAGTAAAACCAGTGCAGCTCTTTATAGTCACTGTAATACAACTGCGGCTCTTTATGGTCACTGTAAAACCACTACAGCTCTTTATGGTCCATGTAAAACCACTGCGGCTCTTTATGGTCACTTTAAAACCACTACAGCTCTTTATGGTTACTGTAAAACCACTGCAGCTCCTTATGGTCACTGTAAAACCACTACAGCTCTTCATGGACACAGTAAAACCACTGCAGCTCTTTATGCTCACAGTAAAACCACTGCAGCTCTTTATGCTCACAGTAAAACCACTACAGCTCTTTATGGTTACTGTAAAACCACTGCAGCTCTTTCTGGCCACAGTAAAACCACTACAGCTCTTTATGGTCACTGTAAAACCACTGCGGCTCTTTCTGGCCACAGTAACACCACTGCATCTCTTCATGTGCAGTGTAAAACCACTACAGCTCTTTATGTTCACTGGAAAACCACTACAGCTCTTTATGGTCACTGTAAAACCACTGATGCTCTTTATGATCACTGTAAAACCACTACAGCTCTTTATGGTCACTGTAAAAGCACTGCAGCTATTTATGGACACAGTAAAACCACTGCATCTCCTTATGCTCACAGTAAAACCACTGCAGCTCTTCATGGACACAGTAAAACCACTGCATCTCCTTATGCTCACAGTAAAACCACTACAGCTCTTTATGGTTACTGCAAAACCACGACAGCTCTTTCTGGCCACAGTAAAACCGCTACAGCTCTTTATGGTCACTGTAAAACCACTGCGGCTCTTATGGTCACTGTAAAACCACTACATCTCCTTATGGTCACTGTAAAACAACTGTGGCTCTTATGGTCAATGTAAAACCCTCGTGGTTCTTGTGGTCACTGTAAAACCACTACAGCTCTTTATGGTCACTGTAAAAACACTACAGCGCTTTATGGTCACTCTAAAACCACTACAGCTCTTATGGTCACTGTAAAACCACTGCAGCTCTTTATGGTCACTGTAAAAACACTACATCTCTTTATGGTCACTGTAAAACCACTGCAGCTCTTATCGTCACTGTAAAACCACTACAGCTCTTATGGTCACTGTAAAACCACTACACCTCTTTATGGTCACTCTAAAACCACTACAGCTCTTTACGGTCACGGTAAAACCACTGCAGCTCTTTATGGTCACTGTGAAACCACTACAGCTATTTATGGTCACTGTAAAACCACTACAGCTCTTTATGGTCCCTGTAAAACCACTACAGCTCTTTATGGTCCCTGTAAAACCACTGCTGCTCTTTATGGTCACTGTAAAACCACTACAGCTCTTTATGCTCACAGTAAAACCACTGCAGCTCTTTATGGTCCATGTAAAACCACTGCGGCTCTTTATGGTCACTTTAAAACCACTACAGCTCTTTATGGTTACTGTAAAACCACTGCAGCTCTTTATGGTCACTGTAAAACCACTACAGCTCTTCATGGACACAGTAAAACCACTGCAGCTCTTTATGCTCACAGTAAAACCACTACAGCTCTTTATGGTTACTGTAAAACCACTGCAGCTCTTTATGGTCACTGTAAAACCACTACAGCTCTTTCTGGCCACAGTAAACCCACTACAGCTCTTGATGGTCACTGTAAAACCACTGCGGCTCTTTCTGGCCACAGTAAAACCACTGCATCTCTTCATGGGCAGTGTAAAACCACTACAGCTCTTTATGGTCACTGGAAAACCACTACAGCTCTTTATGGTCACTGTAAAACCACTGCTGCGCTTTATGATCACTGTAAAACCACTACAGCTCTTTATGGTCACTGTAAAAGCACTGCAGCTATTTATGGACACAGTAAAACCACTGCAGCTCTTCATGGACACAGTAAAACCACTGCAGCTCCTTATGCTCACAATAAAACCACGACAGCTCTTTATGGTTACTGTAAAACCACGACAGCTCTTTCTGGCTACAGTAAAACCGCTACAGCTCTTTATGGTCACTGTAGAACCACTGCGGCTCTTATGGTCACTGTAAAACCACTACATCTCCTTATGGTCACTGTAAAACAACTGTGGCTCTTATGGTCACTGTAAAACCACTGTGGCTCTTGTGGTCACTGTAAAACCACTACAGCTCTTTATCGTCACTGTAAAAACAATACAGCGCTTTATGGTCACTCTAAAACCACTACAGCTCTTATGGTCACTGTAAAACCACTGCAGCTCTTTATGGTCACTGTAAAAACACTACATCTCTTATGGTCACTGTAAAACCACTACAGCTCTTATGGTCACTGTAAAACCACTACACCTCTTTATGGTCACTCTAAAACCACTACAGCTCTTTACGGTCACGGTAAAACCACTGCAGCTCTTTATGGTCACTGTGAAACCACTACAGCTATTTATGGTCACTGTAAAACCACTACAGCTCTTTATGGTCCCTGTAAAACCAATACAGCTCTTTACGGTCCCTGTAAAACCACTGCGGCTCTTATGGTCACTGTAAAACCACTGCAGCTCTTGAAGGTCACTGTAAAACCACTGTGGCTCTTATGGTCACTGTAAAACCACTGCGGCTCTTGTGGTCACTGTAAAACCACCAAAGCTCTTAATGGTCACTGTAAAATCGCTGCAGCTCTTTATGGTCACAGTAAAACCAGTGCAGCTCTTTATGGTCACTGTAAAACAAGTGCGGCTCTTTATGGTCACTCTAAAATCACTACAGCTCTTTATGGTTACTGTTAAACCACTGCAGCTCTTTCTGGCCACAGTAAAATCACTACAGCTCCTTATGGTCACTGTAAAACCACTGTGGCTCTTTCTGGCCACAGTAAAACCACTGCATCTCTTCATGGGCACTGTAAAACCACTACAGCTCTTTATGGTCACTGTAAAACCACTGCTGCTCTTTATGATCACTGTAAAACCACTACAGCTCTTTATGGTCACTGTAAAAGCACTGCGGCTATTTATGGACACAGTAAAACCACTGCAGCTCTTTCTGGTCACAGTAAAACCACTGCAGCTCTTTATGGTCACTGTAAAACCACTACAGCTCTTTATGGTCCCTGTAAAACCACTGTGGCTCTTATGGTCACTGTAAAACCACTGCGATTCTTGTGGTCACTGTAAAACCACTACAGCTCTTTATGGTCCCTGTAAAACCACTACAGCGCTTTATGGTCTCTGTAAAACCACTACACCTCTTTATGGTCACTGTGAAACCACTGCAGCTCTTTATGGTCACAGTAAAACCACTGCAGCTCTTTATGGTCACTCTAAAACCACTACAGCTCTTTACGGTCACGATAAAACCACTGCAGCTCTTTATGGTCACTGTAAACCACTACAGCTATTTGTGGACACAGTAAAACCACTACAGCTCTTTATGGTCCCTGTAAAACCACTGCGGCTCTTATGGTCACTGTAAAACCACTGCAGCTCTTTAAGGTCACTGCAAAACCACTGTGGCTCTTATGGTCACTGTAAAACCACTAAAGATCTTTATGGTCACAGTAAAACCACTACAGCTCTTAATGGTTACTGTAAAACCACTGCAGCTCTTTCTGGTCACTGTAAAACCACTGCAGCTCTTTATGCTCACAGTAAAACCACTGCAGCTCTTTATGGTCACTGTAAAACCACTACAGCTCTTTGTGGTTACTGTAAAACCACTGCAGCTCTTTATGGTCATTGTAAAAACACTACAGCTCTTTCTGGTCCATTTAAACCACTGCAGCTCTTTATGGTTACTGTAAAACAACTGCAGCTCTTTATGGTCACTGTAAAACCACTGCAGCTCTTCATGGACACAGTAAAACCACTGCAGCTCTTTATGGTCACTGTAAAACCACGACAGCTCTTTCTGGCCACAGTAAAACCACTACAGCTCTTTATGGTCACTGTAAAACCACTTTGGCTCTTTCTGGCCACAGTAAAACCACTGCATCTCTTTATGGGCACTGTAAAACCACTACAGCTCTTTACGGTCACTGTAAAACCACGTCAGCTCTTTATGGTCACTGTAAAACCACGACAGCTCTTTATGGCCACTGTAAAACCAGTGCTGCTCTTTATGATCACTGTAAAACCACTACAGCTCTTTATGGTCACTGTAAAACCACTGCATCTCTTTATGGGCACTGTAAAACCACTACAGCTCTTTACGGTCACTGTAAAACCACGACAGCTCTTTATGGTCACTGTAAAACCACGACAGCTCTTTATGGCCACTGTAAAAACAGTGCTGCTCTTTATGATCACTGTAAAACCACTACAGCTCTTTATGGTCACTGTAAAACCACTGCGGCTCTTTATGATCACTGTAAAACCACTGCGGCTCTTTATGATCACTGTAAAACCACTACACCTCATTCTGGTTACTGTAAAACCACGAAAGCGCTTGTGGTCACTGTAAAACCACTACAGCTCTTTATGGTCAGAGTTAAACCGCTAGAGGTCTTTATGGTCACTGTAAAACCACTATAGCTATTTGTGGACACAGTAAATCCACTGCAGCTCTTCATGGACACAGTAAAACCACTGCAGCTCTTTATGGTCACTGTAAAACCACAACAGCTCTTTATGGTCACTGCAAAACCACTGTGGCTCTTTATGGTCATTGTAAAATCACTATAGGTCTTTATGGTCACTCGAAAACCACTACAGCTCTTTATGGTCACTGTAAAACCACTACAGCTCTTTATGGTCACTGTAAAACCACTACAGCTTTTTATTAGATTAGATTAGATTAGATTAGATTACTTACAGTGTGGAAACAGGCCCTTCGGCCCAACAAGTCCACACCGCCCCGCCGAAGCGTAACCCACCCATACCCCTACATCTACATCTACATCTACCCCTTACCTAACACTGCAGGCAATTTAGCATGGCCAATTCACCTGACCTGCACATCTTTGGACTGTGGGAGGAAACCGGAGTACCCGGAGGAAACCCACGCAGACACGGAGAGAACGTGCAAACTTCACACAGTTAGTCGCCTGAGGCGGGAATTGAACCCGGGTCTCTGGCGCTGTGAGGCAGCAGTGCTAACCACTGGTCACTGGTCACTGTAAAATGACTGCGGCTCTTTATCATCACTTTAAAACCACTACAGCTCTTTATGGTCACTGCAAAACCACTACAGCTCTTTATGGTCACTCTAAAACCACTACAGCTCTTTATGGTCACTGTAACATCAGTGCAGCTCTTTATGGTCACTGTAAAACCACTACAGCTCTTTATGGTCACTGTAAAACCACTACAGCTCTTTATGGTCACTGTAAAACCACTGCAGCCCTTTATGTTCATTGTAAGACCACTACAGCTCTCTTATGGTCACTGTAAAACAACTGCAGCTCTTTATGGTCACTGTAAAACCACGACAGCTCTTTATGGTCACTGTAAAAAACTCCAGCACGTTTTGGTGACTGTAAAAACTCTACATCTCATTATGGTCACTGTAAAACCACTGCGGCTCTTTATGGTCACTGTAAAACCACTGCAGCTCTTTATGGTCACTGTAAATCCTCTACAGCTCTGTATGGTCACTGTAAAACCAGTGCAGCCTTTTATGGTCACTGGAAAACCACTACAGCTATTTATGGTCACTGTAAAACCACTGCAGCTCTTTACGGCCACAGTAAAACCACTGCAGCTCTTTCTGGTCACTTTAAAACCACTACAGCTCTTTATGGTCACTGCAAAACCACTGCGGCTCTTTATGGTCATTGTAAAACCACTAAAGCACTTCATGGTCACTGTAAAACCACGACAGCTCTTTATGGTCACTGTAAAAACACTCCAGCATTTTTTGGTCACTGTAAAACCACTAGAGCTTTTTATGGTCACTGCAAAACCACTGTGGCTCTTTATGGTCATTGTAAACCCACTAAAGCACTTTATATTCAATCTAAAACCACTACAGCTCTTTATGGTCACTGTAACATCAGTGCAGCTCTTTATGGTCACTGTAAAACCACTACAGCTCTTTATGGTCACTGTAAAACCACTGCTGCCGTTTATGTTCACTGTAAGACCGCTACAGCTCTCTTATGGTCACTGTAAAACAACTGCAGCTCTTATAGTCACTGTAAAACCATGACAGCTCTTTATGGTCACTGTAAAAACACTCCAGCACTTTTTGGTGACTGTAAAAACCCTACATCTCATTATGGTCACTGTAAAACTACTGTGGCTCTTTATGGTCACTGTAAAACCACTGCAGCTCTTTATGGTCACTGTAAAACCACTGCGGCTCTTTATGGTCACAGTAAAACCACTACAGCTCTTTATGGTCACTGTAAAACCTCTGCAGGTCTTTCTGGTCACTTTACAACCAATGCAGCTCTTTATGGTCACTGTAAAACCTCTACAGCTCCTCTGGTCACTTTAAAACCACAGCAGCTCTTTATGGTCAATGTAAAACCACTACAGCACTTTATAGTCACTGTAAAACCACTGCAGCTCTTTATGGTCACTGCAAAACCACTACAGCTCTGTATGGTCACTGTAAAACCAGTGCAGCTCTTTATGGTAGCTGTGATGCCACTGCGGCACTTATGGTCACTGTAAAAACACTACAGCTCTTTATGGTCACTGTAAAACCACTACAGCTTTTTATGGTCACTGTAAAACCACTGCAGCTCTTTATGGTCACTGTAATACCACTGAGGCACTTATGGTCACTGTAAAACCACTGCAGCTCTTTATAGTAACTGTAAAACCACTACATCTCTACATGGTCTCAATAAAACCACTACATCTCTTTATGGTCATTGTAAAACTACTACAGCTCTTATGGTCAGTGCAAAACGAATGCATCTCTTTATGGTCATTGTAAAATCACTGCGGCTCTTGATGGTCACTTAAAAACCACTGCGTCTCTTATGGTCACTGTAAAGCCAATGCGTCACTTATGGTCACTGTAAAACCACGACAGCTCTTTATGGTCACTGTAAAACCTCTGCAGGTCTTTCTGGTCACTTTAAAACCACTGCAGCTCTTTATGGTCACTATAAAACCTCTACAGCTCTTCTCGTCACTTTAAAACCACAGCAGCTCTTTATGGTCAATGTAAAACCACTACAGCTCTTTATGGTCACTGTAAAACCACTGCAGCTCTTTATGGTCACTGTAAAACCACTACAGCTCTGTATGGTCACTGTAAAACCAGTGCAGCTCTTTATGGTAACTGTAATGCCACTGCGGCACTTATGGTCACTGTAAAAACACTGCAGCTCTTTATGGTCACAGTAAAACCACTGCAGCTCTTTATGGTCACTGTAAAACCACTGCAGCTTTTTATGGTCACTGTAAAACCACTGCGGCACTTTATCGTCACTGTAAAACCAATGCAGCTCTTTATGGCCACTGTAAAACCACTGCGGCTCATTATGGTCACTGTAAAACCACTGCGGCTCTTATGGTCACTGTAAAACCACTGCAGCTCTTTATGGTCACTGTAAAACCAATGCAGCTCTTTATGGTCACTGTAAAACCAATGCAGCTCTTTATGGTCAATGTAAAACCACTGCAGATCTTTATGGTCACTGTAAAACCAATGCAGCTCTTTATGGTCACTGTAAAACCAATGCAGCTCTTTATGGTCAATGTAAAACCACTGCAGATCTTTATGGTCACTGTAAAACCACTACAGCTCTTTATGGTCACAGTAAAAGCACTACAGCTCTTTACGGTCACTTTAAAACCACTGCAGCTCTTTGTGGTCACTGTAAAACCACTGCGGCTCTTATGGTGACTGTATAATCACTCCAGCTCTTTACGGTCATTGTAAAAATACTACAGCTCTGTATGGTCACTGTAAAAAAACTGCTGCTCTTTATGGTCACTGTTAAAGCACTGCAGGTCTTACGGTCACTGTACAAACACTGCAGCTCTTTAAGATCATAGTACAACCAATGCAGATCTTTATGGTCACTGTAAAACCACTACAGCTCTTGATGGTCACTGTGAAACCACTGCTGCTCTTTATGGTCACTGTAAAAACACTACAGCTCTTATGGTCACTGTAAAATTACTGCAGCTCTTTATGGTCACTGTAAAACCTCTGCAGGTCTTTCTGGTCACTGTAAAACCACTACAGCTCTTATGGTCACTGTAAAATCACTACAGCTCCTCTGGTCACTTTAAAACCACAGCAGCTCTTTATGGTCAATGTAAAACCACTACAGCACTTTATGGTCACTTTAAAACCACTGCAGCTTTTTATGGTCACTGTAAAACCAATGCAGCTCTTTATGATCAATCTAAAACCACTGCGGCTCTTATGGTAACTGTGATGCCACTGCGGCACTTATGGTCACTGTAAAAACACTACAGCTCTTTATGGCCACTGTAAAACCACTACAGATTTTTATGGTCACTGTAAAACCACTACAGCTCTTTATGGTCACTGTAAAACCAATGCATCTCTTTATGACAACTGTAAAACCACTGCGGCTCTTATGGTCACTGTAAAACTACTACAGCTCTTTATTGTCACTGTAAAACCACTGCAGCTCTTTATGGTCACTGAAATACCACTGCGGCACTTATGGTCACTGTAAAACCACTACAGCTCTTTATGGTAACTGTAAAACCAATGCAGATCTTTATGGTCACAGTAAAACCACTATGGCTCTTTATGGTCACAGTAAAACCACTGCAGCTCTTTATGGTCATTGTAAAACCACTATAGCTCTTTATGGTCACTCTAAAACCACTACAGCTCTTTATGGTCACTGCAAAACCACTGCGGTTCTTTATGGTCATTGTAAAACCACGAAGGCTCTTTATGGTCACTCTAAAACCACTATAGCTCTTTATCGTCACTTTAAAAACACTACAGCTCTTTATGGTCACTGCAAAACCACTGTGGCTCTTTATGGTCACTCTAAAACCACTACAGCACTTTATGGTCACTGTAAAACCACTGCAGCTCTTTATGGTCACAGTAAAACCACTGCAGCTCTTTATGGTCACTGTAAAACCACTACAGCTATTTATGGACACAGTAAAACCAATGCATCTCTTTATGGCCACTGTAAAACCACTGCGGCTCTTATGGTCACTGTAAAACTACTACAGCTCTTTATTATCACTGTAAAACCACAACAGCTCTTTATGGTTACTGTAAAACCACTACAGCTCTTCATGGACACAGTAAAACCCCTACAGCTCTTTCTGGCCACAGTAAAACCACTACAGCTCTTTATGGTCACTGTAAAACCAATGCATCTCTTTATGGCCACTGTAAAACCACTGCGGCTCTTATGGTCACTGTAAAACTACTACAGCTCTTTATTATCACTGTAAAACCACTACAGCTCTTTATGGTTACTGTAAAACCACTACAGCTCTTCATGGACACAGTAAAACCCCTACAGCTCTTTCTGGCCACAGTAAATCCACTACAGCTCTTTATGGTCACTGTAAAACCAATGCATCTCTTTATGGTCACTGTAAAACCACCGCGGCTCTTATGGTCACTGTAAAACCACAACAGCTCTTTATGGTCACTGTAAAACCAATGCAGCTCTTTATGGTCACTGTAAAACCACCGCGGCTCTTATGGTCACTGTAAAACTACCACAGCTCTTTATGGTAACTGTAAAACCACTGAAGCTCTGTATTGTCACTGTAAAACCGCTGCAGCTCTTTCTGGTCACTGTAAAACCACTGCGGCTCTTATGGTCACTGTAAAACCACTACAGCTCTTTATGGTCACTGTAAAACCAATGCAGATCTTTATGGTCACTGTAAAACCACTGCGGCTCTTATGGTCACTGTAAAACCACAACAGCTCTTCATGGTCACTGTAAAACCAATGCATCTCTTTATGGCCACTGTAAAACCACTGCGGCTCTTGTGGTCACTGTAAAACTATGACAGCTCTTTATTGTCACTGTAAAACCACTGCAGCTCTTTATGGTCACTGTAATACCACTGCGGCACTTATGGTCACTGTAACACCACTACAGCTCTTTATGGTCACTGTAAAACGAATGCATCTCTTTATGTTCACTGTAAAACTACTGCGGTTCTTATGGTCACTGGAAAACCACTACAGCTCTTTACGGTAATTGTAAAACCAATGCAGATCTTTATGGTCACTGTAAAACCACTGCGGCTCTTATGGTCACTGTAAAACTACTACAGCTCTTTATGGTAACTGTAAAACCACTGCAGCTCTTTATTGTCACTGTAAAACCACTGCAGGTCTTTATGTTCATTGTAAAACCACGAAGGCTCTTCATGGTCACTCTAAAACCACTATAGCTCTTTATCGTCACTTTAAAAACACTACAACTCTTTATGGTTACTGCAAAACCACTGTGGCTCTTTATGGTCATTGTAAAACCACTAAAGCTCTTTATGGTCACTCTAAAACCACTACAGCACTTTATGGTCACTGTAAAACCACTGCAGCTCTTTATGGTCACAGTAAAGCCACTGCAGCTCTTTATGGTCACTGGAAAACCACTACAGCTATTTATGGTCACTGTAAAACCACTGCAGCTCTTTACAGCCACAGTAAAACCACTGCAGCTCTTTATGGTCACTGTAAAACCACTACATCTCTTTATGGTCACTGTAAAACCACTGCAGGTCTTTACGGACACTGTAAAACCAGTGCAGCTCCTTATGGTCACTGTAAAACCACTACAGCTCTTTATGCTCACAGTAAAACCTCTGCAGCTCTTTATGGTCACTGTAAAACGACTACAGCTATTTATGGACACATAAAATCCACTGCAGCTCTTTATGGTCACTGTACAACCACTACAGCTCTCTCTGGTCACTGTAAAACCACTGCGGCTCTTTATGGTCAGTGTAAAACAACTACAGCTCTTTGTGGTTACTGTAAAACCACTGCAGCTCTTTATGGTCTCTGTAAAACCACTACAGCTCTTTATGCTCACAGTAAAACCACTACAGCTCTTTATGGTCACTGTAAAACCACCACAGCTATGTATGGGCACAGTAAAACCACTGCAGCTCTTTATGGTCACTGTAAAACCACTACAGCTATTTATGGACACAGTAAAACCACTGCAGCTCTTTATGGTCACTGTAAAACCACTGCGGCTCTTTATGGTCACTGTAAATCCACTACAGCTCTTTATGGTTACTGTGAAACCACTGCAGCTCTTTATGGTCACTGTAAAACCACTACAGCTCTTCATGGACACAGTAAAACCACTACAGCTCTTTCTGGCCACAGTAAAACCACTACAGCTTTTTATGGTCACTGTAAAATGACTGCGGCTCTTTATCATCACTTTAAAACCACTACAGCTCTTTATAAGTAGAATGGATGGCTTTGAGATATGTAGAGAAGATGTGTTGGAAATTCTGGCAAGGGAGAAAATAGATAAGTCCCCTGGGCCTGATGGCATTTATCCTAGGCTTCTCTGGGAAGCAAGGGAGGAGATTGCAGAGCCATTGGCCTTGATTTTTGTGTCCTCTTTGTCGACAGGAGTAGTGCCAGAGGACTGGAGGCTAGCAAACGTGGTTCCCTTGTTCAAGAAGGGGAGTAGGGATAATCCTAGTAACTATAGGCCAGTGAGTCTCACTTCTGTTGTGGGCAAAGTCTTAGAGAGAATTGTAAGGGATAGGATTTATGCACATCTGGATAAGAATGATGTGATCAAGGATAGTCAGCATGGTTTTGTGAAGGGCAGGTCGTGCCTCACAAACCTTATTGAATTCTTTGAGAAGGTGACTAAGGAGGTAGATGAGGGGAAAGCGGTAGATGTGGTATATATGGATTTTAGTAAGGCGTTTGATAAGGTCCCCCATGGTAGGCTACTGCAGAAAATACAGAGATATGGCATTGAGGGTGAGTTGGAGGTTTGGATTAGGAATTGGCTCTCTGGAAGAAGACAGAGGGTAGTAGTTGATGGCAAAGGTTCATCTTGGAGTGCCGTCACTAGCGGTGTTCCGCAAGGATCTGTTTTGGGACCATTGCTGTTCGTCATTTTTATAAATGACCTGGAGGAAGGGTTAGAAGGTTGGGTGAGCAAGTTTGCGGATGATACGAAAGTCGGTGGAGTTGTTGACAGTGAGGAAGGATATGGCAGGTTACAGCGGGATATAGAGAAGCTGCAGAGCTGGGCAGAAAGGTGGCAAATGGAGTTCAATGTAGCTAAGTGTGAAGTGATTCACTTTGGTAAGAGTAATAAAAAGATGGATTACTGGGCTAATGGTAGACTACTTGGTAGTGTGGAAGAGCAGAGGGATCTTGGTGTCCACGTACACAGATCTCTGAAAGTTGCCACCCAGGTAAATAGTGCAGTGAAGAAGGCATATGGCGTACTGGCTTTTATTGGTAGAGGAATTGAGTTCCGGAGTCCTGAGGTCATGCTGCAGTTGTATAAGACTTTGGTGCGGCCGCAGCTGGAATATTGTGTGCAGTTTTGATCGCCATACTATAGGAAGGATGTGGAGGCACTGGAACGGGTGCAGAGGAAGTTTACCAGGATGTTGCCTGGTATGGTAGGAAGATCCTATGAGGAAAGGCTGAGGCACTTGGGGTTGTTTTCATTGGAGAAAAGAAGGTTTAGGGGTGATTTGATAGAGGTGTACAAGATGATTAGGAGGTTAGATCGGGTTGACAGTGAGAACCTTTTTCCACGTATGGAGTCAGCTATGACAAGGGAGCATAGCTTTAAATTAAGGGGGGGTAGATATAGGACGGATGTTAGGGGTAGGTTCTTCACTCAGCGAGTCGTAAGTTCATGGAATGCCCTACCAGTAGCAGTAGTGGACTCTCCCTCTTTATGGGTATTTAAGCGGGCATTGGATAGGTATATGGAGGATAGTGGGTTAGTGTAGGTTAGGTGGGCTTTGATCGGCGCAACATCGAGGGCCGAAGGGCCTGTACTGCGCTGTATTCTTCTATGTTCTATGGTCACTGCAAAACCACTGCGGCTCTTACATTCACTGAAAAACCACTACAGCTCTTTATGGTCACTGTAAAACCACTGCGGCTCTTTATGGTCACAGTAAAACCAGTACAGCTCTTTATGGTCACTGTAAAACCACTGCAGCTCTTTATGGTCACTGTAAAACCACTGCGGCTCTTACGGTCACTGTAAAACCACTACAGCTCTTATGGTCACTGTAAAAGCACGACAGCTCTTTATGATCACTGTAAAACCACTACAGCTCTTTATGGTCACAGTAAAACTACTGCAGGTCTTTATGATCACTGTAAAACCACTACAGCTCTTTATGGCCAGTGTAAAACCACTGCTGCTCTTTATGGTCACTGTAAAACCACTACAGCTCTTTATGGTTACTGTAATAACACTACAGCTCTTTATGGTCACTTTAAAACCACTACAGCCCTTCATGGTCACTGTAAAAACACTCCAGCACTTTTTTGTCACTGTAAAACCACTACAGCTCTTTATGGTTACTGTAATAACACTGCAGCTCTTTATGGTCACTGTAAAACCACTACAGATCTGTATGGTCACTGCAAAACCACTGCGGCTCTTATGATCACTGTAAAACCACTGCGGCTCTTGTGGTCACTGTAAACCCACTACAGCTCTTTAGAGTCAGAGTAAAACCACGAAAGCTCTTTGTGTTCACTGTAAAACTACTGCAGCTCTTTATGGTCACTGTAAATCCACTACCGCTCTTTATGGTCACTGTAAAACCACTACAGCTCTTTATGGTCACTGTAAAACCACTGCAGCTCTTCATGGTCACTGTAAAACCACTGCGGTTCTTGTGGTCACTGTAAAACCACTACACCTCTTTATGGTCACTGTAAAACCACGACAGCTCTTTATGGTCACTCTAAAAACACTCCAGCACTTTTTGGTGACTGTAAAAAATCTACATCTCATTAGGGTCATTGTAAAACCACTGCGGCTCTTTATGGTCACCTTAAAACCACTGCAGCTCTTTATGGTCACAGTAAAACCACTGCGGCTCTTTATGGTCACTGTAAAACCACTACAGAATTTTATGGTCACTGTAAAACCACTGCGGCTCTTACGGTCACTGTAAAACCACTACAGCTCTTATGGTCACTGTAAAACCACTGCAGCTCTTTATGGTCACTGTAAAACCTCTACAGCTCTTCTGGTCACTTTAAAACCACAGCAGCTCTTTATGGTCAATGTAAAACCACTACAGCTCTTTATGGTCACTGTAAAACCACTGCAGCTCTTTATGGTCACTGTAAAACCACTACAGCTCTGTATGGTCATTGTAAAACCAGTGCAGCTCTTTATGGTAACTGTAATGCCACTGCGGCACTTATGGTCACTGTAAAAACACTACAGCTCTTTATGGTCACTGTAAAACCACTACAGCTCTTATGATCAGTGTAAAACCACTACAGCTCTTTATGGTCAGTGTAAAACCACTACAGATTTTTATGGTCACTGTAAAACCACTGCAGATCTTTATGGTCACTGTAAAACCACTGCGGCTCTTTATGGTCACTGTAAAACCACTGCAGATCTTTATGGTCACTGTAAAACCAATGCGGCTCTTATGGTCACTGTAAAACTACTACAGCTCTTTATTGTCACTGTAAAACCACTGCAGCTCTTTATGGTCACTGTAATACCACTGAGGCACTTATGGTCACTGTAAAACCACGACAGCTCTTTATGGTAACTGTAAAACCACTGCAGCTCTATATGGTCGGAGTAAAACCACTACAGCTCTTTATGGTCATTGTAAAACTACTACAGCTCTTAAGGTCACTGGAAAACTACTACAGCTCTTTATTGTCACTGTAAAACCACTGCAGCTCTTTATGGTCACTGTAATACCACTACAGCTCTTTATTGTCACTGTAAAACCACTACAGTTCTTTATGGTCACTGTAAAACAAATGCATCTCTTTATGGTCACTGTAAAACCACTGCGGCTCTTATGGTCACTGTAAAACTACTACAGCTCTTTATGGTCACTGTAAAACCAATGCAGCTCTTTATGATCACTGTAAAACCACTGCGGCTCTTTATCGTCACTGTAAAATCACTACAGCCCTTCATGGTAACTGTAAATCCAATGCAGATCTTTCTGGTCACTGTAAAACCACTGCAGCTCTTATGGTCACTGTAAAACCACTACAGCTCTTTATGGTCACTGGAAAACCAATGCATCTCTTTATGGCCACTGTAAAACCACTGCGGCTCTTATGGGCACTGTAAAACTACTACAGCTCTTTATTGTCACTGTAAAACCACTGCAGCTCTTTATGGTCACTGTAATACCACTGCGGCACTTATGGTCACTGTAAAACCACTACAGCTCTTTATGGTAACTGTAAAACCAATGCAGATCTTTATGGTCACTGTAAAACCACTGCGGCTCTTATGGTCACTGTAAAACTACTACAGCTCTTTATGGTAACTGTAAAACCACTGCAGCTCTTTTTTGTCACTGTAACACTACTCTGGCTCTTTATGGTCACAGTAAAACCACTGCAGCTCTTTATGGTCATCGTAGAACCACTATAGCTCTTTATGGTCACTCTAAAACCACCATAGCTCTTTATGGTCACTGCAAAACCACTGCGGCTCTTTATGGTCATTGTAAAACCACGAAGGCTCTTTATGGTCACTCTAAAAGCACTATAGCTCTTTATCGTCATTTTAAAAACACTACACCTCTTTATGGTCACTGCAAAACCACTGTGGCTCTGTATGGTCATTGTAAAACCACGAAGGCTCTCTTTGGTCACTCTAAAACCACTATAGATCTTTATGGTCACTTTAAAAACACTACAGCTCTTTATGGTCACTGCAAAACCACTGTGGCTGTTTATGGTCATTGTAAAACCACTGTGGCTCTTTATGGTCACTCTAAAACCACTACAGCACTTTATGGTCACTGTAAAACCACTGCAGCTCTTTATGGTCACAGTAAAACCACTGCAGCTCTTTATGGTCACTGTAAAACCACTACAGCTCTTTATGGTCACAGTAAAACCACTGCAGCTCTTTATGGTCACTGTAAAACCACTACAGCTCTTTATGGTCACTGTAAAACCACTGCAGCTCTTTATGGTCACAGTAAAACCACTGCAGCTCTTTATGGTCACTGTAAAACCACTACAGCTCTTTATGGTCACAGTAAAACCACTGCAGCTCTTTATAGTCACTGTAAAACAACTACAGCTCTTTATGGTCACTGTAAAACCACTGCAGCTCTTTACGGACACTGTAAAACCGCAGCAGCTCTTTATGGTCACAGTAAAACCAGTACAGCACGTTATGGTCACTGTAAAACCACTACAGCTCTTTATGCTCACAGTAAAACCTCTGCAGCTCTTTCTGGTCACTGTAAAACCACTACAGCTCTCTCTGGTCACTGTAAAACCACTGTGGCTCTTTATGGTCACTGTAAAACCACTACAGCTCTTTGTGGTTACTGTAAAACTACTGCAGCTCTTTATGGTCACTGTAAAACCACTACAGCTCTTTATGCTCACAGTAAAACCACTACAGCTCTTTATGGTCACTGTAAAACCACTACAGTTATGTATGGACATAGTAAACTCACTGCAGCTCTTTATGGTCACTGTAAAACCACTACAGCTATGTATGGACATAGTAAACTCACTGCAGCTCTTTATGGTCACTGTAAAACCACTACAGCTATTTATGGACACAGTAAAACCACTGCAGGTCTTTATGGTCACTGTAAAACTACTGCGACTCTTTATGGTCACTGGAAAACCACTACAGCTCTTTCTGGTCACTGTAAAACCACTGCAGCTCTTTATGGTCACTGGAAAACCACTACAGCTCTTCATGGATACAGTAAAACCACTTCTGCTCTTTCTGGCCATAGTAAAACCACTGCAGCTCTTTATGGTCACTGTAAAACCACTGCAGCTCTTTATGGTCACTGTAAAACCACTGCGGCTCTTTATGGTCACTGTAAAACCACTGCAGCCCTTTATGGACACTGTAAAACCACTGCAGCTCTTTATAGTCACAGTAAAACCACTACAGCTATGTATGGACACAGTAAAACCACTGCAGCTCTTTATGGTCACTGTAAAACCACTACAGCTATTTATGGACACAGTAAAACCACTGCAGCTCTTTATGGTCACTGTAAAACCACTACAGCTCTTTATGGTCACTGTAAAACCACTGCAGCTCTTTACGGACACTGTAAAACCACTACAGCTCTTTATGGTCACTGTAAAACCACTGCAGCACGTTATGGTCAATGTAAAACCACTACAGCTCTTTATGCTCACAGTAAAACCTCTGCAGCTCTTTCTGGTCACTGTAAAACCACTACAGCTCTCTCTGGTCACTGTAAAACCACTGTGGCTCTTTATGGTCACTGTAAAACCACTACAGCTCTTTGTGGTTACTGTAAAACTACTGCAGCTCTTTATGGTCACTGTAAAACCACTACAGCTCTTTATGGTCACTGTAAAACCACTACAGCTATGTATGGACACAGTAAACTCACTGCAGCTCTTTATGGTCACTGTAAAACCACTACAGCTATTTATGGACACAGTAAAACCACTGCAGGTCTTTATGGTCACTGTAAAACTACTGCGACTCTTTATGGTCACTGGAAAACCACTACAGCTCTTTCTGGTCACTGTAAAACCACTGCAGCTCTTTATGGTCACTGGAAAACCACTACAGCTCTTCATGGACACAGTAAAACCACTACTGCTCTTTCTGGCCACAGTAAAACCACTGCAGCTCTTTATGGTCACTGTAAAACCACTGCAGCTCTTTATGGTTACTGTAAAACCACTGCGGCTCTTTATGGTCACTGTAAAACCACTGCAGCCCTTTACGGACACTGTAAAACCACTGCAGCTCTTTATAGTCACAGTAAAACCACTACAGCTCTTTATGGTCACTGTAAAACCACTACAGCTATGTATGGACACAGTAAAACCACTGCAGCTCTTTATGGTCACTGTAAAACCACTACAGCTATTTATGGACACAGTAAAACCACTGCAGCTCTTTATGGTCACTGTAAAACCACTGTGGCTCTTTATGGTCAATGTAAAACCACTACAGCTCTTTATGGTCACTGTAAAACCACTAGAGATCTTTCTCGCCACAGTAAAACCACTACAGCTTTTTATGGTCACAGTAAAACCAGTGCAGCTCCTTATTGTCACTGTTAAACCACTACAGCTCTTTATGCTCACAGTAAAACCTCTGCAGCTCTTTATGGTCACTGTAAAACCACTACAGCTATTTATGGTCACATAAAATCCACTGCAGCTCTTTATGGTCACTGTAAAACCACGACAGCTCTCTCTGGTCACTGTAAAACCACTGCAGCTCTTTATGGTCACTGTAAAACCACTACAGCTCTTTGTGGTTACTGTAAAACCACTGCAGCTATGTATAGACACAGTAAAACCACTGCAGCTCTTTATGGACACAGTAAAACCACTGCACCTCTTTATGGTCATGGTAAAACTACTGCGGCTCTTTATGGTCACTGTAAAACCACTACAGCTCTTTATGGTTACTGTAAAACCACTACAGCTCTTTCTGGCCACAGTAAAACCACTACAGCTTTTTATGGTCACTGAAAAAGCACTAAAGCTATTTATGGACACTGTAAAACCACTGCAGCTCTTTATGGTCACTGTAATACCACTGCGGCACTTATGGTCACTGTTAAACCACTACAGCTCTTTATGGTAACTGTAAAACCACTGCAGCTCTTTATTGTCATTGTAAAACCACTGCAGCTCTTTATGGTTACTGTAAAACCACTGCAGCTCTTTATGGTCACTGTAAAACCACTGCAGCTCTTTATGGTCACTGTAAAACCACTGCAGCTCTTTATGGTCACTGTAAAACCACTGCGGCTCTTATGGTCACTGTAAAACCACTACAGCTCTTTATGGTTACTGTAAAACCACTGCAGATCTTTATGGTCACTGTAAAACCACTGCGGCTCTTATAGTCACTGTAAAAGCACTACAGCTCTTTATGGTCACTGTAAAACCAATGCATCTCTTTATGGCCACTGTAAAACCACTGCGGCTCTTATGGTCACTGTAAAACTACTACAGCTCTTTATTTTCACTGTAAAACCACTGCAGCTCTTTATGGTCACTTTAATACCACTGCGGCACTTATGGTCACTGTAACACCACTACAGCTCTTTATGGTCACTGTAAATCCAATGCATCTCTTTATGGTCACTGTAAAACCACTGCGGTTCTTATGGTCACTGTAAAACCACTGCAGCTCTTTATGGGAACTGTAAAACCAATGCAGATCTTTATGGTCACTGTAAAACCACTGCGGCTCTTATGGTCACTGTAAAACTACTACAGCTCTTTATGGTCACTGTAAAACCACTGCAGCCCTTTATTCTCACTGTAAAACCACTGCAGCTCTTTATGGTCATTGTAAAACCACTAAAGTTCTTTATGGTCACTCTAAAACCACTACAGCACTTTATGGTCACTGTAAAACCACTGCAGCTCTTTATGGTCACAGTAAAACCACTACAGCTCTTTGTGGTCACTGTAAAACCACTACAGCCATTTATGGTCACTGTAAAACCACTGCAGCTCTTTATGGTCACAGTAAAACCACTGCAGCTCTTTATGGTCACTGGAAAACCACTACAGCTCCTTATGGTCACTGTAAAACCACTGCAGCTGTTTATGGTCACAGTAAAACCAGTGCAGCTCTTTATGGTCACTGTAATCCAATTGCGGATCTTTATGGTCACAGTAAAACCACTGCAGCTCTTTATGGTCACTGTAAAACCACTACAGCTATTTATGGTTACTGTAAAACCACTGCAGCTCTTTATGGTCACAGTAAAACCACTGCAGCTCTTTATGGTCACAGTAAAACCACTGCAGCTCCTTATGGTCACTGTAAAACCACTACAGCTCTTTATGCTCACAGTAAAACCTCTGCAGCTCTTTATGGTCACTGTAAAACCACTACAGCTATTTATGGACACATAAAATCCACTGCAGCTCTTTATGGTCACTTTAAAACCACTACAGCTCTCTCTGGTCACTGTAAAACCACTGCGGATCTTTATGGTCACTGTAAAACCACTACAGCTATGTATGGGCACAGTAAAACCACTGCAGCTCTTTATGGTCACTGTAAAACCACTACAGCTATGTATGGGCACAGTAAAACCACTGCAGCTCTTTATGGTCACTGTAAAACCACTACAGATATTTATGGACAGAGTAAAACCACTGCAGCTCTTTATGGTCACTGTAAAACCACTGCGGCTCTTTATGGTCACTGGGAAACCACTACAGCTCTTTATGGTTACTGTGAAACCACTGCAGCTTTTTATGGTCACTGTAAAACCACGACAGCTCTTCATGGACACAGTGAAACCACTACAGCTCTTTCTGGCCACAGTAAAACCAACACAGCTTTTTATGGTCACTGTAAAACCACTGCGGCTCTTTCTGGCCACAGTAAAACCACTGCATCTCTTTATGGTCACTGTAAAACCACTGCGGCTCTTTATGGTCACTGTAAAACCACTACAGCTATTTATGGACACATAAAATCCACTGCAGCTCTTTATGGTCACTGTAAAACCACTACAGCTCTCTCTGGTCACTGTAAAACCACGACAGCTCTTTGTGGTTACTGTAAAACCACTGCAGCTCTTTATGGTCACTGTAAAACCACTACAGCTCTTGATGCTCACAGTAAAACCACTACAGCTCTTTATGGTCACTGTAAAACCACTACAGCTATGTATGGGCACAGTAAAACCACTGCAGCTCTTTATGGTTACTGTAAAACCACTACAGATATTTATGGACAGAGTAAAACCACTGCAGCTCTTTATGGTCACTGTAAAACCACTGCGGCTCTTTATGGTCACTGGGAAACCACTACAGCTCTTTATGGTTACTGTGAAACCACTGCAGCTTTTTATGGTCACTGTAAAACCACGACAGCTCTTCATGGACACAGTGAAACCACTACAGCTCTTTCTGGCCACAGTAAAAACAACACAGCTTTTTATGGTCACTGTAAAACCACTGCGGCTCTTTCTGGCCACAGTAAAACCACTGCATCTCTTTATGGTCACTGTAAAACCACTGCGGCTCTTTATGGTCACTGTAAAACCACCGCAGCTCTTTATGGTTACTGTAAAACCACTGCAGCTCTTTATGGTCACTGTAAAACCACTACAGCTCTTTATGCTAACAATAAAACCACTACAGCACTTTATGGTCACTGTAAAACCACTACAGCTATGTATGGGCACAGTAAAACCACTGCAGCTGTTTATGGTAACTGTGAAACCACTGCAGCTCTTTATGGTCACTGGAAAACCACTACAGCTATTTATGGTCACTGTAAGACCACTGCAGCTCTTTATGGTCACAGTAAAACCACTACAGCTCTTTATGGTCACTGTAAAACCACTGCAGCTCTTTATGGTCACAGTAAAACCACTGCAGCTCTTTATGGTCACTGTAAAACCACTACAGCTATTTATGGTCACTGTAAAACCACTGCAGCTCTTTATGGTCACAGTAAAACCACTGCAGCTCTTTATGGTCACTGTAAAACCACTACAGCTCTTTATGGTCACTGTAAAACCACTGCAGCTCTTTATGGTCACTGTAAAACCAGTGCAGCTCTTTATGGTCACTGTAATACAATTGCGGCTCTTTATGGTCACAGTAAAACCACTGCAGCCCTTTATGGTCACTGTAAAACCACTACAGCTATTTATGGTCACTTTAAAACCACTGCAGCTCTTTATGGTCACAGTAAAACCACTGGAGCTCTTTATGGTCACAGTAAAACCAGTGCAGCTCCTTATGGTCACTGTAAAACCACTACAGCTCTTTATGCTCACAGTAAAACCTCTGCAGCTCTTTATGGTCACTGTAAAACCACTACAGCTATTTATGGACACATAAAATCCACTGCAGCTCTTTATGGTCACTGTAAAACCACTACAGCTCTTTATGGTCACTGTAAAACCACTGCGGCTCTTTATGGTCACTGTAAAACCACTACAGCTCTTTGTGGTTACTGTAAAACCACTGCAGCTCTTTATGGTCACTGTAAAACCACTACAGCTCTTGATGCTCACAGTAAAACCACTACAGCTCTTTATGGTCACTGTAAAACCACTACAGCTATGTATGGGCACAGTAAAACCACTGCAGCTCTTTATGGTCACTGTAAAACCACTACAGATATTTATGGACACAGTAAAACCACTGCAGCTCTTTATGGTCACTGTAAAACCACTGCGGCTCTTTATGGTCACTGGGAAACCACTACAGCTCTTTATGGTTACTGTGAAACCACTGCAGCTTTTTATGGTCACTGTAAAACCACGACAGCTCTTCATGGACACAGTGAAACCACTACAGCTCTTTCTGGCCACAGTAAAACCAACACAGCTTTTTATGGTCACTGTAATACCACTGCGACTCTTTCTGGCCACAGTAAAACCACTGCATCTCTTTATGGTCACTGTAAAACCTCTGCGGCTCTTTATGGTCACTGTAAAACCACCGCAGCTCTTTACGGTTACTGTAAAACCACTGCAGCTCTTTATGGTCACTGTAAAACCACTGCGGCTCTTATGGTCACTGTAAAACTACTACAGCTCTTTATGGTAACTGTAAAACCACTGCAGCTCTTTATTGTCACTGTAAAACTACTCTGGCTCTTTATGGTCACAGTAAAACCACTGCAGCTCTTTATGGTCATTGTAGAACCACTATAGCTCTTTATGGTCACTCTAAAACCACCATAGCTCTTTATGGTCACTGCAAAACCACTGGGGCTCTTTATGGTCATTGTAAAACCACGAAGGCTCTTTATGGTCACTCTAAAAGCACTATAGCTCTTTATCGTCAGTTTAAAAACACAACACCTCTTTATGGTCACTGCAAAACCACTGTGGCTCTTTATGGTCATTGTAAAACCACTGTGGCTCTTTATGGTCACTCTAAAACCACCATAGCTCTTTATGGTCACTGCAAAACCACTGCGGCTCTTTATGGTCATTGTAAAACCACGAACGCTCTTTATGGTCACTCTAAAACCACTATAGCTCTTTATGGTCACTTTAAAAACACTACAGCTCTTTATGGTCACTGCAAAACCACTGCAGCTCTTTATGGTCATTGTAAAACCTCTGTGGCTCTTTATGGTCACTCTAAAACCACTACAGCACTTTATGGTCACTGTAAAACCACTGCAGCTCTTTATGGTCACATTAAAACCACTGCAGCTCTTTATGGTCACTGTAAAACCACTACAGCTCTTTATGGTCACTGTAAAACCACTGCAGCTCTTTATGGTCACAGTAAAACCACTGCAGCTCTTTATAGTCACTGTAAAACCACTACAGCTCTTTATGGTCACTGTAAAACCACTGCAGCTCTTTACGGACACTGTAAAACCACAGCAGCTCTTTATGGTCACAGTAAAACCAGTGCAGCTCCTTATGGTCACTGTAAAACCACTACAGCTCTTTATGCTCACAGTAAAACCTCTGCAGCTCTTTATGGTCACTGTAAACCCACTACAGCTCTTTGTGGTTACTATAAAACCACTGCAGCTCTTTATGGTTACTGTAAAACCACTACAGCTCTTTATGCTCACAGTAAAACCACTACAGCTCTTTATGGTCACTGTAAAACCACTACAGCTATGTATGGACATAGTAAACTCACTGCAGCTCTTTATCGTCACTGTAAAACCACTACAGCTATTTATGGACACAGTAAAACCATTGCAGGTCTTTATGGTCACTGTAAAACTACTGCGACTCTTTATGGTCACTGGAAAACCACTATAGCTCTTTATGGTCACTTTAAAAACACTACAGCTCTTTATGGTCACTGCAAAACCACTGCAGCTCTTTATGGTCATTGTAAAACCTCTGTGGCTCTTTATGGTCACTCTAAAACCACTACAGCACTTTATGGTCACTGTAAAACCACTGCAGCTCTTTATGGTCACAGTAAAACCACTGCAGCTCTTTATGGTCACTGTAAAACCACTACAGCTCTTTATGGTCACTGTAAAACCACTGCAGCTCTTTATGGTCACAGTAAAACCACTGCAGCTCTTTATAGTCACTGTAAAACCACTACAGCTCTTTATGGTCACTGTAAAACCACTGCAGCTCTTTACGGACACTGTAAAACCACAGCAGCTCTTTATGGTCACAGTAAAACCAGTGCAGCTCCTTATGGTCACTGTAAAACCACTACAGCTCTTTATGCTCACAGTAAAACCTCTGCAGCTCTTTATGGTCACTGTAAACCCACTACAGCTCTTTGTGGTTACTGTAAAACCACTGCAGCTCTTTATGGTCACTGTAAAACCACTACAGCTCTTTATGCTCACAGTAAAACCACTACAGCTCTTTATGGTCACTGTAAAACCACTACAGCTATGTATGGACACAGTAAACTCACTGCAGCTCTTTATGGTCACTGTAAAACCACTACAGCTATTTATGGACACAGTAAAACCATTGCAGGTCTTTATGGTCACTGTAAAACTACTGCGACTCTTTATGGTCACTGGAAAACCACTACAGCTCTTTCTGGTCACTGTAAAACCACTGCAGCTCTTTATGGTCACTGGAAAACCACTACACCTCTTCATGGACACAGTAAAACCACTACTGCTCTTTCTGGCCACAGTAAAACCACTGCAGCTCTTTATGGTCACTGTAAAACCACTGCAGCTCTTTATGGTCACTGTAAAACCACTGCGGCTCTTTATGGTCACTGTAAAACCACTACAGCTCTTTATGGTCACTGTAAAACCACTGCAGCCCTTTACGGACACTGTAAAACCACTGCAGCTCTTTATGGTCACAGTAAAACCACTACAGCTGTTTATGGTCACTGTAAAACCACTACAGCTATGTATGGACTCAGTAAAACCACTGCAGCTCTTTATGGTCACTGTAAAACCACTACAGCTATTTATGGACACAGTAAAACCACTGCAGCTCTTTATGGTCACTGTAAAACCACTACAGCTATTTATGGACACAGTAAAACCACTGCAGCTCTTTATGGTCACTGTAAAACCACTACAGCTATTTATGGACACAGTAAAACCACTGCAGCTCTTTATGGTCACTGTAAAACCACTGCGGCTCTTTATGGTCAATGTAAAACCACTACAGCTCTTCATGGACACAGTAAAACCACTACAGATCTTTCTGGCCACAGTAAAACCACTACAGCTTTTTATGGTCACAGTAAAACCAGTGCAGCTCCTTATTGTCACTGTAAAACCACTACAGCTCTTTATGCTCACAGTAAAACCTCTGCAGGTCTTTATGGTCACTGTAAAACTACTACAGCTATTTATGGTCACATAAAATCCACTACAGCTCTTTATGGTCACTGTAAAACCACTGCAGCCCTTTACGGACACTGTAAAACCACTGCAGCTCTTTATGGTCACAGTAAAACCACTACAGCTGTTTATGGTCACTGTAAAACCACTACAGCTATGTATGGACACAGTAAAACCACTGCAGCTCTTTATGGTCACTGTAAAACCACTACAGCTATTTATGGACACAGTAAAACCACTGCAGCTCTTTATGGTCACTGTAAAACCACTACAGCTATTTATGGACACAGTAAAACCACTGCAGCTCTTTATGGTCACTGTAAAACCACTGCGGCTCTTTATGGTCAATGTAAAACCACTACAGCTCTTCATGGACACAGTAAAACCACTACAGATCTTTCTGGCCACAGTAAAACCACTACAGCTTTTTATGGTCACAGTAAAACCAGTGCAGCTCCTTATTGTCACTGTAAAACCACTACAGCTCTTTATGCTCACAGTAAAACCTCTGCAGGACTTTATGGTCACTGTAAAACTACTACAGCTATTTATGGTCACATAAAATCCACTGCAGCTCTTTATGGTCACTGTAAAACCACTACAGCTCTCTCTGGTCACTGTAAAACCACTGCAGCTCTTTATGGTCACTGTAAAACCACTACAGCTCTTTGTGGTTACTGTAAAACCACTGCAGCTATGTATGGACACAGTAAAACCACTGCAGCTCTTTATGGTCACTGTAAAACCACTACAGCTATGTATGGGCACAGTAAAACCACTGCAGCTCTTTATGGTCACTGTAAAACCACTACAGATATTTATGGACAGAGTAAAACCACTGCAGCTCTTTATGGTCACTGTAAAACCACTGCGGCTCTTTATGGTCACTGGGAAACCACTACAGCTCTTTATGGTTACTGTGAAACCACTGCAGCTTTTTATGGTCACTGTAAAACCACGACAGCTCTTCATGGACACAGTGAAACCACTACAGCTCTTTCTGGCCACAGTAAAACCAACACAGCTTTTTATGGTCACTGTAAAACCACTGCGGCTCTTTCTGGCCACAGTAAAACCACTGCATCTCTTTATGGTCACTGTAAAACCACTGCGGCTCTTTATGGTCACTGTAAAACCACTACAGCTATTTATGGACACATAAAATCCACTGCAGCTCTTTATGGTCACTGTAAAACCACTACAGCTCTCTCTGGTCACTGTAAAACCACGACAGCTCTTTGTGGTTACTGTAAAACCACTGCAGCTCTTTATGGTCACTGTAAAACCACTACAGCTCTTGATGCTCACAGTAAAACCACTACAGCTCTTTATGGTCACTGTAAAACCACTACAGCTATGTATGGGCACAGTAAAACCACTGCAGCTCTTTATGGTTACTGTAAAACCACTACAGATATTTATGGACAGAGTAAAACCACTGCAGCTCTTTATGGTCACTGTAAAACCACTGCGGCTCTTTATGGTCACTGGGAAACCACTACAGCTCTTTATGGTTACTGTGAAACCACTGCAGCTTTTTATGGTCACTGTAAAACCACGACAGCTCTTCATGGACACAGTGAAACCACTACAGCTCTTTCTGGCCACAGTAAAAACAACACAGCTTTTTATGGTCACTGTAAAACCACTGCGGCTCTTTCTGGCCACAGTAAAACCACTGCATCTCTTTATGGTCACTGTAAAACCACTGCGGCTCTTTATGGTCACTGTAAAACCACCGCAGCTCTTTATGGTTACTGTAAAACCACTGCAGCTCTTTATGGTCACTGTAAAACCACTACAGCTATGTATGGGCACAGTAAAACCACTGCAGCTCTTTATGGTCACTGTAAAACCACTACAGCTCTTTATGCTCACAATAAAACCACTACAGCACTTTATGGTCACTGTAAAACCACTACAGCTATGTATGGGCACAGTAAAACCACTGCAGCTGTTTATGGTAACTGTGAAACCACTGCAGCTCTTTATGGTCACTGGAAAACCACTACAGCTATTTATGGTCACTGTAAGACCACTGCAGCTCTTTATGGTCACAGTAAAACCACTACAGCTCTTTATGGTCACTGTAAAACCACTGCAGCTCTTTATGGTCACAGTAAAACCACTGCAGCTCTTTATGGTCACTGTAAAACCACTACAGCTATTTATGGTCACTGTAAAACCACTGCAGCTCTTTATGGTCACAGTAAAACCACTGCAGCTCTTTATGGTCACTGTAAAACCACTACAGCTCTTTATGGTCACTGTAAAACCACTGCAGCTCTTTATGGTCACTGTAAAACCAGTGCAGCTCTTTATGGTCACTGTAATACAATTGCGGCTCTTTATGGTCACAGTAAAACCACTGCAGCCCTTTATGGTCACTGTAAAACCACTACAGCTATTTATGGTCACTTTAAAACCACTGCAGCTCTTTATGGTCACAGTAAAACCACTGGAGCTCTTTATGGTCACAGTAAAACCAGTGCAGCTCCTTATGGTCACTGTAAAACCACTACAGCTCTTTATGCTCACAGTAAAACCTCTGCAGCTCTTTATGGTCACTGTAAAACCACTACAGCTATTTATGGACACATAAAATCCACTGCAGCTCTTTATGGTCACTGTAAAACCACTACAGCTCTTTATGGTCACTGTAAAACCACTGCGGCTCTTTATGGTCACTGTAAAACCACTACAGCTCTTTGTGGTTACTGTAAAACCACTGCAGCTCTTTATGGTCACTGTAAAACCACTACAGCTCTTGATGCTCACAGTAAAACCACTACAGCTCTTTATGGTCACTGTAAAACCACTACAGCTATGTATGGGCACAGTAAAACCACTGCAGCTCTTTATGGTCACTGTAAAACCACTACAGATATTTATGGACACAGTAAAACCACTGCAGCTCTTTATGGTCACTGTAAAACCACTGCGGCTCTTTATGGTCACTGGGAAACCACTACAGCTCTTTATGGTTACTGTGAAACCACTGCAGCTTTTTATGGTCACTGTAAAACCACGACAGCTCTTCATGGACACAGTGAAACCACTACAGCTCTTTCTGGCCACAGTAAAACCAACACAGCTTTTTATGGTCACTGTAATACCACTGCGACTCTTTCTGGCCACAGTAAAACCACTGCATCTCTTTATGGTCACTGTAAAACCTCTGCGGCTCTTTATGGTCACTGTAAAACCACCGCAGCTCTTTACGGTTACTGTAAAACCACTGCAGCTCTTTATGGTCACTGTAAAACCACTGCGGCTCTTATGGTCACTGTAAAACTACTACAGCTCTTTATTGTCACTGTAAAACTACTCTGGCTCTTTATGGTCACAGTAAAACCACTGCAGCTCTTTATGGTCATTGTAGAACCACTATAGCTCTTTATGGTCACTCTAAAACCACCATAGCTCTTTATGGTCAGTGCAAAACCACTGGGGCTCTTTATGGTCATTGTAAAACCACGAAGGCTCTTTATGGTCACTCTAAAAGCACTATAGCTCTTTATCGTCAGTTTAAAAACACAACACCTCTTTATGGTCACTGCAAAACCACTGTGGCTCTTTATGGTCATTGTAAAACCACTGTGGCTCTTTATGGTCACTCTAAAACCACCATAGCTCTTTATGGTCACTGCAAAACCACTGCGGCTCTTTATGGTCATTGTAAAACCACGAACGCTCTTTATGGTCACTCTAAAACCACTATAGCTCTTTATGGTCACTTTAAAAACACTACAGCTCTTTATGGTCACTGCAAAACCACTGCAGCTCTTTATGGTCATTGTAAAACCTCTGTGGCTCTTTATGGTCACTCTAAAACCACTACAGCACTTTATGGTCACTGTAAAACCACTGCAGCTCTTTATGGTCACATTAAAACCACTGCAGCTCTTTATGGTCACTGTAAAACCACTACAGCTCTTTATGGTCACTGTAAAACCACTGCAGCTCTTTATGGTCACAGTAAAACCACTGCAGCTCTTTATAGTCACTGTAAAACCACTACAGCTCTTTATGGTCACTGTAAAACCACTGCAGCTCTTTACGGACACTGTAAAACCACAGCAGCTCTTTATGGTCACAGTAAAACCAGTGCAGCTCCTTATGGTCACTGTAAAACCACTACAGCTCTTTATGCTCACAGTAAAACCTCTGCAGCTCTTTATGGTCACTGTAAACCCACTACAGCTCTTTGTGGTTACTATAAAACCACTGCAGCTCTTTATGGTTACTGTAAAACCACTACAGCTCTTTATGCTCACAGTAAAACCACTACAGCTCTTTATGGTCACTGTAAAACCACTACAGCTATGTATGGACATAGTAAACTCACTGCAGCTCTTTATCGTCACTGTAAAACCACTACAGCTATTTATGGACACAGTAAAACCATTGCAGGTCTTTATGGTCACTGTAAAACTACTGCGACTCTTTATGGTCACTGGAAAACCACTATAGCTCTTTATGGTCACTTTAAAAACACTACAGCTCTTTATGGTCACTGCAAAACCACTGCAGCTCTTTATGGTCATTGTAAAACCTCTGTGGCTCTTTATGGTCACTCTAAAACCACTACAGCACTTTATGGTCACTGTAAAACCACTGCAGCTCTTTATGGTCACAGTAAAACCACTGCAGCTCTTTATGGTCACTGTAAAACCACTACAGCTCTTTATGGTCACTGTAAAACCACTGCAGCTCTTTATGGTCACAGTAAAACCACTGCAGCTCTTTATAGTCACTGTAAAACCACTACAGCTCTTTATGGTCACTGTAAAACCACTGCAGCTCTTTACGGACACTGTAAAACCACAGCAGCTCTTTATGGTCACAGTAAAACCAGTGCAGCTCCTTATGGTCACTGTAAAACCACTACAGCTCTTTATGCTCACAGTAAAACCTCTGCAGCTCTTTATGGTCACTGTAAACCCACTACAGCTCTTTGTGGTTACTGTAAAACCACTGCAGCTCTTTATGGTCACTGTAAAACCACTACAGCTCTTTATGCTCACAGTAAAACCACTACAGCTCTTTATGGTCACTGTAAAACCACTACAGCTATGTATGGACACAGTAAACTCACTGCAGCTCTTTATGGTCACTGTAAAACCACTACAGCTATTTATGGACACAGTAAAACCATTGCAGGTCTTTATGGTCACTGTAAAACTACTGCGACTCTTTATGGTCACTGGAAAACCACTACAGCTCTTTCTGGTCACTGTAAAACCACTGCAGCTCTTTATGGTCACTGGAAAACCACTACACCTCTTCATGGACACAGTAAAACCACTACTGCTCTTTCTGGCCACAGTAAAACCACTGCAGCTCTTTATGGTCACTGTAAAACCACTGCAGCTCTTTATGGTCACTGTAAAACCACTGCGGCTCTTTATGGTCACTGTAAAACCACTACAGCTCTTTATGGTCACTGTAAAACCACTGCAGCCCTTTACGGACACTGTAAAACCACTGCAGCTCTTTATGGTCACAGTAAAACCACTACAGCTGTTTATGGTCACTGTAAAACCACTACAGCTATGTATGGACTCAGTAAAACCACTGCAGCTCTTTATGGTCACTGTAAAACCACTACAGCTATTTATGGACACAGTAAAACCACTGCAGCTCTTTATGGTCACTGTAAAACCACTACAGCTATTTATGGACACAGTAAAACCACTGCAGCTCTTTATGGTCACTGTAAAACCACTACAGCTATTTATGGACACAGTAAAACCACTGCAGCTCTTTATGGTCACTGTAAAACCACTGCGGCTCTTTATGGTCAATGTAAAACCACTACAGCTCTTCATGGACACAGTAAAACCACTACAGATCTTTCTGGCCACAGTAAAACCACTACAGCTTTTTATGGTCACAGTAAAACCAGTGCAGCTCCTTATTGTCACTGTAAAACCACTACAGCTCTTTATGCTCACAGTAAAACCTCTGCAGGTCTTTATGGTCACTGTAAAACTACTACAGCTATTTATGGTCACATAAAATCCACTACAGCTCTTTATGGTCACTGTAAAACCACTGCAGCCCTTTACGGACACTGTAAAACCACTGCAGCTCTTTATGGTCACAGTAAAACCACTACAGCTGTTTATGGTCACTGTAAAACCACTACAGCTATGTATGGACACAGTAAAACCACTGCAGCTCTTTATGGTCACTGTAAAACCACTACAGCTATTTATGGACACAGTAAAACCACTGCAGCTCTTTATGGTCACTGTAAAACCACTACAGCTATTTATGGACACAGTAAAACCACTGCAGCTCTTTATGGTCACTGTAAAACCACTGCGGCTCTTTATGGTCAATGTAAAACCACTACAGCTCTTCATGGACACAGTAAAACCACTACAGATCTTTCTGGCCACAGTAAAACCACTACAGCTTTTTATGGTCACAGTAAAACCAGTGCAGCTCCTTATTGTCACTGTAAAACCACTACAGCTCTTTATGCTCACAGTAAAACCTCTGCAGGCCTTTATGGTCACTGTAAAACTACTACAGCTATTTATGGTCACATAAAATCCACTGCAGCTCTTTATGGTCACTGTAAAACCACTACAGCTCTCTCTGGTCACTGTAAAACCACTGCAGCTCTTTATGGTCACTGTAAAACCACTACAGCTCTTTGTGGTTACTGTAAAACCACTGCAGCTCTTTATGGACACAGTAAAACCACTGCAGCTCTTTATGGTCACTGTAAAACCACTACAGCTATTTATGGACACAGTAAAACCACTGCAGCTCTTTATGGTCATGGTAAAACTACTGCGGCTCTTTATGGTCACTGTGAAACCACTACAGCTCTTTATGGTCACTGTAATACCACTGCGGCACCTATGGTCACTGTTGAACCACTACAGCTCTTTATGGTAACTGTAAAACCACTGCAGCTCTTTATTGTCATTGTAAAACCCCTGCAGCTCTTTATGGTTACTGTAAAACCACTGCAGCTCTTTATGGTCACTGTAAAACCACTGCAGCTCTTTATGGTCATATAAAACCACGACAGCTCTTTATGGTCACTGTAAAACCACTGCAGCTCTTTATGGTCACTGTAAAACCACTGCAGCTCTTATGGTCACTGTAAAACCACTACAGCTCTTTGTGGCAAGTGTAAAACCAATGCAGATCTTTATGGTCACTGTAAAACCACTGCGGCTCTTATGGTCACTGTAAAAGCACGACAGCTCTTTATGGTCACTGTAAAACCAATGCATCTCTTTATGACCACTGTAAAACCACTGCGGCTCTTATGGTCACTGTAAAACTACTACAGCTCTTTATTGTCACTGTAAAACCACTGCAGCTCTTTATGGTCACTTTAATACCACTGCGGCACTTATCGTCACTGTAACACCACTACAGCTCTTTATGGTCACTGTAAATCCAATGCATCTCTTTATGGTCACTGTAAAACCACTGCGGTTCTTATGGTCACTGTAAAACCACTGCAGCTCTTTATGGGAACTGTAAAACCAATGCAGATCTTTATGGTCACTGTAAAACCACTGCGGCTCTTATGGTCACTGTAAAACTACTACAGCTCTTTATGGTCACTATAAAACCACTGCAGCCCTTTATTCTCACTGTAAAACCACTGCAGCTCTTTATGGTCATTGGAAAACCACTAAAGTTCTTTATGGTCACTCTAAAACCACTACAGCACTTTATGGTCACTCTAAAACCACTGCAGCTCTTTATGTTCACAGTAAAACCACTACAGCTCTTTATGGTCACTGTAAAACCACTACAGCCATTTATGGTCACTGTAAAATCACTGCAGCTCTTTATGGTCACAGTAAAATCACTGCGGCTCTTTATGGTCACTGTAAAACCACTACAGCTCCTTATGGTCACTGTAAAACCACTGCAGCTGTTTATGGTCACAGTAAAACCAGTGCAGCTCTTTATGGTCACTGTAATCCAATTGCAGATCTTTATGGTCACTGTAAAACCACTACAGCTCTTTATGCTCACAGTAAAACCTCTGCAGCTCTTTATGGTCACTGTAAAACCACTACAGCTATTTATGGACACATAAAATCCACTGCAGCTCTTTATGGTCACTTTAAAACCACTACAGCTCTCTCTGGTCACTGTAAAACCACTGCGGCTCTTTATGGTCACTGTAAAACCACTACAGCTATGTATGGGCACAGTAAAACCACTGCAGCTTTTTATGGTCACTGTAAAACCGAGACAGATATTTATGGACACAGTAAAACCACTGCAGCTCTTTATGGTCACTGTAAAACCGAGACAGATATTTATGGACACAGTGAAACCACTACAGCTCTTTCTGGCCACAGTAAAAACAACACAGCTTTTTATGGTCACTGTAAAACCACTGCGGCTCTTTCTGGCCACAGTAAAACCACTGCATCTCTTTATGGTCACTGTAAAACCACTGCGGCTCTTTATGGTCACTGTAAAACCACCGCAGCTCTTTATGGTTACTGTAAAACCACTGCAGCTCTTTATGGTCACTGTAAAACCACTACAGCTATGTATGGGCACAGTAAAACCACTGCAGCTCTTTATGGTCACTGTAAAACCACTACAGCTCTTTATGCTCACAATAAAACCACTACAGCACTTTATGGTCACTGTAAAACCACTACAGCTATGTATGGGCACAGTAAAACCACTGCAGCTGTTTATGGTAACTGTGAAACCACTGCAGCTCTTTATGGTCACTGGAAAACCACTACAGCTATTTATGGTCACTGTAAGACCACTGCAGCTCTTTATGGTCACAGTAAAACCACTACAGCTCTTTATGGTCACTGTAAAACCACTGCAGCTCTTTATGGTCACAGTAAAACCACTGCAGCTCTTTATGGTCACTGTAAAACCACTACAGCTATTTATGGTCACTGTAAAACCACTGCAGCTCTTTATGGTCACAGTAAAACCACTGCAGCTCTTTATGGTCACTGTAAAACCACTACAGCTCTTTATGGTCACTGTAAAACCACTGCAGCTCTTTATGGTCACTGTAAAACCAGTGCAGCTCTTTATGGTCACTGTAATACAATTGCGGCTCTTTATGGTCACAGTAAAACCACTGCAGCCCTTTATGGTCACTGTAAAACCACTACAGCTATTTATGGTCACTTTAAAACCACTGCAGCTCTTTATGGTCACAGTAAAACCACTGGAGCTCTTTATGGTCACAGTAAAACCAGTGCAGCTCCTTATGGTCACTGTAAAACCACTACAGCTCTTTATGCTCACAGTAAAACCTCTGCAGCTCTTTATGGTCACTGTAAAACCACTACAGCTATTTATGGACACATAAAATCCACTGCAGCTCTTTATGGTCACTGTAAAACCACTACAGCTCTTTATGGTCACTGTAAAACCACTGCGGCTCTTTATGGTCACTGTAAAACCACTACAGCTCTTTGTGGTTACTGTAAAACCACTGCAGCTCTTTATGGTCACTGTAAAACCACTACAGCTCTTGATGCTCACAGTAAAACCACTACAGCTCTTTATGGTCACTGTAAAACCACTACAGCTATGTATGGGCACAGTAAAACCACTGCAGCTCTTTATGGTCACTGTAAAACCACTACAGATATTTATGGACACAGTAAAACCACTGCAGCTCTTTATGGTCACTGTAAAACCACTGCGGCTCTTTATGGTCACTGGGAAACCACTACAGCTCTTTATGGTTACTGTGAAACCACTGCAGCTTTTTATGGTCACTGTAAAACCACGACAGCTCTTCATGGACACAGTGAAACCACTACAGCTCTTTCTGGCCACAGTAAAACCAACACAGCTTTTTATGGTCACTGTAATACCACTGCGACTCTTTCTGGCCACAGTAAAACCACTGCATCTCTTTATGGTCACTGTAAAACCTCTGCGGCTCTTTATGGTCACTGTAAAACCACCGCAGCTCTTTACGGTTACTGTAAAACCACTGCAGCTCTTTATGGTCACTGTAAAACCACTGCGGCTCTTATGGTCACTGTAAAACTACTACAGCTCTTTATGGTAACTGTAAAACCACTGCAGCTCTTTATTGTCACTGTAAAACTACTCTGGCTCTTTATGGTCACAGTAAAACCACTGCAGCTCTTTATGGTCATTGTAGAACCACTATAGCTCTTTATGGTCACTCTAAAACCACCATAGCTCTTTATGGTCACTGCAAAACCACTGGGGCTCTTTATGGTCATTGTAAAACCACGAAGGCTCTTTATGGTCACTCTAAAAGCACTATAGCTCTTTATCGTCAGTTTAAAAACACAACACCTCTTTATGGTCACTGCAAAACCACTGTGGCTCTTTATGGTCATTGTAAAACCACTGTGGCTCTTTATGGTCACTCTAAAACCACCATAGCTCTTTATGGTCACTGCAAAACCACTGCGGCTCTTTATGGTCATTGTAAAACCACGAACGCTCTTTATGGTCACTCTAAAACCACTATAGCTCTTTATGGTCACTTTAAAAACACTACAGCTCTTTATGGTCACTGCAAAACCACTGCAGCTCTTTATGGTCATTGTAAAACCTCTGTGGCTCTTTATGGTCACTCTAAAACCACTACAGCACTTTATGGTCACTGTAAAACCACTGCAGCTCTTTATGGTCACATTAAAACCACTGCAGCTCTTTATGGTCACTGTAAAACCACTACAGCTCTTTATGGTCACTGTAAAACCACTGCAGCTCTTTATGGTCACAGTAAAACCACTGCAGCTCTTTATAGTCACTGTAAAACCACTACAGCTCTTTATGGTCACTGTAAAACCACTGCAGCTCTTTACGGACACTGTAAAACCACAGCAGCTGTTTATGGTCACAGTAAAACCAGTGCAGCTCCTTATGGTCACTGTAAAACCACTACAGCTCTTTATGCTCACAGTAAAACCTCTGCAGCTCTTTATGGTCACTGTAAACCCACTACAGCTCTTTGTGGTTACTATAAAACCACTGCAGCTCTTTATGGTTACTGTAAAACCACTACAGCTCTTTATGCTCACAGTAAAACCACTACAGCTCTTTATGGTCACTGTAAAACCACTACAGCTATGTATGGACATAGTAAACTCACTGCAGCTCTTTATCGTCACTGTAAAACCACTACAGCTATTTATGGACACAGTAAAACCATTGCAGGTCTTTATGGTCACTGTAAAACTACTGCGACTCTTTATGGTCACTGGAAAACCACTATAGCTCTTTATGGTCACTTTAAAAACACTACAGCTCTTTATGGTCACTGCAAAACCACTGCAGCTCTTTATGGTCATTGTAAAACCTCTGTGGCTCTTTATGGTCACTCTAAAACCACTACAGCACTTTATGGTCACTGTAAAACCACTGCAGCTCTTTATGGTCACAGTAAAACCACTGCAGCTCTTTATGGTCACTGTAAAACCACTACAGCTCTTTATGGTCACTGTAAAACCACTGCAGCTCTTTATGGTCACAGTAAAACCACTGCAGCTCTTTATAGTCACTGTAAAACCACTACAGCTCTTTATGGTCACTGTAAAACCACTGCAGCTCTTTACGGACACTGTAAAACCACAGCAGCTCTTTATGGTCACAGTAAAACCAGTGCAGCTCCTTATGGTCACTGTAAAACCACTACAGCTCTTTATGCTCACAGTAAAACCTCTGCAGCTCTTTATGGTCACTGTAAACCCACTACAGCTCTTTGTGGTTACTGTAAAACCACTGCAGCTCTTTATGGTCACTGTAAAACCACTACAGCTCTTTATGCTCACAGTAAAACCACTACAGCTCTTTATGGTCACTGTAAAACCACTACAGCTATGTATGGACACAGTAAACTCACTGCAGCTCTTTATGGTCACTGTAAAACCACTACAGCTATTTATGGACACAGTAAAACCATTGCAGGTCTTTATGGTCACTGTAAAACTACTGCGACTCTTTATGGTCACTGGAAAACCACTACAGCTCTTTCTGGTCACTGTAAAACCACTGCAGCTCTTTATGGTCACTGGAAAACCACTACACCTCTTCATGGACACAGTAAAACCACTACTGCTCTTTCTGGCCACAGTAAAACCACTGCAGCTCTTTATGGTCACTGTAAAACCACTGCAGCTCTTTATGGTCACTGTAAAACCACTGCGGCTCTTTATGGTCACTGTAAAACCACTACAGCTCTTTATGGTCACTGTAAAACCACTGCAGCCCTTTACGGACACTGTAAAACCACTGCAGCTCTTTATGGTCACAGTAAAACCACTACAGCTGTTTATGGTCACTGTAAAACCACTACAGCTATGTATGGACTCAGTAAAACCACTGCAGCTCTTTATGGTCACTGTAAAACCACTACAGCTATTTATGGACACAGTAAAACCACTGCAGCTCTTTATGGTCACTGTAAAACCACTACAGCTATTTATGGACACAGTAAAACCACTGCAGCTCTTTATGGTCACTGTAAAACCACTACAGCTATTTATGGACACAGTAAAACCACTGCAGCTCTTTATGGTCACTGTAAAACCACTGCGGCTCTTTATGGTCAATGTAAAACCACTACAGCTCTTCATGGACACAGTAAAACCACTACAGATCTTTCTGGCCACAGTAAAACCACTACAGCTTTTTATGGTCACAGTAAAACCAGTGCAGCTCCTTATTGTCACTGTAAAACCACTACAGCTCTTTATGCTCACAGTAAAACCTCTGCAGGTCTTTATGGTCACTGTAAAACTACTACAGCTATTTATGGTCACATAAAATCCACTACAGCTCTTTATGGTCACTGTAAAACCACTGCAGCCCTTTACGGACACTGTAAAACCACTGCAGCTCTTTATGGTCACAGTAAAACCACTACAGCTGTTTATGGTCACTGTAAAACCACTACAGCTATGTATGGACACAGTAAAACCACTGCAGCTCTTTATGGTCACTGTAAAACCACTACAGCTATTTATGGACACAGTAAAACCACTGCAGCTCTTTATGGTCACTGTAAAACCACTACAGCTATTTATGGACACAGTAAAACCACTGCAGCTCTTTATGGTCACTGTAAAACCACTGCGGCTCTTTATGGTCAATGTAAAACCACTACAGCTCTTCATGGACACAGTAAAACCACTACAGATCTTTCTGGCCACAGTAAAACCACTACAGCTTTTTATGGTCACAGTAAAACCAGTGCAGCTCCTTATTGTCACTGTAAAACCACTACAGCTCTTTATGCTCACAGTAAAACCTCTGCAGGTCTTTATGGTCACTGTAAAACTACTACAGCTATTTATGGTCACATAAAATCCACTGCAGCTCTTTATGGTCACTGTAAAACCACTACAGCTCTCTCTGGTCACTGTAAAACCACTGCAGCTCTTTATGGTCACTGTAAAACCACTACAGCTCTTTGTGGTTACTGTAAAACCACTGCAGCTCTTTATGGACACAGTAAAACCACTGCAGCTCTTTATGGTCACTGTAAAACCACTACAGCTATTTATGGACACAGTAAAACCACTGCAGCTCTTTATGGTCATGGTAAAACTACTGCGGCTCTTTATGGTCACTGTGAAACCACTACAGCTCTTTATGGTCACTGTAATACCACTGCGGCACCTATGGTCACTGTTGAACCACTACAGCTCTTTATGGTAACTGTAAAACCACTGCAGCTCTTTATTGTCATTGTAAAACCCCTGCAGCTCTTTATGGTTACTGTAAAACCACTGCAGCTCTTTATGGTCACTGTAAAACCACTGCAGCTCTTTATGGTCATATAAAACCACGACAGCTCTTTATGGTCACTGTAAAACCACTGCAGCTCTTTATGGTCACTGTAAAACCACTGCAGCTCTTATGGTCACTGTAAAACCACTACAGCTCTTTGTGGCAAGTGTAAAACCAATGCAGATCTTTATGGTCACTGTAAAACCACTGCGGCTCTTATGGTCACTGTAAAAGCACGACAGCTCTTTATGGTCACTGTAAAACCAATGCATCTCTTTATGACCACTGTAAAACCACTGCGGCTCTTATGGTCACTGTAAAACTACTACAGCTCTTTATTGTCACTGTAAAACCACTGCAGCTCTTTATGGTCACTTTAATACCACTGCGGCACTTATCGTCACTGTAACACCACTACAGCTCTTTATGGTCACTGTAAATCCAATGCATCTCTTTATGGTCACTGTAAAACCACTGCGGTTCTTATGGTCACTGTAAAACCACTGCAGCTCTTTATGGGAACTGTAAAACCAATGCAGATCTTTATGGTCACTGTAAAACCACTGCGGCTCTTATGGTCACTGTAAAACTACTACAGCTCTTTATGGTCACTATAAAACCACTGCAGCCCTTTATTCTCACTGTAAAACCACTGCAGCTCTTTATGGTCATTGGAAAACCACTAAAGTTCTTTATGGTCACTCTAAAACCACTACAGCACTTTATGGTCACTCTAAAACCACTGCAGCTCTTTATGGTCACAGTAAAACCACTACAGCTCTTTATGGTCACTGTAAAACCACTACAGCCATTTATGGTCACTGTAAAATCACTGCAGCTCTTTATGGTCACAGTAAAATCACTGCGGCTCTTTATGGTCACTGTAAAACCACTACAGCTCCTTATGGTCACTGTAAAACCACTGCAGCTGTTTATGGTCACAGTAAAACCAGTGCAGCTCTTTATGGTCACTGTAATCCAATTGCAGATCTTTATGGTCACTGTAAAACCACTACAGCTCTTTATGCTCACAGTAAAACCTCTGCAGCTCTTTATGGTCACTGTAAAACCACTACAGCTATTTATGGACACATAAAATCCACTGCAGCTCTTTATGGTCACTTTAAAACCACTACAGCTCTCTCTGGTCACTGTAAAACCACTGCGGCTCTTTATGGTCACTGTAAAACCACTACAGCTATGTATGGGCACAGTAAAACCACTGCAGCTTTTTATGGTCACTGTAAAACCGAGACAGATATTTATGGACACAGTAAAACCACTGCAGCTCTTTATGGTCACTGTAAAACCACTGCGGCTCTTTATGGTCACTGTTAAACCACTACAGCTCTTTATGGTTACTGTGAAACCACTGCAGCTCTTTATGGTCACTGGAAAACCACTACAGCTATTTATGGTCACTGTAAAACCACTGCAGCTCTTTATGGTCACAGTAAAACCACTGCAGCTCTTTATGGTCACTGGAAAACCACTACAGCTATTTATGGTCACTGTAAAACCACTGCAGCTCTTTATGGTCACTGGAAAACCACTACAGCTATTTATGGTCACTGTAAAACCACTGCAGCTCTTTATGGTCACAGTAAAACCACTGCAGCTCTTTATGGTCACTGTAAAACCACTACAGCTCTTTATGGTAACTGTAAAACCACTGCAGCTGTTTATGGTCACAGTAAAACCAGTGCAGCTCTTTATGGTCACTATAATACAATTGCGGCTCTTTATGGTCACAGTAAAACCACTGCAGCTCTTTATGGTCACAGTAAAACCACTGGAGCTCTTTATGGTCACAGTAAAACCTCTGCAGCTCTTTATGCTCTCAGTAAAACCTCTGCAGCTCTTTATGGTCACTGTAATACAATTGCGGCTCTTTATGGTCACAGTAAAACCACTGCAGCTCCTTATGGTCACTGTAAAACCACTACAGCTCTTTATGCTCACAGTAAAACCTCTGCAGCTCTTTATGGTCACTGTAAAACCACTACAGCTATTTATGGACACATAAAATCCACTGCAGCTCTTTATGGTCACTGTAAAACCACTGCAGGTCTTTATGGGCATTGTAAAACCACTGCGGCTCTTTATGGTCACTGTAAAACCACTACAGCTCTTTGTGGTTACTGTAAAACCACTGCAGCAATTTATGGTCACTGTAAAACCACTACAGCTCTTGATGCTCACAGTAAAACCACTACAGCTCTTTATGGTCACTGTAAAACCACTACAGCTATGTATGGGCACAGTAAAACCACTGCAGCTCTTTATGGTCACTGTAAAACCACTACAGATATTTATGGACACAGTAAAACCACTGCAGCTCTTTATGGTCAGTGTAAAACCACTGCGGCTCTTTATGGTCACTGAGAAACCACTACAGCTCTTTATGGTTACTGTGAAACCACTGCAGCTTTTTATGGTCACTGTAAAAGCACGACAGCTCTTCATGGACACAGTGAAACCACGACAGCTCTTTCTGGCCACAGTAAAACCAACACAGCTTTTTATGGTCACTGTAAAACCACTGCGGCTCTTTCTGGCCACAGTAAAACCACTGCATCTCTTTATGGTCACTGTAAAACCACTACAGCTCTTTATGGTAACTGTAAAACCACTGCAGCTCTTTATTGTCACTGTAAAAACAATGCATCTCTTTATGGTCACTGTAAAACCACTGCGGCTCTTATGGTCACTGTAAAACTACTACAGCTCTTTAATGTCACTGTAAAACCACTGCAGCTCTTTATGGTCACTTTAATGCCACTGCGGCACTTATGGTCACTGTAACACCACTACAGCTCTTTATGGTCACTGTAAATCAAATGCATCTCTTTATGGTCACTGTAAAACCACTGCGGTTCTTATGGTCACTGTAAAACCACTGCAGCTCTTTATGGGAACTGTAAAACCAATGCAGATCTTTATGGTCACTGTAAAACCACTGCGGCTCTTATGGTCACTGTAAAACTACTACAGCTCTTTATGGTCACTGTAAAACCACTGCAGCCCTTTATTCTCACTGTAAAACCACTGCAGCTCTTTATGGTCATTGTAAAACCACTAAAGTTCTTTATGGTCACTCTAAAACCACTACAGCACTTTATGGTCACTGTGAAACCACTGCAGCTCTTTATGGTCACTGTAAAACCACTGCAGCGCTTTATGGTCACAGTACAACCACTGGAGCTCTTTATGGTCACAGGAAAACCAGTGCAGCTCCTTATGGTCACTGTAAAACCACTACAGCTCTTTATGCTCACAGTAAAACCTCTGCAGCTCTTTCTGGTCACTGTAAAACCACTACAGCTATTTATGGACACATAAAATCCACTGCAGCTCTTTATGGTCACTGTAAAACCACTACAGCTCTCTCTGGTCACTGTAAAACCACTGCGGCTCTTTATGGTCACTGTAAAACCACTACAGCTCTTTGTGGTTACTGTAAAACCACTGCAGCTCTTTATGATCACTGTAAAACCACTACAGCTCTTGATGCTCACAGTAAAACCACTACAGCTCTTCATGGACACAGTGAAACCACTACAGCTCTTTCTGGCCACAGTAAAACCAACACAGCTTTTTATGGTCACTGTAAAACCACTGCGGCTCTTTCTGGCCACAGTAAAACCACTGCATCTCTTTATGGTCACTGTAAAACCACTGCGGCTCTTTATGGTCACTGTAAAACCACTACAGCTCTTTATGGTAACTGTAAAACCACTGCAGCTCTTTATTGTCACTGTAAAACCACTCTGGCTCTTTCTGGCCACAGTAAAACCACTGCATCTCTTTATGGACACAGTAAAACCCCTACAGCTCTTTCTGGCCACAGTAAAACCACTACAGCTCTTTATGGTCACTGTAAAAACAATGCATCTCAATATGGTCACTGTAAAACCACTGCGGCTCTTATGGTCACTGTAAAACCAATACAGCTCTTTATGGTCACTGTAAAACCAATGCAGCTCTTTATGGTCACTGTAAAACCACTGCGGCTCTTATGGTCACTGTAAAACCACTACAGCTCTTTATGGTTACTGTAAAACCACTGCAGCTCTTTATTGTCACTGTAAAACCACTCTGGCTCTTCATGGTCACAGTAAAACCACTGCAGCTCTTTATGGTCACTGTAAAACAACTACAGCTCGTTATGGTCACAGTAAAAGCACTACGGCTCTTTATGGTCATTGTAAAACCACGAAGGCTCTTTATGATCACTCTAAAACCACTATAGCTCTTTATCGTCACTGTAAAACCACTACAGCACTTTATGGTAACTGTAAAACCAATGCAGATCTTTATGGTCACTGTAAAACCACTGCAGCTCTTTATGGTCACTGTAAAACCACTGTGGCTCTTTATGGTCATTGTAAAACCACTAAAGCTCTTTATAGTCACTCTAAAACCACTACAGCACTTTATGGTCACTGTAAAACCACTGCAGCTCTTTATGGTCACAGTAAAACCACTGCGGCTCTTATGGTCACTGTAAAACCACTACAGCTCTTTATGGTAACTGTAAAACCTCTGCAGCTCTTTATTGTCACTGTAAAACCACTCTGGCTCTTTCTGGCCACAGTAAAACCACTGCTTCTCTTTATGGTCACTGTAAAACCACTACAGCTATTTATGGTCACTGTAAAACCACTGCAGCTCTTTATGGTAACTGTAAAACCACTGCAGCTCTTTATTGTCACTGTAAAACCACTCTGGCTCTTTCTGGCCACAGTAAAACCTCTGCAGCTCCTTATGGTCACTGTAAAACCATTACAGCTATTTATGGTTACTGTAAAACCACTAAGCTCTCTCTGGTCACTGTAAAACCACTGCGGCTCTTTATGGTCACTGAAAAACCACTACATCTCTTTGTGGTTACTGTAAAACCACTGCAGCTATATATGGGCACAGTAAAACCACTGCAGCTCTTTATGGTCTCTGTAAAACCGCTACAGATATTTATGGACACAGTAAAACCACTGCAGCTCTTTATGGTCACTGTAAAACCACTGCGGCTCTTTATGGTCACTGTTAAACTACTACAGCTCTTTATGGTTACTGTGAAACCACTGCAGCTCTTTATGGTCACTGTAAAACCATGACAGCTCTTCATGGACACAGTGAAACCACTACAGCTCTTCCTGGCCACAGTAAAACCACTACAGCTTTTTATGGTTACTGTAAAACCACTGCGGCTCTTTCTGGCCACAGTAAAACCACTGCATCTCTTTATGGTCACTGTAAAACCACTACAGCTCTGTGTGGCAAGTGTAAAACCAATGCAGATCTTTATGGTCACTGTAAAACCACTTCGGCTCTTATGGTCACTGTAAAACCACCACAGCTCTTTATTGTCACTGTAAAACCAATGCATCTCTTTATGGTCACTGTAAAACCACTGCGGTTCTTATGGTCACTGTAAAACCACTGCAGCTCTTTAGGGCAACTGGAAAACCACTACAGCTATTTATGGTCACTGTAAAAACACTGCAGCTCTTTATCGTCACAGTAAAACCACTGCAGCTCTTTATGGTCACTGTAAAACCACTGCGGCTCTTATGGTCATTGTTAAACCACTACAGCTCTTTATTGTCACTCTAAAACCACTGCAGCTCTTTATGGTCACTGTAAAACCACTGCAGCTCTTTATGGTCACAGTAAAACCACTCCAGCTCTTTATGGTCACTGGAAAACCACTACAGCTATTTATGGTCACTGTAAAACCACTGCAGCTCTTTATGGTCACAGTTTAACCACTGCAGCTCTTTATGGTCACTGTAAAACCACTACAGCTCTTTATGGTCACTGTAAAACCGCTGCAGCTGTTTATGGTCACAGTAAAACCAGTGCAGCTCTTTATGGTCACTGTAATACAATTGCGGCTCATTATGGTCACAGTAAAACCACTGCAGCTCTTTATGGTCACTGTAAAACCACTACAGCTATTTATGGTCACTGTAAAACCACTGCAGCTCTTTATGGTCACAGTGAAACCACTGGAGCTCTTTATGGTCACAGTAAAACCAGTGGAGCTCCTTATGGTCACTGTAAATCCACTACAGCTCTTTATGCTCACAGTAAAACCTCTGCAGCTCTTTATGGTCACTGTAAAACCACTACAGCTATTTATGGACACATAAAATCCACTGCAGCTCTTTATGGTCACTGTAAAACCACTACAGCTCTTTATGGTCACTGTAAAACCACTGCGGCTCTTTATGGTCACTGTAAAACCACTACAGCTCTTTGTGGTTACTGTAAAACCACTGCAGCTCTTTATGGTCACTGTAAAACCACTGCGGCTCTTTATGGTCACTGTTAAACCACTACAGCTCTTTATGGTTACTGTAAAACCACTGCAGCTTTTTATGGTCACTGTAAAACCACTACAGATATTTATGGACACAGTAAAACCACTGCAGCTCTTTATGGTCACTGTAAAACCACTGCGGCTCTTTATGGTCACTGTTAAACCACTACAGCTCATTATGGTTACTGTGAAACCACTGCAGCTCTTTATGGTCACTGTAAAACCACGACAGCTCTTCATGGACACAGTGAAACCACTACAGCTCTTTCTGGCCACAGTAAAACCAACACAGCTTTTTATGGTCACTGTAAAACCACTGCGGCTCTTTCTGGCCACAGTAAAACCACTGCATCTCTTTATGGTCACTGTAAAACCACTGCGGCTCTTTATGGTCACTGTAAAACCACTGCAGCTCTTTTTGGTCACAGTAAAACCACTGCAGCTCTTTATGGTCACAGTAAAACCAGAGCAGCTCCTTATTGTCACTGTAAAACCACTACAGCTCTTTATGCTCACAGTAAAACCTCTGCAGCTCTTTATGGTCAATGTAAAACCACTACAGCTATTTATGGACACATAAAATCCACTGCAGCTCTTTATGGTCACTGTAAAACCACTACAGCTCTCTCTGGTCACTGTAAAACCACTGCGGCTCTTTATGGTCACTGTAAAACCACTACAGCTCTTTGTGGTTACTGTAAAACCACTGCAGCTCTTTATGGTCACTGTAAAACCACTACAGCTCTTGATGCTCACAGGAAAACCACTACAGCTCTTTATGGTCACTGTAAAACCACTACAGCTATTTATGGGCACAGTAAAACCACTGCAGCTCTTTATGGTCATTGTAAAACCGCGAAGGCTCTTTATGGTCACTCTAAAATCACTGTAGCTCTTTATCGTCACTGTAAAACCACTACAGCTCTTTATGGTAACTGTAAAACCAATGCAGATCTTTATGGTCACTGTAAAACCACTGCAGCTCTTTATGGTCACTGTAAAAGCACTGTGGCTCTTTATGGTCATTGTAAAACCACTAAAGCTCTTTATGGTCACTCTAAAACCACTACAGCACTTTATGGTCACTGTAAAAACACTGCAGCTCTTTATGGTCACAGTAAAACCACTGCAGCTCTTTATGGTCACTGTAAAACCACTACAGCTATTTATGGTCACTGTAAAACCACTGCAGCTCTTTAGGGTCACAGTAAAACCACTGCAGCTCTTTATGTTCACTGTAAAACGACTACAGCTCTTTATGGTCACTGTAAAACCACTGCAGCTGTTTATAGTCACAGTAAAACCAGTGCAGCTCTTTATGGTCACTGTAATACAATTGCGGCTCTTTATGGTCACAGTAAAACCAACTGCAGCTCCTTATGGTCACTGTAAAACCACTACAGGTATTTATGGTCACTGTAAAACCACTGCAGCTCTTCATGGTCACAGTAAAACCACTGCAGCTCTTTATGGTCACAGTAAAACCAGTGCAGCTCCTTATGGTCATTGTAAAACCACTAAAGCTCTTTATGGTCACTCTAAAACCACTACAGCACTTTATGGTCACTGTAAAACCACTGCAGCTATTTATGGTCACAGTAAAACCACTGCGGCTCTTATGGTCACTGTAAAACCACTACAGCTCTTTATGGTAACTGTAAAACCACTGCAGCTTTTATTGTCACTGTAAAACCACTCTGGCTCTTTATGGTCACTGTAAAACCACTACAGCTCTTTATGGTCACTGTAAAACCGCTGCAGCTGTTTATGGTCACAGTAAAACCAGTGCAGCTCTTTATGGTCACTGTAATACAATTGCGGCTCATTATGGTCACAGTAAAACCACTGCAGCTCTTTATGGTCACTGTAAAACCACTACAGCTATTTATGGTCACTGTAAAACCACTGCAGCTCTTTATGGTCACAGTGAAACCGCTGGAGCTCTTTATGGTCACAGTAAAACCAGTGCAGCTCCTTATGGTCACTGTAAAACCACTACAGCTCTTTATGCTCACAGTAAAACCTCTGCAGCTCTTTATGGTCACTGTAAAACCACTACAGCTATTTATGGACACATAAAATCCACTGCAGCTCTTTATGGTCACTGTAAAACCACTACAGCTCTTTATGGTCACTGTAAAACCTCTGCGGCTCTTTATGGTCACTGTAAAACCACTACAGCTCTTTGTGGTTACTGTAAAACCACTGCAGCTCTTTATGGTCACTGTAAAACCACTACAGCTCTTGATGCTCACAGTAAAACCACTACAGCTCTTTATGGTCACTGTAAAACCACTACAGCTATGTATGGGCACAGTAAAACCACTGCAGCTCTTTATGGTCACTGTAAAACCACTACAGATATTTATGGACACAGTAAAACCACTGCAGCTCTTTATGGTCACTGTAAAACCACTGCGGCTCTTTATGGTCACTGTTAAACCACTACAGCTCTTTATGGTTACTGTGAAACCACTGCAGCTCTTTATGGTCACTGTAAAACCACGACAGCTCTTCATGGACACAGTGAAACCACTACAGCTCTTTCTGGCCACAGTAAAACCAACACAGCTTTTTATGGTCACTGTAAAACCACTGCGGCTCTTTCTGGCCACAGTAAAACCACTGCATCTCTTTATGGTCACTGTAAAACCACTGCGGCTCTTTATGGTCACTGTAAAACCACAGCAGCTCTTTTTGGTCACAGTAAAACCACTGCAGCTCTTTATGGTCACAGTAAAACCAGAGCAGCTCCTTATTGTCACTGTAAAACCACTACAGTTCTTTATGCTCACAGTAAAACCTCTGCAGCTCTTTATGGTCAATGTAAAACCACTACAGCTATTTATGGACACAAAAAATCCACTGCAGCTCTTTATGGTCACTGTAAAACCACTACAGCTCTCTCTGGTCACTGTAAAACCACTGCGGCTCTTTATGGTCACTGTAAAACCACTACAGCTCTTTGTGGTTACTGTAAAACCACTGCAGCTCTTTATGGTCACTGTAAAACCACTACAGCTCTTGATGCTCACAGGAAAACCACTACAGCTCTTTATGGTCACTGTAAAACCACTACAGCTATTTATGGGCACAGTAAAACCACTGCACCTCTTTATGGTCATTGTAAAACCGCGAAGGCTCTTTATGGTCACTCTAAAATCACTGTAGCTCTTTATCGTCACTGTAAAACCACTACAGCTCTTTATGGTAACTGTAAAACCAATGCAGATCTTTATGGTCACTGTAAAACCACTGCAGCTCTTTATGGTCACTGTAAAAGCACTGTGGCTCTTTATGGTCATTGTAAAACCACTAAAGCACTTTATGGTCACTCTAAAACCACTACAGCACTTTATGGTCACTGTAAAACCACTGCAGCTCTTTATGGTCACTGTAAAACCACTGCAGCTCTTTATGTTCACTGTAAAACGACTACAGCTCTTTATGGTCACTGTAAACCCACTGCAGCTGTTTATGGTCACAGTAAGACCAGTGCAGCTCTTTATGGTCACTGTAATACAATTGCGGCTCTTTATGGTCACAGTAAAACCAACTGCAGCTCCTTATGGTCACTGTAAAACCACTACAGCTCTTCATGGTCACAGTAAAACCACTGCAGCTCTTTATGGTCACAGTAAAACCAGTGCAGCTCCTTATGGTCATTGTAAAACCACTAAAGCTCTTTATGGTCACTCTAAAACCACTACAGCACTTTATGGTCACTGTAAAACCACTGCAGCTCTTTATGGTCACAGTAAAACCACTGCGGCTCTTATGGTCACTGTAAAACCACTACAGCTCTTTATGGTAACTGTAAAACCACTGCAGCTTTTATTGTCACTGTAAAACCACTCTGGCTCTTTATGGTCACAGTAAAACCACTGCAGCTCTTTATGGTCACAGTAAAACCACCACAGCTCTTTATGGTCAATGTAAAACCACTGTGGCTCTTGTGGTCACTGTAAAACCACTGCAGCTCTTTATGGTCACCGTAAAAACACTAAGCTCTTCATGGTCAATGTAAAACCACTGCAGCTCTTTATGGTCACAGTAAAACCACGAAAGCTCTTTCCGGTCACTGTACAACCACTACAGATCTTTATGGTCACAGTAAAAGCACTACAGCTCTTTATGGTCACTGTAAAACCACTACAGCTATTTATGGACACTGTAAAAACACTACAGCTCTTTATGGTCACTGTAAAACCACTACAGCTCTTTATGCTTACTGTAATACCACTGCAGCTCTTTATGGTCACTGTAAAACCACTACAGATGTGTATGGTCACTGCAAAACCTCTGCGGCTCTTATGGTCACTGTAAAACCACCACAGCTCTTTATGGTCACTGTAAAACCACTACAGCTATTTATTGACACAGTAAAACCACTGCAGCTCTTTATGGTCACTGAAAAACCACTACAGGTATTCATGGACACAGTAAAACCACTGCAGCTCTTTATGGTCACTGTATAACCACTACAGCTCTTCATGGTCACTGTAAAAACACTCCAGCACTTTTTGGTCACAGTAAAAGCACTACAGCTCTTTATGGTTACTGTAATACCACTGCAGCTCTTTATGGTCACTGTAAAACCACGACAGATCTGTATGGTCACTGCAAAACCACTGCGGCTCTTATGGTCACTGTAAAACCACAGCGGCTCTTGTGGTCACGGTAAAACCACTACAGCTCTTTATAGTCAGAGTAAAACCACGAAAGCTGTTCATGTTCACTGTAAAATTGCTGCAGCTCTTTATGGTGACTGTAAAACCACTACCGCTCTTTATGGTCACTGTAAAACCACTACAGTCTTTATGGTCACTGTAAAGCCACTGCAGCTCTTCATGGTCACAGTAAAACCAGTGCAGCTCTTGTGGTCACTGTAAAACCACTACACATCTTTATGGTCACTGTAAAACAACAACAGCTCTTTATGGTCACTCCAAAACCACTACAGCTCTTTGTGGTCACTGTAAAACCACTGCGGCTCTTTATGGTCATTGTAAAACAACTAAAGCTCTTTATGGTCACTCTAAAACCACTACAGCTCTTTATGGTCACTGCAAAACCACTACGGCTCTTTATGGTCATTGTAAAACCACGAAGGCTCTTTATGGTCACTCTAAAACCACTATAGCTCTTTATCGTCACTTTAAAAACACTACAGCTCTTTATGGTCACTGCAAAACCACTGTGGCTCTTTATGGTCATTGTAAAACCACTACCGCTCTTTATGGTCACTGTAAAACCACTACAGTCTTTATGGTCACTGTAAAACCACTGCAGCTGTTCATGGTCACAGTAAAACCAGTGCAGCTCTGGTGGTCACTGTAAAACCACTACACATCTTTCTGGTCACTGTAAAACCACTACCGCTCTTTATGGTCACTCTAAAACCACTACAGCTCTTTATGGTCACTGTAAAACCACTACAGCTCTTTCTGGTCACAGTAAAACCACTGCAGATCATTATGGTCACTGTAAAACCACTCCAGCTCTTTATGGTCACTGTAAAACCACTGCTGCTCTTTATGGTCACTGTAAAAACACTACAGCTCTTTATGGTCACTGTAAAACCACTACAGCTCTTCATGGTCACTGTAAAAACACTCCAGCACTTTTTGGTCACTGTAAAACCACTACAGCTCTTTATGGTTACTGTAAAACCACTACAGCTCTTTCTGGTCACAGTAAAACCACTGCAGATCATTATGGTCACTGTAAAACCACTCCAGCTCTTTATGGTCACTGTAAAACCACTGCTGCTCTTTATGGTCACTGTAAAAACACTACAGCTCTTTATGGTCACTGTAAAACCACTACAGCTCTTCATGGTCACTGTAAAAACACTCCAGCACTTTTTGGTCACTGTAAAACCACTACAGCTCTTTATGGTTACTGTAATACCACTGCAGCTCTTTATGGTCACTGTAAAACCACTACAGATCTGTATGGTCACTGCAAAACTACTGCGGCTCTTATGGTCACTGTAAAACCACTGCGGCTCTTGTGGTCACGGTAATACCACTACAGCTCTTTATAGTCAGAGTAAAACCACGAAAGCTGTTCATGTTCACTGTAAAATTACTGCAGCTCTTTATGGTGACTGTAAAACCACTACCGCTCTTTATGGTCACTGTAAAACCACTACAGTCTTTATGGTCACTGTAAAACCACTGCAGCTGTTCATGGTCACAGTAAAACCAGTGCAGCTCTTGTGGTCACTGTAAAACCACTACACATCTTTCTGGTCACTGTAAAACCACTACCGCTCTTTATGGTCACTCTAAAACCACTACAGCTCTTTATGGTCACTGTAAAACCACAACAGCTCTTTATGGTCACTGCAAAACCACTGCGGCTCTTTATGGTCATTGTAAAACCACGAAGGCTCTTTATGGTCACTCTAAAACCACTTTAGCTCTTTATCGTCACTTTAAAAACACTACAGCTCTTTATGGTCACTGCAAAACCACTGTGTCTCTTTATGGTCATTGTAAAACCACGAAAGCTCTTTATGGTCACCCTAAAAACACTACAGCTCTTTATGGTCACTGCAAAACCACTGCTGCTCTTTATGGTCAATGTAAAACCACGAAGGCTCTTTATGGTCACTCTAAAACCACTTTAGCTCTTTATCGTCACTTTAAAAACACTACAGCTCTTTATGGTCACTGCAAAACCACTGTGGCTCTTTATGGTCACTGTAAAACCACTGCAGCTCTTTATGGTCACAGTAAAACCACTGCAGCTCTTTATGGTCACTGTAAAACCACTACAGCTCTTTATGGTCACTGTAAAACCACTGCAGCTCTTTATGGTCACAGTAAAACCACTACAGCTTTTTATGGTCACTGTAAAACCACTGCGGCTCTTTCTGGCCACAGTACAACCACTGCAGCTCTTTATGGTCTCAGTAAAACCACTGCGGATCTTTCTGGCCACAGTAAAACCACTGCGGCTCTTTATGGTCACTGTAAAACCACTAGAGGTCTTTATGGTCACAGTAAAACCACTGCAGATCTTTATGGTCACTGTAAAACCACTGCGGCTCTTTATGGTCACTGTAAAACCACTGCGGCTCTTTATGGTCACTGTAAAAACACTACAGCTCTTTATGATTACTGTAAAACCACTGCAGCTCTTTATGGTCACTGTAAAACCACTGCAGCTCTTTATGGTTACTGTAAAACGACTACAGCTCTTCATGGACACAGTAAAACCCCTACAGCTCTTTCTGGCCACAGTAAAACCACTACAGCTCTTTATGGTAACGGTAAAACCAATGCATCTCTTTATGGTCACTGTAAAACCACTGCGGCTCTTATGGTCACTGTAAAACCACTACAGCTCTTTATGGTCACTGTAAAAACGCTCCAGCACTTTTTGGTCACTGTAAAACCACTACAGATCTTTATGGTCATTGTAAAACCACTGCAGCTCTTTATGGTTACTGTAAAACCACTACAGCTATTTATGGACACAGTAAAACCACTGCAGCTCTTTCTGGTCACTGTAAAACCACTACAGCTATTTATGGACACAGTAAAACCACTGCAGCTCTTTATGGTCACTGTAAAACCACTGCGGCTCTTTATGGTCACTGTAAAACAACTACAGCTCTATCTGATCACAGTAAAACCACTGCAGATCTTTATGGTCACTGTAAAACCACTGCTGCTCTTTATGGTCACTGCAAAAACACTACAGCTCTTTATGGTCACTGTAAAACCACTACAGCTCTTCATGGTCACTGTAAAAACACTCCAGCACTTTTTGGTCACTGTAAAACCACTACAGATCTGTATGGTCACTGCAAAACCACTGCGGCTCTTGTGGTCACTGTAAAACCACTACAGCTCTTTATGGACAATGTATAACCGCGACAGCTATTTATGGACACAGTAAAACCACTGCAGCTCTTTATGGTCACTGTAAACCCACTACAGCTATTTATGGACACAGTAAAACCACTGCAGCTCTTTCTGGTCACTGTAAAACCACTGCGGCACTTTATGGTCACTGTAAAACCACTACAGCTCTTTCTGGTCACAGTAAAACCACTGCAGATCTTTATGGTCACTGTAAAACCACTGCAGCTCTTTATGGTCACTGTAAAACCACTGCTGCTCTTTATGGTCACTGTAAAAACACTACAGCTCTTTATGGTCACTGTAAAACACTACAGCTCTTCATGGTCACTGTAAAAACACTCCAGCACTTTTTGGTCACTGTAAAACCACTACAGCTCTTTATGGTTACTGTAATACCACTGCAGCTCTTTATGGTCACTGTAAAACCACTACAGATCTGTATGGTCACTGCAAAACCACTGCGGCTCTTATGGTCACTGTAAGACCACTGCGGCTCTTGTGGTCACTGTAAAACCACCACAACTCTTTATAGTCAGAGTAAAACCACGAAAGCTCTTTACGTTCACTGTAAAACGACTGCAGCTCTTTATGGTCACTGTAAAACCACTACCGCTCTTTATGGTCACTGTAAAACCACTACAGCTCTTTATGGTCACTGTAAAACCACTGCAGCTCTTCATGGTCACAGTAAAACTACTGCAGCTCTTGTGGTCACTATAAAACCACTACACATCTTTATGGTCACTGTAAAACCACAACAGCTCTTTATGGTCACTCTAAAACCACTACAGCTCTTTATGGTCAAAGTAAAAGCACAACAGCTCTTTATGGTCACTGCAAAATCACTGCGGCTCATTATGGTCATTGTAAAACCACTATAGCTCTTTATGGTCACTCTAAAACTACCAAAGCTCTTTATGGTCACTGCAAAACCACTGCGGCTCTTTATGGTCATTGTAAAACCACGAAGGCTCTTTATGGTCACTCTAAAACCACTATAGCTCTTTATCGTCATTTTAAAAACACTACAGCTCTTTATGGTCACTGCAAAACCACTGTGGCTCTTGTGGTCACTGTAAAACCACTGCAGCTCTTTATGGTCACCGTAAAAACACTAAGCTCTTCATGGTCAATGTAAAACCACTGCAGCTCTTTATGGTCACAGTAAAACCACGAAAGCTCTTTCCGGTCACTGTACAACCACTACAGATCTTTATGGTCACAGTAAAAGCACTACAGCTCTTTATGGTCACTGTAAAACCACTACAGCTATTTATGGACACTGTAAAAACACTACAGCTCTTTATGGTCACTGTAAAACCACTACAGCTCTTTATGCTTACTGTAATACCACTGCAGCTCTTTATGGTCACTGTGAAACCACTACAGATGTGTATGGTCACTGCAAAACCTCTGCGGCTCTTATGGTCACTGTAAAACCACCACAGCTCTTTATGGTCACTGTAAAACCACTACAGCTATTTATTGACACAGTAAAACCACTGCAGCTCTTTATGGTCACTGAGAAACCACTACAGGTATTCATGGACACAGTAAAACCACTGCAGCTCTTTATGGTCACTGTAAAAACGCACCAGCACTTTTTGGTCACTGTAAAACCACTACAGATCTTTATGGTCATTGTAAAACCACTGCAGCTCTTTATGGTTACTGTAAAACCACTACAGCTATTTATGGACACAGTAAAACCACTGCAGCTCTTTCTGGTCACTGTAAAACCACTACAGCTATTTATGGACACAGTAAAACCACTGCAGCTATTTATGGTCACTGTAAAACAACTACAGCTCTTTCTGATCACAGTAAAACCACTGCAGATCTTTATGGTCACTGTAAAACCACTGCTGCTCTTTATGGTCACTGTAAAAACACTACAGCTCTTTATGGTCACTGTAAAACCACTACAGCTCTTCATGGTCACTGTAAAAACACTCCAGCACTTTTTGGTCACTGTAAAACCACTACAGATCTGTATGGTCACTGCAAAACCACTGCGGCTCTTGTGGTCACTGTAAAACCACTACAGCTCTTTATGGACAATGTATAACCGCGACAGCTATTTATGGACACAGTAAAACCACTGCAGCTCTTTATGGTCACTGTAAACCCACTACAGCTATTTATGGACACAGTAAAACCACTGCAGCTCTTTCTGGTCACTGTAAAACCACTGCGGCACTTTATGGTCACTGTAAAACCACTACAGCTCTTTCTGGTCACAGTAAAACCACTGCAGATCTTTATGGTCACTGTAAAACCACTGCAGCTCTTTATGGTCACTGTAAAACCACTGCTGCTCTTTATGGTCACTGTAAAAACACTACAGCTCTTTATGGTCACTGTAAAACACTACAGCTCTTCATGGTCACTGTAAAAACACTCCAGCACTTTTTGGTCACTGTAAAACCACTACAGCTCTTTATGGTTACTGTAATACCACTGCAGCTCTTTATGGTCACTGTAAAACCACTACAGATCTGTATGGTCACTGCAAAACCACTGCGGCTCTTATGGTCCATGTAAAACCACTGCGGCTCTTGTGGTCACTTTAAAACCACCACAACTCTTTATAGTCAGAGTAAAACCACGAAAGCTCTTTACGTTCACTGTAAAACGACTGCAGCTCTTTATGGTCACTGTAAAACCACTACCGCTCTTTATGGTCACTGTAAAACCACTACAGCTCTTTATGGTCACTGTAAAACCACTGCAGCTCTTCATGGTCACAGTAAAACCACTGCAGCTCTTGTGGTCACTATAAAACCACTACACATCTTTATGGTCACTGTAAAACCACAACAGCTCTTTATGGTCACTCTAAAACCACGACAGCTCTTTATGGTCAAAGTAAAAGCACAACAGCTCTTTATGGTCACTGCAAAATCACTGCGGCTCATTATGGTCATTGTAAAACCACTATAGCTCTTTATGGTCACTCTAAAACTACCAAAGCTCTTTATGGTCACTGCAAAACCACTGCGGCTCTTTATGGTCATTGTAAAACCACGAAGGCTCTTTATGGTCACTCTAAAACCACTATAGCTCTTTATCGTCACTTTAAAAACACTACAGCTCTTTATGGTCACTGCAAAACCACTGTGGCTCTTTATGGTCATTGTAAAACCACTAAAGCTCTTTATGGTCACTCTAAAACTCTACAGCACTTTATGGTCACTGTAAAACCACTGCAGCTCTTTATGGTCACTGTAAAACCACTGCAGCACTTTATGGTCACTGTAAAACCACTGCAGCTCTTTATGGTCACTGTAAAACCACGGCAGCTCTTTATGGTCACAGTAAAACCACTGCAGCTCTTTATGGTCACTGTAAAACCACTACAGCTCTTTCTGGTCACTGTAAAACCACTGCAGATCTTTATGGTCACTGTAAAACCACTTCAGCTCTTTATGGTCACTGTAAAACCACTGCTGATCTTAATGGTCACTGTAAAAACACTCCAGCACTTTTTGGTCACTGTAAAACCACTGCACCTCTTTACGGTCACTGTAAAACCACAACAGCTCTTTATGGTCACTCTAAAACCACTAAAGCTCTTTATGGTCACTCTAAAACCACTACAGTTCTTGATGGTCACTGTAAAACCACAACAGCTCTTTATGGTCACTGCAAAACCACTGCGGCTCTTTATGGTCATTGTAAAACCACTATAGCTCTTTATGGTCACTCTAAAACCACTACAGCTCTTTATGGTCACTGCAAAACCACTGCAGCTCTTTATGATCATTGTCAAACCACGAAGGCTCTTTATGGTCACTCGAAAACCACTATAGCTCTTTATCGTCACTTTAAAAACACTACAGCTCTTTATGGTCACGGCAAAACCACTGTGGCTCTTTATGGTCATTGTAAAACCACTAAAGCTCTTTATGGTCACTCTAAAACCACTACAGCACTTTATGGTCACTGTAAAACCACTGCAGCTCTTTATGGTCAGAGTAAAACCACTGCAGCTCTTTATGGTCACTGCAAAACCACTGTGGCTCTTTATGGTCACTGTAAAACCACTACAGCTCTTTCTGGTCACTCTCAAACCACGACAGCTCTTTATGGTCACTGTAAAACCACTGATGCTCTTTACGGACACTGTAAAACCACTACAGCTCTTTATGGTCACTGTAAAACCACTACAGCTCTTTATGATCACTGTAAAACCACTGCAGCTCTTTATGGTCACTGTAAAACCACTGCGGCTCTTTTTGATCACTTTAAAACCACAACAGCTCTTTATGGTCACTGCAAAACCACTGTGGCTCTTTATGGTCACAGTAAAACCACTGCAGCTCTTTATGGTCACTCTAAAAACACTACAGCTCTTTATGGTCAATGTAAAACCACAGCAGCTCTTTATGGTCTCTGTAAAACCACTACAGCTCTTTATGGTCACAGTCAAAGCACTAAAGCTCTTTACGGTCACTGTAAAATCACTGCAGCTCTTCATGGTCACAGTAAAACCACTGCAGCTCTTGTGGTCACTGTAAAACCACTACACATCTTTATGGTCACTGTAAAACCACAACAGCTCTTTATGGTCACTCTAAAACCACTACAGCTCTTTATGGTCAAAGTAAAAACACAACAGCTCTTTATGGTCACTGCAAAACCAGTGCGGCTCTTTATGGTCACTGTAAAACCACTGTGGCTCTTTATGGTCATTGTAAAACCACTAAAGCTCTTTATGGTCACTCTAAAACCACTACAGCACTTTATGGTCACTGTAAAACCACTGCGGCTCTTTATGGTCACTGGAAAACCACTGCAGCTCTTTCTGGTGACACGAAAACCACTACAGCTCCTTATGGTCACTGTAAAACCACTGCAGCTCTTTATGGTCACAGTAAAACCACTGCAGCTCTTTATGGTCACTGTAAAACCACTACAGCTCTTTATGATCACTCTAAAAACACTACAGCACTTTATGGTCACTGTAAAACCACTGCAGCTCTTTATGGTCACAGTAAAACCACTGCGGCTCTATATGGTCACTGTAAAACCACTGCGGCTCTTTATGATCACTGTAAAACCACTGCAGCTCTTTATGGTCACTGTAAAACCACGGCAGCTCTTTATGGTCACAGTAAAACCACTGCAGCTCTTTATGGTCACTGTAAAACCACTACAGCTCTTTCTGGTCACTGTAAAACCACTGCAGATCTTTATGGTCACTGTAAAACCACTTCAGCTCTTTATGGTCACTGTAAAACCACTGCTGCTCTTTATGGTCACTGTAAAAACACTCCAGCACTTTTTGGTCACTGTAAAACCACTGCACCTCTTTATGGTCACTGTAAAACCACAACAGCTCTTTATGGTCACTCTAAAACCACTACAGCTCTTTATGGTCACTGTAAAACCACAACAGCTCTTTATGGTCACTGCAAAACCACTGCGGCTCTTTATGGTCATTGTAAAACCACTAAAGCTCTTTATGGTCACTGTAAAACCACTGCGGCTCTTTATGGTCACTCCACTGCAGCTCTTCATCATCACAGTGAAACGACTGCAGGTCTTTATGATCACTGTAAAACCATTACAGCTCTTTCTGGTCAAAGTAAAACCACTGCAGATCTTTATGGTCACTGTAAAACCACTACAGCTCTGTATGGTCACTGTAAAACCACTACAGCTGTTTATGGTTACTGTAATACCACTGCAGCTCTTTATGGTCACTGTAAAACCACTACAGATCTGTATGGTCACTGCAAAACTACTACGGCTCTTATGGTCACTGTAAAACCACTGCGGCTCTTGTGGTCACTGTAAAACCACTGCAGCTCTTATGGTCACTGAAAAACCACTACAGCTCTTTATGTTCACTGTAAAACTACTGCAGCTCTTTATGGTCACTGTAAAACCACTACCGCTCTTTATGGTCACTGTAAAACCACTACAGCTCTTTATGGTCACTGTAAAACCACTGCAGCTCTTCATGGTCACTGTAAAACCACGGCGGCTCTTGTGGTCACTGTAAAACCACTACACCTCTTTATGGTCACTGTAAAACCACAACAGCTCTTTATGGTCACTCTAAAACCACTACAGCTCTTAATGGGCACTGTAAAACCACTGCAGCTCTTTATGGTCACAATAAAACCACTGCAGCTCTTTATGGTCACTGTAAAACCACTACAGCTCTTTCTGGTCACTCCAAAAACCACTACAGCTCTTTATGGTCACGGTAAAACCACTGATGCTCTTTACGGACACTGTAAAACCACTGCAGCTCTTTATGGTCACATCAAAACCAGTGCAGCTCCTTATGGTCACTGTAAAACCACTACAGCTCTTTATGCTCACAGTAAAACTACAACAGCTCTCTCTGGTCAATGTAAAACCACTGCGGCTCTTTATGGTCACTGTAAAACCACTACAGATCTGTATGGTCACTGCAAAACCACTGCGGCTCTTATGGTCACTGTAAAACCACTGCGGCTCTTGTGGTCACTGTAAAAACACTACATCTGTTTATATTCAGAATAAAACCACGAAAGCTCTTTATGTTCACTGTAAAACTACTGCAGCTCTTTATGGTCACTGTAAAACCACTGCGGCTCTTTATGGTCACTGTAAAACCACTGCGGCTCTTTATGGTTACTGTAAAACCACTACAGCTCTTCATGGACACAGTAAAACCCCTACAGCTCTTTCTGGCCACAGTTAAACCACTACAGCTCTTTATGGTCACTGTAAAACCAATGCATCTCTTTATGGTCACTGTAAAACCACTGCGGCTGTTATGGTCACTGTAAAACCACTACTGCTCTTTATGGTCACTGTAAAACCACTGCAGCTGTTTATGGTCACTGTAAAGCCACTGCGGCTCTTATGGTCACTGTAAAACCACTACAGCTCTTCATGGACACAGTAAAACCACTTCAGCTCTTTCTGGCCACAGTAAAACCACTACAGCTTTTTATGGTCACTGTAAAATCACTGCGGCTCTTTCTGGCCACAGTAAAACCACTGCATCTCTTCCTGGTCACTGTAAAACCACTACAGCTATTTATGGACACAGTAAAACCACTGCAGCTCTTTATGGTCGCTGTAAAACCACTGCGTCTCTTTATGGTCACTGTAAAACCACTACAGCTCTTTATGGTTACTGTAAAACCACTGCGGCACTTTATGGTCACTGTAAAACCACTGCAGCTCTTTATGGTTACTGTAAAACCACTACAGCTCTTCATGGACACAGTAAAACCCCTACAGCTCTTTCTGACCACAGTTAAACCACTACAGCTCTTTATGGTCACTGTAAAACCAATGCATCTCTTTATGGTCACTGTAAAACCACTGCGGCTCATTTGGTCACTGTAAAACCACTACAGCTCTTTATGGTAACTGTAAAACCACTGCAGCTCTTTATTGTCACTGTAAAACCACTCTGGCTCTTTATGGTCACAGTAAAACCACTGCAGCTCTTTATGGTCACAGTAAAACCACGACAGCTCTTTTTGGTCAATGGAAAACAACTGCGGCTGTTTATGGTCACGGTAAAAACACTACAGCTCTTTATGGTCAATGTAAAACCACTGCAGCTCTTTATAGTCACTGTAAAACCACTACAGGTCTTTATGGTCACAGTAAAAGCACTACAGCTCTTTACGGTCACTGTAAAACCACTGCAGCTCTTTATGGTCACTGTAAAACCACCGCGGCTCTTATGGTGACTGTATAATCACTCCAGCTCTTTATGGTCACTGTAAAAATACTACAGCTCTGTATGGTCACTGTAAAAACACTGCTGCTCGTTATGGTCACTGTTAAACCACTGCAGGTCTTATGGTTACTGTACAAACACTGCAGCTCTTTAAGATCATAGTACAACCAATACAGATGTTTATGGTCACTGTGTAACCAATACAGCTCTTTCTGGTCACTGTAAAACCACTGCAGCTCTTCATGGTCACAGTAAAACCACTGCAGCTCTTGTGGTCACTGTAAAACCACTACACATCTTTATGGTCACTGTAAAACCACAACAGCTCTTGATGGTCACTCTAAAACCACTACATCTCTTTATGGTCAAAGTAAAAACACAACAGCTCTTTATGGTCACTGCAAAAAAAACTGCGGCTCTTTATGGTCATTGTAAATCCACTATAGCTCTTTTTGGTCACTCTAAAACCACTACAGCTCTTTATGGTCACTGCAAAACCACTGCGGCTCTTTATGGTCATTGTAAAACCACGAAGGCTCTTTATGGTCACTCTAAAACCACTATAGCTCTTTATCGTCACTTTAAAAACACTACAGCTCTTTATGGTCACTGTAAAACCACTGCTGCTCTTTATGGTCACTGTAAAACCACTACAGCACTTTATGGTCACTGTAAAACCACTACAGCTCTTTATGGTCACTGTAAAACCACTACAGCTCTTTATGGTCACTGTAAAAACACTACAGCTCTTTATGGTCACTGTAAAAACACTACAGCTCTTTATGGTCACTGTAAAAACACTACAGCTCTTTATGGTTACTGTAATACCACTGCAGCTCTTTCTGGTCACAGTAAAAACACTGCAGATCTGTATTTTCACCGCAAAACCACTGCGGCTCTTCTGGTCACTGTAAAACCACTGCGGCTCTTGTGGTCTCTGTAAAACCACTGCAGCTCTTTATAGTCAGAGTAAAACCACGAAAGCTCTTTATGTTCACTGTAAAACTACTGCAGCTCTTTCTGGTCACTGTAAAATCACTACCGCTCTATATGGTCACTCTAAAACCACTACAGCTCTTTATGGTCACTGCAAAACCACTGCGGCTCATTATGGTCATTGTAAAACCACAAAGGCTCTTTATGGTCACTCTAAAACCACTATAGCTCTTTATCGTCACTTTAAAAACACTACAGCTCTTTATGGTCACTGCAAAACCACTGTGGCTCTTTATGGTCATTGTAAAACCATGAAAGCTCTTTATGGTCACTCTAAAACCACTACAGCACTTTATGGTCACTGTAAAACCACTGCAGCTCTTTATGGTCACTGTAAAACCACTGCGGCTCTTTCTGGCCACAGTAAAACCACTGCATCTCTTTATGGGCACTGTAAAACCACGAAAGCTCTTGTGATCACTGTAAAACCACTCCAGCTCTTTATGGTCCGAGTAAAACAACAAAAGCTCTTTATGTTCACTGTAAAACCACTACCGCTTTTTATGGTCAGTTTAAAACCACTGCAGCTCTTTATGGTCACTGTAAAACCACTGCAGATCTTTATGGTCACTGTAAAACCACTACAGCTCTTTATGGTCTCTGTGAAACGACTGCAGCTCTTTATGGACAGTGTAAAACCACTGCAGCTCTTTATAGTCACTGTAAAACCACTACAGCTCTCTCTGGTCACTGTAAAACCACTGCGGCTCTTTATGGTCACTGTAAAACCACTACAGCTCTTTGTGGTTACTGTAAAACCACTGCAGCTCTTTCTGGTCACTGTAAAACCACTACAGCTATTTATGGACATAGTAAAACCATTGCAGCTCTTTATGGTCACTGTAAAACCACTACAGCTATTTATGGACACAGTAAAACCACTGCAGCTCTTTATGGTCACTGTAAAACCACTGCGGCTCCTTATGGTCACTGTAAAACCACTACAGCTCTTTATGGTTACTGTAAAACCACTGCAGCTCTTCATGAACACAGTAAAACCATTATACCTCATTCTGGTCACTGTAAAACCATGACAGCTCTTGTGGTCACTGTAAAACCACTGCAGCTCTTTATGGTCACTATAAAACCACTACAGCTATTTATGGACACAGCAAAACCACTGCAGCTCTTTATGGTCACTGTAAAACCACTGCAGCTCTTTATGGTTACTATAAAACCACTACAGCTCTTTATGGTCACTGTAAAAACACTGCAGCTCTTAATGGTCACTGTAAAACCACTACAGCTCTTCATGGACACAGAAAAACGACTGCAGCTCTTTCTGGCCACAGTAAAACCACTACAGCTCTTTATGGTCACTGCAAAACCACTGCGACTCTTTCTGGCCACAGTAAAACCACTGCATCTCTTTATGGGCACTGTAAAACCATTGCGGGTCTTTATGATCAGTGTAAAACCACTACACCTCTTTCTGGTCACTGTAAAACCACGAAAGCTCTTGTGATCACTGTAAAACCACTACAGCTCTTTATGGTCAGAGTAAAACCACAAAAGCTCTTTATGTTCACTGTAAAACCACTACCGCTTTTTATGGTCAGTTTAAAACCACTGCAGCTCTTTATGGTCACTGTAAAACCACTAAAGCTCTTTATGGTCACTGTAAAACCACAACAGCTCTTTATGGTCACTGCAAAACCACTGCGGTTCTTTATGGTCATTGTAAAACCACTACAGCTCTTTATGGTCAGAGTAAAACCACAAAAGCTCTTTATGTTCACTGTAAAACCACTGCGGCTCTTTCTGGCCACAGTAAAACCACTGCATCTCTTTATGGGCACTGTAAAACCATTGCGGGTCTTTATGATCAGTGTAAAACCACTACACCTCTTTCTGGTCACTGTAAAACCACGAAAGCTCTTGTGATCACTGTAAAACCACTGCAGCTCTTTATGGTCAGAGTAAACCCACAAAAGCTCTTTATGGTCACTGTAAAACCACTACCGCTCTTTATGGTCAGTTTAAAACCACTGCAGCTCTTTACGGTCACTGTAAAACCACTGCAGATCTTTATGGTCACTGTACAACCACTAAAGCTCTTTATGGTCACTGTAAAACCACAACAGCTCTTTATGGTCACTGCAAAACCACTGCGGTTGTTTATGGTCACTTTAAAACCACTGCAGCTCTTTATGGTCACTCTAAAGCCACTACAGCTCTTTATGGTCACTGTAAAACCACTGCAGCTCTTTATCGTCACTTTAAAAGCACTACAGCTCTTTCTGGTCACTGCAAAACCACTGCGGCTCTTTATGGTCATTGTAAAACCACTATAGCTCTTTATGGTCAATCTAAAATCACTACAGCTCTTTATGGTCACTGTAACACCAGTGCAGCTCTTTATGGTCACTGTAAAACCACTACAGCTCTTTATGGTCACTGTAAAACCACTGCCGGTCTTTATGTTCACTGTAAAACCACTACAGCTCTTTATGGTCACTGTAAAACAACTGCAGCTCTTTATGGTCACTGTAAAAACTCTACAGCACCTTTTAGTCACTGTAAAAAAACTACAGCTCATTATGGTCACTGTAAAACCACTGCGGCTCTTTATGGTCACTGTAAAACCACTTCGGCTCTTATGGTCACTGTAAAACCACTACAGCTCTTTATGGTCACTGTAAAACCACTGCCGGTCTTTATGTTCACTGTAAAACCACTACAGCTCTTTATGGTCACTGTAAAACAACTGCAGCTCTTTATGGTCACTGTAAAAACTCTACAGCACCTTTTAGTCACTGTAAAAAAACTACAGCTCATTATGGTCACTGTAAAACCACTGCGTCTCTTGTGATCACTGTAAAACCACTACAGCTCTTTATCGTCAGAGTAAAACCACTGCGGCTCTTTATGGTCACTGTAAAAACCACTACAGCTCTTTATGGTCACTGTAAAACCACTGCAGCTCTTTATGATCACTGTAAAACCACTACAGCTATTTATGGACACAGTAAAAGCACTGCAGCTCTTTATGGTCACTGTAAAACCACTACAGCTCTTTTTGGTCAATGTAAAACCACGACAGCTCTTTATTGTCACAGTAAAACCACTGCAGCTCTTTATGGTCACTGTAAAACCTGTACAGCTCTTTATGGTCACTGTAAAACCACTGCGGCTCTTGTGATCACTGTAAAACCACTACAGCTATTTATCGTCAGAGTAAAACCACGAAAGCTCTTTATGGTCACTGTAAAACTACTGCGGCTCCTTATGGTCCAATTAAAACCACTGCAGCTCCTTATGGTCACTGTAAAACTACTACAGCTACTTATGGACACAGTAAAACCACTGCAGCTCTATATGGTCACTTTAAAACCACTACAGCTCTTTCGGATCACAGTAAAACCACTACAGCTCTTTCTGGTCACTGTAAAACCACTGCAGCTCTTTATGGTCACTGCAAAACCACTGCGGCTCTTTATGGTCATTGGAAAGCTCTTTATGGTCAGTCTAAAATGACTATAGGTCTTTATGCTCACTGTAATACCACTGCAGCTCTTTATGGGCATTGTAAAACCACTGCAGATCTTGTGGTCACTGTAAAACCACAACAGCTCTTTATGGTCCCTGTAAAACCACTACAGCTCTTTATGGTCAGTGTAAAACCACTAAAGCTTTTATGGTCACTCTAAAACCAGAACAGCTCTTTCTGGTCACTGTAAAACCACTACAGCTCTTTATGGTCACTGTAAAACCACTAAAGCTCTTTATGATCACTGTAAAACAACTACAGCTATTTATGGACACAGTAAAACCACTGCAGCTCTTTATGGTCACTGTAAAGCAACTGCAGCTCTTTCTGGTCACTGTAAAACCACGATAGCTCTTTACGGTCACTGAAAAACCACTACAGCTCTTTATGGTCACTGCAAAACCACTGCGGCTCTTTATGGTCATGGAAAACCACCAAAGCTCTTTATGGTCACTGTAAAAACCGCTACAGCTCTTTATGGTCACTGTAAAACCACTGCAGCTCTTTATGATCACTGTAAAACCACAAAAGCTATTTATGGACACAGTAAAAGCACTGCAGCTCTTATGGTCTCTGTAAAGCCACTGCAGCTCTTTATGGTCACTGTAAAACCACTATACCTCTTTATGGTCACTGTAAAACCACTGCAGCTCTTTATGATCACTGTAAAACCACTAAAGCTATTTATGGTCACTGTAAAACCACTGCAGCTCTTCATGGGCACTGTAAAACAACTGCAGCTCTTATGGACACAGTAAAACCACTGCAGCTCTTATGGACACAGTAAAACCACGACAGCTCTTGACGGTCACTGAAAAACCACTACAGCTCTTTATGGTCACTGCAAAACCACGACAGCTCTTTATGGTCACTGCAAAACCACTGCAGCTCTTTATGGTCAGTGTAAAACCTCTGCACCTCTTTATGGTCACTCTAAAACGACTACAGGTCTTTATGGTCACTGTAGTACCACTGCAGGTCTTTATGGGCATTGTAAAACCACTGCAGGTCTTAATGGTCACTGTAATACCACTGCGGCTCTTTATGGTCACTGTAAAAACACTACAGCGCTACATGGTCACTGTAACACCACTGCGGATCTTTATGGTCACTGTGAAACGACTGCAGCTCTTTATGGTCACAGTAAAACCACTGCAGGTCTTTCTGGTCTCTGTAAAACCACTACAGCTCTTTATGGTCACTGTAAAACCACTACAGCTCTTTATGGTCACTGTGAAACGACTGCAGCTCTTTATGGACAGTGTAAAACCACTGCAGCTCTTTACGGTCACTCTAAAACGAATACAGGTCTTTATGCTCACTGTAATACCACTGCAGGTCTTTATGGGCATTGTAAAACCACTGCAGCTCTTATGGTCATTGTAAAACCACTGCAGCTCTTAATGGTCACTGTAAAACCACGATAGCTCTTATGGTCACTGTAAAACCACTGCGGCTCTTTATGGTCACTGTAAAAACACTGCAGCGATATATGGTCACTGTAACACCACTGCGGCTCTTTATGGTCACTGTGAAACCACTACAGCTCTTTATGGTCTCTGTAAAACCACTGCGTCTCTTTTGGTCACTGTAAAACCACTGCAGCTGTTTATGGTCACTGTAAAACCACAGCAGCTCTTATGGTCACTGTAAAACCACTGCGGCTCTTGTGGTCACTGTAAAACCACTACATCTCTTTGTGGTCACAGTAAAACCACTGCAGCTCTTTGTGGTCACTGTAAAACCACTACAGCTCTTCATGGTCACTGTAAAACCAATACAGATCTTTCTGGTCACAGTAAAACCTTTACAGTTCTTTATGGTCAATGTAAAACCACTGTGGCTCTTATGGTCACTATAAGACCACTGCAGCTCTTTATGGTCACTGTAAAACCACTGCGGCTCTTATGGTCACTATAATACCACTACAGCTCTTTATGGTCTCTGTAAGTCCACTGTGGCTCTTTATGGTCACAGTAAAACCACTGCAGCTCTTTATGGTCACTGTGAAACCACTGCAGCTCTTTATGGTCACTGTAAAACCACTACAGCTCTTTCTGGTCACAGTAAAACCACTACAGCTCTTTATGGTCACTGTAAAACCACTGCAGCTTTTATGGTCACTGTATAACCACTGCAGATTTTTATTGTCACTGTAAAAACACTGTGGCTCTTATGGTCACTGTAAAACCACTGCAGCTCTTGTGGTCACTGTAAAACCACTACAGCTCTTTATGGTCACTGCAAAACCACTGCGGGTCTTTATGGTGAAACTAAAACCACTGCAGCTCTTTGTGGTCACAGTAAAACCACTGCGGCTCTTTATGGTCACTCTAAAACCACTACAGCTCTTTATGGACACTGTAAAAACCACTACAGCTCTTTATGGTCACTGTAAAACCACTGCAGCTCTTTATGATCACAGTAAAAGCACTGCAGCTCTTTATGGTCAATGTAAAACAACTGCAGCTCTTTATGGTCAATGTAAAACCACTGCAGCTCTTCATGGGCACTGTAAAACAACTGCAGCTCTTATGGACACAGTAAAACCACTGCAGCTCTTATGGACACAGTAAAACCACGACAGCACTTGACGGTCACTGCAAAACCACTGCAGCTCTTTATGTTCAGTGTAAAACCCCTGCACCTCTTTATGGTCACTCTAAAACGACTACAGGTCTTTATGGTCACTGTAATACCACTGCAGGTCTTTATGGGCATTGTAAAACCACTGCAGTTCCTATGGTCATTGTAAAACCACTGCAGGTCTTAATGGTCACTGTAAAACCACTGCGGCTCTTTATGGTCACTGTAAAAACACTACAACGCTACATGGTCACTGTAACACCACTGCGGATCTTTATGGTCACTGTGAAACGACTGCAGCTCTTTCTGGTCACAGTAAAACCACTGCAGCTCTTTCTGGTCTCTGTAAAACCACTACAGCTCATTATGGTCACTGTAAAACCACTACAGCTCTTTATGGTCACTGTGAAACAACTGCAGCTCTTTATGCTCACTGTAATACCACTGCAGGTCTTTATGGGCATTGTAAAACCACTGCAGCTCTTATGGTCATTGTAAAACCACTGCAGCTCTTAATGGTCACTGTAAAACCACGATAGCTCTTATGGTCACTGTAAAACCACTGCGGCTCTTTATGGTCACTGTAAAAACACTGCAACGATATATGGTCACTGTAACACCACTGCGGCTCTTTATGGTCACTGTGAAACAACTGCAGCTCTTTATGGTAACAGTAAAACCACTATAGCTCTTTATGATCACTGTAAAACCACTACAGCTCTTTATCGTAACTGTAAAACCACTGCAGCTCTTTATGGTCACTGTAAAACCACAACAGCTCTTTATGGTCTCTGTAAAACCACTGCGTCTCTTTTGGTCACTGTAAAACCACTGCAGCTGTTTATGGTCACTGTAAAACCACAGCAGCTCTTATGGTCACTGTAAAACCACTGCGGCTCTTGTGGTCACTGTAAAACCACTACATCTCTTTGTGGTCACAGTAAAACCACTGCAGCTCTTTGTGGTCACTGTAAAACCACTACAGCTCTTCATGGTCACTGTAAAACCAATACAGATCTTTCTGGTCACAGTAAAACCTTTACAGTTATTTATGGTCACTGTAAAACCACTACAGCTCTTTATGGTCTCTGTAAGTCCACTGTGGCTCTTTATGGTCACAGTAAAACCACTGCAGCACTTTATGGTCACTGTGAAACCACTGCAGCTCTTTATGGTCACTGTAAAACCACTACAGCTCTTTATGGTCACTGTAAAACCACTACAGCTCTTTCTGGTCACAGTAAAACCACAACAGCTCTTTATGGTCACTGTAAAAACACTCCAGCACTTTTTGGTCACTGTAAAAAAACTACAGCTCATTATGGTCACTGTAAAACCACTGCGGCTATTTATGGTCAATGTAAAACCACTGCAGCACTTTATGGTCACTGTAAAACCACTGGAGCTCTTTATGGTCACAGTAAAACCACTACAGCTCTTTTTCGTCACTGTAAAACCACTGCGGCTCTTATGGTCACTGCAAAACCACTACAGCTCTTTATGGTCACTGTCAACCCACTTCCGGTCTTTATGTTCACTGTAAAACCACTACAGCTCTTTATGGTCACTGTAAAACAACTGCAGCTCTTTATGGTCACTGTAAAACCACAACAGCTCATTATGGTCACTGTAAAACCACTGCGGCTCTTTATGGTCAATGTAAAACCACTGCAGCACTTTATGGTCACTGTAAAACCACTGGAGCTCTTTATGGTCACAGTAAAACCACTACAGCTCTTTATAGTCACTGTAAAACCACTGCGGCTCTTATGGTCACTGTAATACCACTACAGCTCTTTATGGTCACTGTAAAACCACGACAGCTCTTTATGGTCACAGTAATACCACTGCAGCTCTTTATGGTCTCAGTAAAACCACTGCAGCTCTTTATGGTAACTGTAAAACCACTAGAGGGCTTTACGGTCACTGTAAAACCACTGCAAGTCTTTATGGTCACTGCAAAACCACTGCGGCTCTTTATGGTCACTGCAAAACCATTGCGGCTCTTTATGATCACAGTAATACCACTGCAGCTCTTTATGGTCGCTGTAAAACCACTGCAGCTCTTAATGTTCACTGTAAAACCACGACAGATCTTTATGGTCACAGTAAAACCAGTGCAGCTCTTTATGGGCTCTGTAAGACCACTGTGGGTCTTTATGGTCACTGTAAAACCACTACGGCTCTTTTTGGTCACTGTAAAACCACTGCGGCTCTTATGGTCAATTTAAAACCACTACAGCACTTTATGGTCACTGTAAAACCATGACAGCTCTTTCTGGTCACAGTAAAACCACTAGAGCTCTTTATGGTCACTGTAAACCCATCACGGCTCATATGGTCACTGTAAAACCACGAAAGCTCTTTATGGTCACTGTAAAACCACTGCGGCTCTAATGGTCACTATAAAACCACTGCAACTCTTTATGGTCACTGTAAAACCACTGCGGCTCTTATGGTCACTGTAAAACCACTGCAGCTCTTTATGGTCAGTGTAAAAACACTACAGCCCTTTATGGGCACAGTAAAACCACTGCAGTTCTTTATGGTCACTGTAAAACCACTACAGCTCTTTATGGACACAGTAAAAACACTGCAGCTCTTTCTGGCCACAGAAAAACCACTACAGCTCTTTATGGTCACTGTAAAACCACTGCGGCTCTTTCTGGCCACAGTAAAACCACTGCAGCTCTTTATGGTCAGTGTAAAACCACTGCGGCTCTTGTGGTCACTGTAAACCCACTACACTTCTTTATGGTCACTGTAAAACCACGAAAGCTCTTGTGGTCACTTTGAAACCACTACAGCTCTTTACGGTCAGAGTAAAACCACGACAGCGCGTTATGGTCAATGTAAAACTACTGCGGCTCTTTATGGTCTCAGTAAAACCACTGCAGCTCTTTATGGTCTCTATAAATCCACTGGAGGTCTTTATGGTCACTGTAAAACCACTGCGGATCTTTATGGTCACTGTAAAACCACTGCGGCTCTTTATGGTCACTGTAAAACCACTGCGGCTCTTTATGGTCACTGTAAAACCACTGCGGCTCTTTATGGTCAGAGTAAAACCACGAAAGCTCCTTATGGTCACTGTAAAACCACTGCGGCTCTTTATGGTCTCTATAAATCCACTGGAGGTCTTTATGGTCACTGTAAAACCACTGCGGATCTTTATGGTCACTGTAAAACCACTGCGGCTCTTGTGGTCACTGTAAAACCACTACACCTCTTTATGGTCACTGTAAAACCACTACAGCTCTTTATGGTCACTGTAAAACCACCACAGCTCTTTATGGTCACTGTAAAATCACTGCTGCTCTTTATGGTCACTGTAAAACCACTACAGCTCTTTATGGTCAGCGTAAAACCACTGCAGCTCTTCATGGTCACTGTAAAACCACCGCGGCTCTTGTGGTCACTGTAAAAACACTACACCACTTTATGGTCAGAGTAAAACCACGAAAGCTCTTTATGGTCGCTGTAAAACTACTGCGGCTCTTTATGGTCTCAGTAAAACCACTGCAGCTCTTTATGGTAACTGTAAAACCACTAGAGGGCTTTACGGTCACTGTAAAACCACTGCAGCTCTTTATGGTCACTGTAAAACCAGTGCGGCTCTTCATGGTCACTGCAAAAACATTGCGGCTCTTTATGATCACAATAATATCACTGCAGCTCTTTATGGTCGCTGTAAAACCACTGCAGCTCTTTATGGTCACTGTAAAACCACGACAGATCTTTATGGTCACAGTAAAACCAGTGCAGCTCTTCATGGTCTCTGTAAGACCACTGTGGGGCTTTATGGTCACTGTAAAACTACTCCAGCTCTTTATGGTCACTGTAAAACTACTGCGGCTCTTATGGTCAAAGTAAAACCACTACAGCACTTTATGGTCACTGCAAAACAATGACAGCTCTTTCTGGTCACAGTAAAACCACTACAGCTCTTTATGGTCACTGTAAAACCATCACGGCTCATATGGTCACTGTAAAACCACTGCGGCTCTTATGGTCACTGTATAACCACTACTGCTCTTTATGGTCAGAGTAAAACCTAGAAAGCTCTTTATGGTCTCTGTAAAACCACTGCAGCTCTAATGGTCACTATAAAACCACTGCAGCTCTTTATGGTCACTGTAAAACCACTGCGGCTCTTATGCTCACTGTAAAACCACTGCAGCTCTTTATGGTCACTGTAAAAACACTACAGCTTTTTATGGTCACTATAAAACCACTGCAGCTCTTTATGGTCACTGTAAAACCACTGCGGCTCTTATGCTCACTGTAAAACCACTGCAGCTCTTTATGGTCACTGTAAAAACACTACAGCTTTTTATGGTCACAGTAAAACCACGACAGCTCTTTATGGACACAGTAAAACCACTGCAGCTCTTTCTGGCCACACAAAAACGACGACAGCTCTTTATGGTCACTGTAAAACCACTGTGGCTCTTTCTGGCCACAGTAAAACCACTGCAGCTCTTTATGGTCACTGTAAAACCACTGCGGCTCTTGTGGTCACTGTAAAACCACTGCACCTCTTTATGGTCAGAGTAAAACCACGAAAGCTCTTTATGGTCACTGTAAAACTACTGCGGCTCTTTATGGTAACAGTAAAACCACGACAGCTCTTTATGGTCACTGTAAAACCACTACAGCTCTTTATGATCACAGTAATACCACTGCAACTCTTTATGGTCACTGTAAAACCACTACAGCTCTTTATGGTCACAGTAATACCACTGCAGCTCTTTATGGTCACTGTAAAACCATCACGGCTCATATGGTCACTGTAAAACTACTGCGGCTCTTATGGTCACTGTAAAACCACTACAGCTCTTTATGGTCAGAGTAAAACCACGAAAGCTCCTTATGGTCACTGTAAAACCACTGCGGCTCTAATGGTCACTATAAAACCACTGCAGCTCTTTATGGTCACTGTAAAACCACTGCGGCTCTTTATGGTCACTGTAAAACCATTGCAGCTCTTTATGATCACAGTAATACCACTGCAGCTCTTTATGGTCACTGTAAAAACACTCCAGCTCTTTATGGTCACTGTAAAACCACTACAGCTCTTTCTGGCCACAGAAAAACCACGACAGCTCTTTATGGTCACTGTAAAACCACTGTAGCACTTTCTGGCCACAGTAAAACCACTACAGCTCTTTACGGTCATTGTAAAACCACTGCGGCTCTTTCTGGCCACAGTAAAACAACTGCAGCTCTTGTGGTCACTGTAAAACCACAGCGGCTCTTTATGGTCAGAGTAAAACCACGAAAGCTCTTTATGGTCACTGTAAAACTACTGTGGCTCTTTATGGTAACAGTAAAACCACGACAGCTCTTTATGGTCACTGTAAAACCACTACAGCTCTTTATGATCACAGTAATACCACTGCAGCTCTTTATGGTCACTGTAAAACCACTACAGCTCTTTATGGTCACAGTAATACCACTGCAGCTCTTTATGGTCGCTGTAAAACCACTACAGCTCTTTATAGAACATAGAACATAGAACATAGAACAATACAGCACAGAACAGGCCCTTCGGCCCACGATGTTGTGCCGAACTTCTATCCTAGATTAAGCACCCATCCATGTACCTATCCAAATGCCGCTTAAAGGTCGCCAATGAATCTGACTCTACCACTCCCACGGGCAGCGCATTCCATGCCCCCACCACTCTCTGGGTGAAGAACCCACCCCTGACATCTCCCCTATACCTTCCACCCTTCACCTTAAATTTATGTCCCCTTGTAACACTCTGTTGTACCCGGGGAAAAAGTTTCTGACTGTCTACTCTATCTATTCCTCTGATCATCTTATAAACCTCTATCAAGTCACCCCTCATCCTTCGCCGTTCCAACGAGAAAAGGCCGAGAACTCTCAACCTATCCTCGTATGACCTACTCTCCATTCCAGGCAACATCCTGGTAAACCTTCTCTGCACCCTCTCCAAAGCTTCCACATCTTTCCTAAAGTGAGGCGACCAGAACTGCACACAGTACTCCAAATGTGGCCTAACCAAAGTCCTGTACAGCTGCAACATCACCTCACGACTCTTGAATTCAATCCCTCTGCTAATGAACGATAATACTCCATAGGCCTTCTTACAAACTCTATCCACCTGAGTGGCAACCTTCAAAGATCTATGTACATAGACCCCAAGATCCCTCTGTTCCTCCACCTGACCAAGAACCCTACCATTAACCCTGTATTCCGCATTCTTATTTGTTCTTCCAAAATGGACAACTTCACACTTGGCAGGGTTGAACTCAATCTGCCACTCCTCAGCCCAGCTCTGCATCATATCTAAGTCCCTCTGCAGCCGACAACAGCCCTCCTCACTGTCCACAACTCCACCTATCTTTGTATCATCTGCAAATTTACTGACCCACCCTTCGACTCCCTCCTCTAAGTCATTAATAAAAATTACAAACAGCAGAGGACCCAGAACTGATCCCTGCGGAACTCCACTTGTAACTGGACTCCATGCTGAATATTTACCATCTACCACCACTCTCTGACTTCGACCGGTTAGCCAGTTTTCTATCCAATTGGCCAAATTTCCCTCTATCCCATGCCTCCTGACTTTCCGCATAAGCCTACCATGGGGAACCTTATCAAATGCCTTACTAAAATCCATGTACACTACATCCACTGCTCTACCCTCATCCACATGCTTGGTCACCTCCTCGAAGAATTCAATAAGACTTGTAAGGCAAGACCTACCCTTCACAAATCCGTGCTGGCTGTCCCTAATCAAGCAGTGCCGTTCCAGATACTCGTAAATCCTATCCCTCAGTACCCTTTCCATTACTTTGCCTACCACAGAAGTAAGACTAACTGGCCTGTAATTCCCGGGGTTATCCCTATTCCCTTTTTTGAACAGGGGCACAACATTCGCTACTCTCCAGTCCTCTGGTACCACCCCCGTTGCCAGTGAAGACGAGAAGATCATTGCCAACGGTACTGCAATTTCCTCTCTTGCTTCCCACATAATCCTAGGATATATCCCGTCAGGCCCGGGGGACTTGTCTATCCTCAAGTTGTTCAAAATGTCCAACACAACTTCCTTCCTAACAGATATCTCTTCTAGCTTATCAGTCCGTTTCACACTCTCCTCTTCAACAATACAGTCCCTCTCGTTCGTAAATACTGAAGAGAAGTACTTGTTCAAGACCTCTCCTATCTCTTCCGACTCAATACACAGTCTCCCACCACTGTCCTTGATCGGACCTACCCTCGTTCTCGTCATTCTCAGGTTTCTCACATACGCATAGAATGCCTTGGGGTTATCCTTGATCCTATCCGCCAGGGATTTTTCATGCCCTCTCTTAGCTCTCCTAATCCCTTTCTTCAGGTCCCTTCTGGCTATCCTGTATCCCTCCACTGCTCTGTCTGAACCTTGTTTCCTCAACCTTATGTAAGCCTCCTTCTTCCTCTTTACTAGACATTCAACCTCCCTCGTCAACCAAGGCTCCCTCACACGACCATTTCTTTCCTGCCTGATCGGTACATACATATCAAGGACACGTCGTATCTGCTCCTTGAAAAAGTCCCACATTTCCACCACATCCTTCCCTGACAGCCTATGCTCCCAACGTATGCTCCTCAAATCCTGTCTTACAGCATCGTAATTTCCCTTCCCCCAATTGTAAAAACTTCCTTGTTGTGTGCACCTATCCCTCTCCATAACCAAGGTGAAAGTGACAGAATTGTGGTCGCCATCACCAAAATGTTCACCCACTAACAAGCCCACCACTTGTCCCGGTTCGTTACCGAGTACCAAATCCAATATGGCCTCCCCTCTGGTTGGACAATCTACATACTGCGTTAGAAAAGCTTCCTGGACACACTGCACAAACACCGCCCCATCCAATCTACTTGATCTAAAGAGCTTCCAATCAATATTTGGGAAGTTGAAGTCGCCCATGACTACGACCCTGTGGCTTCTGCACCTTTCCAAAATCTGTTTCCCAATCTGTTTCTCCACATCTTTGCTGCTATTGGGGGGCCTATAATAAACACCCAACAAGGTGACTGCACCTTTCCTATTTCTGACTTCAGCCCATACTACCTCCAGAGGCAGATCTCCCTCAAACTTCCTTTCTGCAGCCGTTATACCATTTCTAATTAGCAATGCCACCCCCCCTCCTTTTTTACCACCCTCCCTAATCTTACTGAAACATCTGTAACCAGGAACCTCCAACAGCCATTCCTGTCCCTCATCTATCCATGTTTCCGTGATGGCTACAACATCGTAGTCCCAGGTACCGATCCAATGGTCACTGTAAAACCACGACAGCTCTTTATGGTCACAGGAAAACCACTGCAGCTCTTATGGTCACTGTAAAACCACTACAGCTCTTTATGGTCACTGTAAAACCATGACAGCTCCTTCTGGTCACTGTAAAACCACTACGGCTCTTTATGGTCACTGTAAAACCATGACAGCTCATTCTGGTGACAGTAAAACCACTACAGCTCTTTATGGTCACTGTAAAACCATCGCAGCTCTTATGGTCACTGTAAAACCACTGCGGCTCTTAGGGTCACTGTAAAACCACTACAGCTCTTTATGGTCACTGTAAAACCACTGTGGCTCTTATGGTCACTATAAAACCACTACAGCTCTTTATGGTCACTGTAAAACCACTGCAGCTCTTTATGGTCACTGTAAAAACACTACAGCTCTTTATGGTCACGGTAAAACCACTGCAACTCTTTATGGTCACTGTAAAACCACGACAGCTCTTTATGGACACAGTAAAAACACTGCAGCTCTTTATGGTCACTGTAAAATCATTGCGGCTCTTTCTGGCCACAGTAAAACCACTGCAGCTCTTTATGGTCACTGTAAAACCACTGCGGCTCTTGTGGTCACTGTAAAACCACTACACTTCTTTATGGTCACTGTAAAACCACGAAAGCTCTTGTGGTCACTTTGAAACCACTACAGCTCTTTATGGTCACGGTAAAACCACTGCAGCTCTTTATGGTCACTGTAAAACCACGACAGCTCTTTATGGACACAGTAAAAACACTGCAGCTCTTTCTGGCCACAGAAAAACCACTGCGGCTCTTTATGGTCTCAGTAAAACCACTGCAGCTCTTTATGGTCACTGTAAAACCATCACGGCTCATATGGTCACTGTAAAACCACTGCGGCTCTTTATGGTCACTGCTGAACCACTGCGGCTCTTTATCGTCATTGTAAAACCACTATAGCTCTTTATGGTCGCTGGAAAACCACTACAGCTGTTTATGGTCACTGTAAAACCACTGCGGCCCTTTATGGTCACTGTAAAACCACTGCAGCTCTTTATGGTCACTGTGAAACCACTGCAGCTCTTTATGGTTACTGTAAAACCACTGCAGCTTTTTATGGTCACTGTAAAACCACTGCAGCACTTTATTGTCACTTTAAAACCACTGCAGCACTTTATGGTCACAGTAAAACCACTGCGGCTCTTAATGCTCATTGTAATACCACAACAGCTCTTTAAGGTGACTGTGAAACTACTACAGACCTTTATGGTCAATGTAAAAGCACTGCTGCACTTCATGGTCACTGTAAAACCACTACAGATCTTTTTGGTCACTGTAAAAACACTACAGCACTTTATGGTCACTGTAAAACCCCTGCAGCTCTTTATGGTCATTGTAAAACCACTATAGCTCTTTATGGTCACGTAAAACCACTACAGCATTTTATGGTCACTGTGAAACCACTGCAGCACTTTATTGTCACTTTAAAACCACTACAGCTCTTTATGCTCACTGTAAAACCACTGCGGCTCTTATGGTCACGATAAAACCACTGCAGCTCTTTATGGTCACTGTAAAACCACTGCGGCTCTTATGGTCACTGTAAAACCACTGCAGGTCTTTCTGGCCACAGTAAAACCACTGCAGCTCTTTATGCTCACTGTAAAACCACTGCGGCTCTAATGGTCACGATAAAACCACTGCAGCTCTTTATGGTCACTGTAAAACCACTGCGGCTCTTATGGTCACTGTAAAACCACTGCAGGTCTTTCTGGCCACAGTAAAACCACTGCAGCTCTTTATGGTCACAGTAAAACCACTGCGGCTCTTGTGGTCACTGTAAAACCACTACACCTCTTTATGGTCACTGTATAACCACTACAGCTCTTTCTGGTCACAGACAAACCACGACAGCTCTTTATGGTCACTGTAAAACCATTGCGGCTTTTTCTGGCCACAGTAAAACCACTGCGGCTCTTTCTGGCCACAGTAAAACCACTGCGGCTCTTGTGGTCACTGTAAAACCACTGCGGCTCTTGTGGTCACTGTAAAACCACTACACCTCTTTATGGTCACTGTAAAACCACTACAGCTCTTTATGGTCAGAGTAAAACCACGAAAGCTCTTTATGGTCACTGTAAAACTACTGCGGCTCTTTATGGTAACAGTAAAACCACGACAGCTCTTTATGGTCACTGTAAAACCACTACAGCTCTTTATGATCACAGTAATACCACTGCAGCTCTTTATGGTCACTGTAAAACCACTACAGCTCTTTATGATCACAGTAATACCACTGCAGCTCTTTATGGTCACTGTAAAACCACTACAGCTCTTTATGGTCACTGTAAAACCACTGCGGCTCTTATGGTCACTGTAAAACCACGACAGCTCTTTATGGTCACAGGAAAACCACTGCAGCTCTTTATGGTCACTGTAAAACCACTACAGCTCTTTATGGTCACTGTAAAACCACTGCGGCTCTTTCTGGCCACAGTAAAACCACTGCGGCTCTTGTGGTCACTGTAAAACCACTGCGGCTCTTGTGGTCACTGTAAAACCACTACACCTCTTTATGGTCACTGTAAAACCACTACAGCTCTTTATGGTCAGAGTAAAACCACGAAAGCTCTTTATGGTCACTGTAAAACTACTGCGGCTCTTTATGGTAACAGTAAAACCACGACAGCTCTTTATGGTCACTGTAAAACCACTACAGCTCTTTATGATCACAGTAATACCACTGCAGCTCTTTATGGTCACTGTAAAACCACTACAGCTCTTTATGATCACAGTAATACCACTGCAGCTCTTTATGGTCACTGTAAAACCACTACAGCTCTTTATGGTCACTGTAAAACCACTGCGGCTCTTATGGTCACTGTAAAACCACGACAGCTCTTTATGGTCACAGGAAAACCACTGCAGCTCTTTATGGTCACTGTAAAACCACTACAGCTCTTTATGGTCACTGTAAAACCACTGCGGCTCTTATGGTCACTGTAAAACCACTACAGCTCTTTATGGTCACTGTAAAACCATGACAGCTCTTTCTGGTCACAGTAAAACCACTACAGATCTTTATGGTCACTGTAAAACCATGACAGCTCTTTCTGGTCACAGTAAAACCACGACAGCTCTTTATGGTCACTGTAAAACCATGACAGCTCTTTCTGGCTACAGTAAAACCACTGCAGCTCTTCATGGTCACTGTAAAACCACAGCGGCTCTTGTGGTCACTGTAAAACCACTGCACCTCTTTATGGTCAGAGTAAAACCACGAAAGCTCTTTATGGTCACTGTAAAACCACTACACCTCTTTATGGTCACAGTAATACCACTGCAGCTCTTTATGGTCACTGTAAAACCACTGCAGCTCTTTAAGGTCACAGGAAAACCACTGCAGCTCTTTATGGTCACTGTAAAACCACTGCACCTCTTTATGGTCAGAGTAAAACCACGAAAGCTCTTTATGGTCACTGTAAAACTACTGCGGCTCTTTATGGTAACAGTAAAACCACGACAGCTCGTTATGGTCACTGTAAAACTACTGCGGCTCTTTATGGTCTCAGTAAAACCACTGCAGCTCTTTCTGGTCACTGTAAAACTACTGCGGCTCTTTATGTTCACAGTAAAACCACTGCAGCTCTTTATGGTCACTGTAAAACCACTACAGCTCTTTGTGGTCACAGTAAAACCACTGCAGCTCTTTATGGTCACTGTAAAACCACTGCGGCTCTTTCTGGCCACAGTAAAACCACTGCAGCTCTTTATGGTCACTGTAAAACCACTGCGGCTCTTTCTGGCCACAGTAAAACCACTGCAGCTCTTTATGGTCAGTGTAAAACCACTGCGGCTCTTGTGGTCACTGTAAAACCACTACACCTCTTTATGGTCCCTGTAAAACCACGAAAGCTCTTGTGGTCACTTTGAAACCACTACAGCTCTTTATGGTCAGAGTAAAACCACGAAAGCTCGTTATGGTCACTGTAAAACTACTGCGGCTCTTTATGGTCTCAGTAAAACCACTGCAGCTCTTTCTGGTCACTGTAAAACTACTGCGGCTCTTTATGTTCACAGTAAAACCACTGCAGCTCTTTATGGTCACTGTAAAACCACTACAGCTCTTTGTGGTCACAGTAAAACCACTGCAGCTCTTTATGGTCACTGTAAAACCACTGCGGCTCTTTCTGGCCACAGTAAAACCACTGCAGCTCTTTATGGTCTCTGTAAAACCACTGCGGCTCTTATGGTCACTGTAAAACCACTGCAGGTCTTTATGGTCACTGTAAAAACACTACAGCTCTTTATGGTCACAGTAAAACCACTGCAGCTCTTTATGGTCACTGTAAAACCACTACAGCTCTTTATGGACACAGTAAAATCACTGCAGCTCTTTCTGGCCTCAGAAAAACCATGACAGCTCTTTATGGTCACTGTAAAACCACTGCGGCTCTTTCTGGCCACAGTAAAACCACTGCGGCTCTTGTGGTCACTGTAAAACCACTGCGGCTCTTGTGGTCACTGTAAAACCACTACACCTCTTTATGGTCACTGTAAAACCACTACAGCTCTTTATGGTCACTGTAAAACTACTGCGGCTCTTTATGGTCTCAGTAAAACCACTGCAGCTCTTTCTGGTCACTGTAAAACCACTGCGGCTCTTTCTGGCCACAGTAAAACCACTGCAGCTCTTCATGGTCAGTGTAAAACCACTGCGGCTCTTGTGGTCACTGTAAAACCACTACACCTCTTTATGGTCCCTGTAAAACCACGAAAGCTCTTGTGGTCACTTTGAAACCACTACAGCTCTTTATGGTCAGAATTAAACCACGAAAGCTCGTTATGGTCACTGTAAAACTACTGCGGCTCTTTATGGTCTCAGTAAAACCACTGCAGCTCTTTCTGGTCACTGTAAAACCACTGCGGCTCTTTCTGGCCACAGTAAAACCACTGCAGCTCTTTATGGTCACTGTAAAACCACTGCGGCTCTTATGGTCACTGTAAAACCACTGCAGGTCTTTATGGTCACTGTAAAAACACTACAGCTCTTTATGGTCACAGTAAAACCACTGTAGCTCTTTATGGTCACTGTAAAACCACTACAGCTCTTTATGGACACAGTAAAATCACTGCAGCTCTTTCTGGTCACAGTAAAACCACTGCGGCTCTTGTGGTCACTGTAAAACCACTGCGGCTCTTGTGGTCACTGTAAAACCACTACACCTCTTTATGGTCACTGTAAACCCACTACAGCTCTTTGTGGTCACTTTGAAACCACTGCAGCTCTTTATGGTCACTGTAAAACCACTGCGGTTCTTTCTGGCCACAGTAAAACCACGAAAGCTCGTTATGGTCACTGTAAAACCCCTGCAGCTCTTTATGTTTTTAGATTACTTACAGTGTGGAAACAGGCCCTTCGGCCCAACAAGTCCAAACTGGCCCGCCGAAGCACAACCCACCCCTACCCCTACATTTACCCCTTACCTAACACTGCAGGCAATTTAGCATGGCCAATTCACCTGACCTGCACATCTTTGGACTGTGGGAGGAAACCGGAGCACCCGAAGGGGGCCCACGCAGACACGGGGAGAACGTGCAAACTCCACACAGTCAGTCGCCTGAGGCGGGAATTGAACCCGGGTCTCTGGCGCTGTGAGGCAGCAGTGCTAACCACTGTGCCACCGTGCCGCCCATGGTCTCTATAAATCCACTGGAGGTCTTTATGGTCACTGGAAAACCACTACAACTCTTTATGGTCACTGTAAAACCACTGCAGCTCTTTATGGTCACTGTAAAACCACTACAGCTCTTTATGGTCACTGCAAAACCACTGCGGCTCTTAATGCTCATTGTAATACCACTTCAGCTCTTTAAAGTCACTGTGAAACTACTACAGCTCTTTATGGTCACTGTACATAGAACATAGAACATAGAAGAATACAGTGCAGTACAGGCCCTTCGGCCCTCGATGTTGCGTCGATGAAAGCCCACCTAACCTACACTAACCCACTATCCTCCATATACCTATCCAATGCCCGCTTAAATACCCATAAAGAGGGAGCATCCACTACTGCTACTGGCAGGGCATTCCATGAACTTACGACTCGCTGAGTGAAGAACCTACCCCTAACATCAGTCCTATATCTACCCCCCCTTAATTTAAATCTATGCCCCCTTGTAATAGCTGACTCCATACGTGGAAAAAGGTTCTCACTGTTAACCCTATCTAACCCCCTAATCATCTTGTACACCTCTATCAAATCACCCCTAAACCTTCTTTTCTCCAATGAAAGCAACCCCAAGTGCCTCAGCCTTTCCTCATAGGATCTTCCTACCATACCAGGCAACATCCTGGTAAACTTCCTCTGCACCCGTTCCAGTGCCTCCACATCCTTCCTATAGTATGGCGACCAAAACTGCACACAATATTCCAGATGCGGCCGCACCAGAGTCTTATACAACTGCAGCATGACCTCAGGACTCCGGAACTCAATTCCTCTACCAATAAAAGCCAGTACGCCATATGCCTTCTTCACTGCACTATTTACCTGGGTGGCAACTTTCAGAGATCTGTGTACGTGGACACCAAGATCCCTCTGCTCTTCCACACTACCAAGTAGTCTACCATTAGCCCAGTAATCCATCTTTTTATTACTCTTACCAAAGTGAATCACTTCACACTTAGCTACATTGAACTCCATTTGCCACCTTTCTGCCCAGCTCTGCAGCTTCTCTATATCCCGCTGTAACCTGCCATATCCTTCCTCACTGTCTACAACTCCTCCGACTTTCGTATCATCCGCAAACTTGCTCACCCAACCTTCTAACCCTTCCTCCAGGTCATTTATAAAAATGACGAACAGCAATGGTCCCAAAACAGATCCTTGCGGAACACCGCTAGTGACGGCACTCCAAGATGAACCTTTGCCATCAACTACTACCCTCTGTCTTCTTCCAGAGAGCCAATTCCTAATCCAAACCTCCAACTCACCCTCAATGCCATATCTCTGTATTTTCTGCAGTAGCCTACCATGGGGGACCTTATCAAACGCCTTACTAAAATCCATATATACCACATCTACCGCTTTCCCCTCATCTACCTCCTTAGTCACCTTCTCAAAGAATTCAATAAGGTTTGTGAGGCACGACCTGCCCTTCACAAAACCATGCTGACTATCCTTGATCACATTATTCCTATCCAAATGTTCATAAATCCTATCACTTACAATTCTCTCTAAGACTTTGCCCACAACAGAAGTGAGACTCACTGGCCTATAGTTACTAGGATTATCCCTACTCCCCTTCTTGAACAAGGGAACCACGTTTGCTAGCCTCCAGTCCTCTGGCACTACTCCTGTCGACAAAGAGGACACAAAAATCAAGGCCAATGGCTCGGCAATCTCCTCCCTTGCTCCCCAGAGAATCCTAGGATAAATGCCATCAGGCCCAGGGGACTTATCTATTTTCACCCTTGCCAGAATTTCCAACACCTCTTCTCTACATATCTCAAAGCCATCCATTCTACTTATTCGTGCCTCAGTATTCATATCGACAACAATGTCCTGTTCCTGAGTGAATACTGACGAAAAGTATTCATTCAGCGCCTCCCCAATCTCTTCAGCCTCCACACGCAACTTCCCATTACTATCCTTGATTGGACCTATTCCTTCCCTAGTCATTCTTTTATACCTATAGAAAGCCTTAGGGTTTTCCCTAATCCTACCCAATAAGGACCTTTCATGTCCCCTCCTTGCTGCTCTTAGCTGTAAAACCACTACAGATCTTTTTGGTCACTGTAAACACACGACAGCTCTTTATGGTCACTGTAAAACCCCTGCAGCTCTTTATGGTCACTATAAATCCACTAGAGGTCTTTATGGTCACTGTAAAACCACTGCGGCTCTTTATGGTCACTGTAAAACCACAACAGCTCTTTATGGTCACTGTAAAACCACTGCGGCTCTTTATGCTCATTGTAAAACCACTAAAGCTCTTTATGGTCACTCTAAAACCGCTACAGATCTTTATGGTCACTGTGAAAAACTACAACAGCTCTTTATGGTCACTGTAAAACCACTGCTGCTATTTATGGTCACTGTAAAACCACTACAGATCTTTATGGTCACTGTTAAAACACTACAGCTCTTTATGGTTACTGTAAAACCACTACAGCGATTTATGATCACTGTAAAACCACTGCAGCACTTTATGGTCACTGTAAAACCATTGCAGCTCTTCATGGTCACTGTAAAAACGCTCCAGCACTTTTTGGTCACTGTAAAACCACTACAGCTCTTTCTGGTCATTGTAAAACCACTACAGCTGTTTATGGTCACTGTAAAACCATTGCAGCTCTTTATGGTCACTGTATAAACTTTCCAGCACTTTTTGGTCACTGTAAAACCACTACAGCTCTTTATGGTCACTGTAAAACCACTGCGGCTCTTTATGGTCACTGTTAACCCACGGAGGCTCTTTATGGTCACTGTAAAACCACTGCGGCTCTTTATGTTCACTGTAAAACCACTGCGGCTCTTATGGTCACTGTAAAACCACTGCAGCTCTTTATGGTCAGAGTAAAACCACTACAGCTCTTTATGGTCACTGTAATACCACTTCAGCTCTTTATGGTAACAGTAAAACCACTACAGCTCTTTATGGTCACTGTAAAACTACTACAGCTCTTTATGGTCACTGTAAAACCACTGCTGCTCTTTATGGTCACTGTAAAATCACTACAGATCTTTATGGTCACTGTAAAAACACTCCAGCACTTTTTGGTCACTGTAAAAACACTACAGCTCTTTATGGTCACTGTTAAAACACTACAGCTCTTTATGGTTACTGTAAAACCACTGCAGCTCTTTATGGTCACTGTAAAACCATTGCAGCTCTTTATGGTCACTGTAAAAACGCTCCAGCACTTTATGGTCACTATAAAACCAATACAGCTCTTTATGGTCATTGTAAAACCACTACAGCTCTTTATGGTCACTGTAAAAACGCTCCAGCACTTTTTGGTCACTGTAAAACCACGACAGCTCTTTATGGTCATTGTAAAACCACTGCAGCTCTTTATAGTCACTGTAAACCCACGACAGCTTTTTATGGTCACTGTAAAACCACTGCGGCTCTTTATGTTCACTGTAAAACCACTGCGGCTCTTATGGTCACTGTAAAACCACTGCAGCTCTTTATGGTCAGAGTAAAACCACTACAGCTCTTTATGGTCACTGTAATACCACTTCAGCTCTTTATGGTAACAGTAAAACCACTACAGCTCTTTATGGTCACTGTAAAACCACTGCGTCTCTTATGGTCACTGTAAAACCACTGCAGCTCTTTATGGTCACAGTAAAACCAGTGCAGCTCTTTATGGTCTCTGTAAGACCACTGTGGGGCTTTATGGTCACTGTAAAACCGCTACAGCTCATTATGGTCACAGTAAAACCACTGCAGCTCTTTATGGTCACTGTAAAACCACTACAGCTCTTTATGGTCTGGTCACTGTAAAACCACTGAGGCTCTTATGGTCACTGTAAAACCACGACAGCACTTTATGGTCACTGTAAAACCATGACAGCTCTTTCTGGTCACAGTAAAACCACTACAGCTCTTTATGGTCACTGTAAAACCATCGCGGCTCATATGGTCACTGTAAAATCACTGCGGCTCTTATGGTCACTGTAAAACCACGACAGCTCTTTATGGTCAGAGTAAAACCACGAAAGCTCTTTATGGTCACTGTAAAACCACTGCGGCTCTAATGGTCACTATAAAACCACTGCAGCTCTTTATGGTCACTGTAAAACCACTGCGGCTCTTATGGTAACTGTAAAAACACTATAGCTCTTTATGGTCACAGTAAAACCACTGCAGCTCTTTATGGTCACTGTAAAACCACTACAGCTCTTTATGGACACAGTAAAACCACTGCAGCTCTTTATGGTCACTCTAAAACCACTGCAGCTCTTTATGGTCACTGTAAAACCACTACAGCTTTTTATGGTCACTGTAAAACCATTGCGGCTCTTATCGTCACTGTAAAACCACTACAGCACTTTATGGTCACTGCAAAACCATGACAGCTCTTTCTGGTCACAGTAAAACCAGTACAGCTCTTTATGGTCACTGTAAAACCATCGCGGCTCATATGGTCACTGTAAAACCACTGCGGCTCTTATGGTCACTGTAAAACCACTACAGCTCTTTATGGTCAGAGTAAAACCACGAAAGCTCTTTATGGTCACTGTAAAACCACTGCAGCTCTTTATGGTCACTGTAAAACCACTGCGGCTCTTATGGTCGCTGTAAAATCACTGCAGCTAGTGTTGGTCACTGTAAAACCATCGCGGCTCATATGGTCACTGTAAAACCACTGCGTCTCTTATGGTCACTGTAAAACCACGAAAGCTCTTTATGGTCACTGTAAAACCACAACAGCTCTTTATGGTCACTGTAAAACCACTGTGGCTCTTTATGCTCATTGTAAAACCACTAAAGCTCTTTATGGTCACTCTAAAACCGCGACAGCTCTTTATGGTCACTGTAACACCAGTGCAGCTCTTTATGGTCACTGTAAAACCACTACAGCTCTTTATGGTCACTGTGAAACTACTACAGCTCTTTATGGTCACTGTAAAACCACTGCTGCTCTTTATGGTCACTGTAAAACCACTGCAGATCTTTATGGTCACTGTTAAAACACTACAGCTCTTTATGGTTACTGTAAAACCACTACAGCGATTTCTGATCACTGTAAAACCACTGCAGCACTTTATGGTCACTGTAAAACCATTGCAGCTCTTCATGGTCACTGTAAAAACGCTCCAGCACTTTTTGGTCACTGTAAAACCACTACAGCTCTTTCTGGTCATTGTAAAACCACTACAGCTGTTTATGGTCACTGTAAAACCATTGCAGCTCTTTATGGTCACTGTATAAACGCTCCAGCACTTTTTGGTCACTGTAAAACCACTACAGCTCTTTATGGTCACTGTAAAACCACTGCGGCTCTTTATGGTCACTGTTAACCCACGACAGCTCTTTATGGTCAATGTAAAACCACTGCGGCTCTTTATGTTCACTGTAAAACCACTGCGGCTCTTATGGTCACTGTAAAACCACTGCAGCTCTTTATGGTCAGAGTAAAACCACTACAGCTCTTTATGGTCACTGTAATACCACTTCAGCTCTTTATGGTAACAGTAAAACCACTACAGCTCTTTATGGTCACTGTAAAACTACTACAGCTCTTTATGGTCACTGTAAAACCACTGCTGCTCTTTACGGTCAATGTAAAACCACTACAGATCTTTATGGTCACTGTAAAAACACTCCAGCACTTTTTGGTCACTGTAAAAACACTACAGCTCTTTATGGTCACTGTTAAAACACTACAGCTCTTTATGGTTACTGTAAAACCACTACAGCGATTTATGATCACTGTAAAACCACTGCAGCTCTTTATGGTCACTGTAAAACCATTGCAGCTCTTTATGGTCACTGTAAAAACGCTCCAGCACTTTTTGGTCACTGTAAAACCAATACAGCTCTTTATGGTCATTTTAAAACCACTACAGCTCTTTATGGTCACTGTAAAACCATTGCAGCTCTTTATGGTCACTGTAAAACCACTGCAGCTCTTTATGGTCAGAGTAAAACCACTACAGCTCTTTATGGTCACTGTAAAACCACTGCGTCTCTTATGGTCACTGTAAAACCACTGCAGCTCTTTATGGTCACAGTAAAACCAGTGCAGCTCTTTATGGTCTCTGTAAGACCACTGTGGGGCTTTATGGTCACTGTAAAACCGCTACAGCTCATTATGGTCACAGTAAAACCACTGCAGCTCTTTATGGTCACTGTAAAACCACTACAGCTCTTTATGGTCACTGTAAAACCACTGAGGCTCTTATGGTCACTGTAAAACCACTACAGCACTTTATGGTCACTGTAAAACCATGACAGCTCTTTCTGGTCACAGTAAAACCACTACAGCTCTTTATGGTCACTGTAAAACCATCGCGGCTCATATGGTCACTGTAAAATCACTGCGGCTCTTATGGTCACTGTAAAACCACGACAGCTCTTTATGGTCAGAGTAAAACCACGAAAGCTCTTTATGGTCACTATAAAACCACTGCGGCTCTTATGGTCACTGTAAAACCACTACAGCTCTTTATGGTCACAGTAAAACCACTGCAACTCTTTATGGTCACTGTAAAACCACCACAGCTCTTTATGGTCACTGTCAAACCACTGCGGCTCTTATCGTCACTGGAAAACCACTACGGCACTTTATGGTCACAGTAAAACCACTGCAGCTCTTTATGGTCACTGTAAAACCACTACAGCTCTTTATGGTCACAGTAAAACCACTGCAACTCTTTATGGTCACTGTAAAACCACCACAGCTCTTTATGGTCACTGTCAAACCACTGCGGCTCTTATCGTCACTGGAAAACCACTACGGCACTTTATGGTCACTGTAAAACCATGACAGCTCTTTCTGGTCACAGTAAAACCAGTACAGCCCTTTATGGTCACTGTAAAACCATCGCGGCTCATATGGTCACTGTAAAACCACTGCGGCTCTTATGGTCACTGTAAAACCACTACAGCTCTTTATGGTCAGAGTAAAACCACGAAAGCTCTTTATGGTCACTGTAAAACCACTGCAGCTCTTTATGGTCACTGTAAAACCACTGCGGCTCTTATGGTCACTGTAAAATCACTGCAGCTAGTTTTGGTCACTGTAAAAACACTACAGCTCTTTATGGTCACAGTAAAACCACTGCAGCTCTTTATGGTCACTGTAAAACCACTACAGCTCTTTATGGACACAGTAAAACCACTGCAGCTCTTTATGGTCACTCTAAAACCACTACAGCTCTTTATGGTCACTCTAAAACCACTGCGGCTCTTTCTGGCCACAGTAAAACCACTGCAGCTCTTTATGGTCACTGTAAAACCACTGCGGCTCTTGTGGTCACAGTAAAACCACTACATCTCTTTATGGACTCTGTAAAACCACGAAAGCTCTTGTGGTCACTGTGAAACCACTACAGCTCTTTATGGTCAGAGTAAAACTATCGCGGCTCATATAGTCACTGCAAAACCACTGCGGCTCTTAACGCTCATTGTAATACCACTACAGCTCTTTAAGGTCACTGTGAAACTACTACAGCTCTTTATGGTCACTGAAAAACCACTGCTGCGCTTTATGGTCACTGTAAAACCACTACAGATCTTTTTGGTCACTGTAAAACCACTGCGGCTCTTTATGGTCACTGTTAACCCACGACAGCTCTTTATGGTCACTGTAAAACCACTGCGGCTCTTTATGTTCACTGTAAAACCACTGCGGCTCTTATGGTCACTGTAAAACCACTGCAGCTCTTTATGGTCAGAGTAAAACCACTACAGCTCTTTATGGTCACTGTAATACCACTTCAGCTCTTTATGGTAACAGTAAAACCACTACAGCTCTTTATGGTCACTGTAAAACTACTACAGCTCTTTATGGTCACTGTAAAACCACTGCTGCTCTTTACGGTCACTGTGAAACCACTACAGATCTTTATGGTCACTGTAAAAACACTCCAGCACTTATTGGTCACTGTAAAAACACTACAGCTCTTTATGGTCACTGTTAAAACACTACAGCTCTTTATGGTTACTGTAAAACCACGACAGCGATTTATGATCACTGTAAAACCACTGCAGCTCTTTATGGTCACTGTAAAACCATTGCAGCTCTTTATGGTCACTGTAAAAACGCTCCAGCACTTTTTGGTCACTGTAAAACCAATACAGCTCTTTATGGTCATTGTAAAACCACTACAGCTCTTTATGGTCACTGTAAAACCATTGCAGCTCTTTATGGTCACTGTAAAAACGCTCCAGCACTTTTTGGTCACTGTAAAACCATGACAGCTCTTTATGGTCATTGTAAAACCACTGCAGCTCTTTATCGTCACTGTTAACCCACGACAGCTTTTTATGGTCACTGTAAAACCACTGCGGCTCTTTATGTTCACTGTAAAACCACTGCGGCTCTTATGGTCACTGTAAAACCACTGCAGCTCTTTATGGTCAGAGTAAAACCACTACAGCTCTTTATGGTCACTGTAATACCACTTCAGCTCTTTATGGTAACAGTAAAACCACTACAGCTCTTTATGGTCACTGTAAAACCACTGCGTCTCTTATGGTCACTGTAAAACCACTGCAGCTCTTTATGGTCACAGTAAAACCAGTGCAGCTCTTTATGGTCTCTGTAAGACCACTTTAGGGCTTTATGGTCACTGTAAGACCGCTACAGCTCATTATGGTCACAGTAAAACCACTGCAGCTCTTTATGGTCCCTGTAAAACCACTACAGCTCTTTATGGTCACTGTAAAACCACTGAGGCTCTTATGGTCACTGTAAAACCACTACAGCACTTTATGGTCACTGTAAAACCATGACAGCTCTTTCTGGTCACAGTAAAACCACTACAGCTCTTTATGGTCACTGTAAAACCATCGCGGCTCATATGGTCACTGTAAAATCACTGCGGCTCTTATGGTCACTGTCAAACCACGACAGCTCTTTATGGTCAGAGTAAAACCACGAAAGCTCTTCATGGTCACTGTAAAACCACAGCAGCTCTAATGGTCACTATAAAACCACTGCAGCTCTTTATGGTCACTGTAAAACCACTGCAGCTCTTTATGGTCTCAGTAAAACCACTGCAGCTCTTTATGGTAACTGTAAAACCACAGCAGCTCTAATGGTCACTATAAAACCACGACAGCTCTTTATGGTCACAGTAATACCACTGCAGCTCTTTATGGTCTCAGTAAAACCACTGCAGCTCTTTATGGTAACTGTAAAACCACTAGAGGGCTTCACGGTCACTGTAAAACCACTGCAAGTCTTTATGGTCACTGCAAAACCACTGCGGCTCTTTATGGTCACTGCAAAACCATTGCGGCTCTTTATGATCACAGTAATACCACTGCAGCTCTTTATGGTCGCTGTAAAACCACTGCAGCTCTTAATGTTCACTGTAAAACCACGACAGATCTTTATGGTCACAGTAAAACCAGTGCAGCTCTTTCTGGGCTCTGTAAGACCACTGTGGGTCTTTATGGTCACTGTAAAACCACTACGGCTCTTTTTGGTCACTGTAAAACCACTGCGGCTCTTATGGTCAATTTAAAACCACTACAGCACTTTATGGTCACTGTAAAACCATGACAGCTCTTCCTGGTCACAGTAAAACCACTAGAGCTCTTTATGGTCACTGTAAACCCATCACGGCTCATATGGTCACTGTAAAACCACGAAAGCTCTTTATGGTCACTGTAAAACCACTGCGGCTCTAATGGTCACTATAAAACCACTGCAACTCTTTATGGTCACTGTAAAACCACTGCGGCTCTTATGGTCACTGTAAAACCACTGCAGCTCTTTATGATCAGTGTAAAAACACTACAGCCCTTTATGGGCACAGTAAAACCACTGCAGTTCTTTATGGTCACTGTAAAACCACTACAGCTCTTTATGGACACAGTAAAAACACTGCAGCTCTTTCTGGCCACAGAAAAACCACTACAGCTCTTTATGGTCACTGTAAAACCACTGCGGCTCTTTCTGGCCACAGTAAAACCACTGCAGCTCTTTATGGTCAGTGTAAAACCACTGCGGCTCTTGTGGTCACTGTAAAACCACTACACTTCTTTATGGTCACTGTAAAACCACGAAAGCTCTTGTGGTCACTTTGAAACCACTACAGCTCTTTACGGTCAGAGTAAAACCACGACAGCGCGTTATGGTCAATGTAAAACTACTGCGGCTCTTTATGGTCTCAGTAAAACCACTGCAGCTCTTTATGGTCTCTATAAATCCACTGGAGGTCTTTATGGTCACTGTAAAACCACTGCGGATCTTTATGGTCACTGTAAAACCACTGCGGCTCTTTATGGTCACTGTAAAACCACTGCGGCTCTTTATGGTCACTGTAAAACCACTGCGGCTCTTTATGGTCAGAGTAAAACCACGAAAGCTCCTTATGGTCACTGTAAAACCACTGCGGCTCTTTATGGTCTCTATAAATCCACTGGAGGTCTTTATGGTCACTGTAAAACCACTGCGGATCTTTATGGTCACTGTAAAACCACTGCGGCTCTTGTGGTCACTGTAAAACCACTACACCTCTTTATGGTCACTGTAAAACCACTACAGCTCTTTATGGTCACTGTAAAACCACCACAGCTCTTTATGGTCACTGTAAAATCACTGCTGCTCTTTATGGTCACTGTAAAACCACTACAGCTCTTTATGGTCAGCGTAAAACCACTGCAGCTCTTCATGGTCACTGTAAAACCACCGCGGCTCTTGTGGTCACTGTAAAAACACTACACCACTTTATGGTCAGAGTAAAACCACGAAAGCTCTTTATGGTCGCTGTAAAACTACTGCGGCTCTTTATGGTCTCAGTAAAACCACTGCAGCTCTTTATGGTAACTGTAAAACCACTAGAGGGCTTTACGGTCACTGTAAGACCACTGCAGCTCTTTATGGTCACTGTAAAACCAGTGCGGCTCTTCATGGTCACTGCAAAAACATTGCGGCTCTTTATGATCACAATAATATCACTGCAGCTCTTTATGGTCGCTGTAAAACCACTGCAGCTCTTTATGGTCACTGTAAAACCACGACAGATCTTTATGGTCACAGTAAAACCAGTGCAGCTCTTCATGGTCTCTGTAAGACCACTGTGGGGCTTTATGGTCACTGTAAAACTACTCCAGCTCTTTATGGTCACTGTAAAACTACTGCGGCTCTTATGGTCAAAGTAAAACCACTACAGCACTTTATGGTCACTGCAAAACAATGACAGCTCTTTCTGGTCACAGTAAAACCACTACAGCTCTTTATGGTCACTGTAAAACCATCACGGCTCATATGGTCACTGTAAAACCAGTGCGGCTCTTCATGGTCACTGCAAAAACATTGCGGCTCTTTATGATCACAATAATATCACTGCAGCTCTTTATGGTCGCTGTAAAACCACTGCAGCTCTTTATGGTCACTGTAAAACCACGACAGATCTTTATGGTCACAGTAAAACCAGTGCAGCTCTTCATGGTCTCTGTAAGACCACTGTGGGGCTTTATGGTCACTGTAAAACTACTCCAGCTCTTTATGGTCACTGTAAAACTACTGCGGCTCTTATGGTCAAAGTAAAACCACTACAGCACTTTATGGTCACTGCAAAACAATGACAGCTCTTTCTGGTCACAGTAAAACCACTACAGCTCTTTATGGTCACTGTAAAACCATCACGGCTCATATGGTCACTGTAAAACCACTGCGGCTCTTATGGTCACTGTATAACCACTACTGCTCTTTATGGTCAGAGTAAAACCTAGAAAGCTCTTTATGGTCTCTGTAAAACCACTGCAGCTCTAATGGTCACTATAAAACCACTGCAGCTCTTTATGGTCACTGTAAAACCACTGCGGCTCTTATGCTCACTGTAAAACCACTGCAGCTCTTTATGGTCACTGTAAAAACACTACAGCTTTTTATGGTCACTATAAAACCACTGCAGCTCTTTATGGTCACTGTAAAACCACTGCGGCTCTTATGCTCACTGTAAAACCACTGCAGCTCTTTATGGTCACTGTAAAAACACTACAGCTTTTTATGGTCACAGTAAAACCACGACAGCTCTTTATGGACACAGTAAAACCACTGCAGCTCTTTCTGGCCACACAAAAATGACGACAGCTCTTTATGGTCACTGTAAAACCACTGTGGCTCTTTCTGGCCACAGTAAAACCACTGCAGCTCTTTATGGTCACTGTAAAACCACTGCACCTCTTTATGGTCAGAGTAAAACCACGAAAGCTCTTTATGGTCACTGTAAAACTACTGCGGCTCTTTATGGTAACAGTAAAACCACGACAGCTCTTTATGGTCACTGTAAAACCACTACAGCTCTTTATGATCACAGTAATACCACTGCAACTCTTTATGGTCACTGTAAAACCACTACAGCTCTTTATGGTCACAGTAATACCACTGCAGCTCTTTATGGTCACTGTAAAACCATCACGGCTCATATGGTCACTGTAAAACTACTGCGGCTCTTATGGTCACTGTAAAACCACTACAGCTCTTTATGGTCAGAGTAAAACCACGAAAGCTCCTTATGGTCACTGTAAAACCACTGCGGCTCTAATGGTCACTATAAAACAACTGCAGCTCTTTATGGTCACTGTAAAACCACTGCGGCTCTTTATGGTCACTGTAAAACCATTGCAGCTCTTTATGGTCACTGTAAAAACACTCCAGCTCTTTATGGTCACAGTAAAACCACTGCAGCTCTTTATGGTCACTGTAAAACCACTACAGCTCTTTCTGGCCACAGAAAAACCACGACAGCTCTTTATGGTCACTGTAAAACCACTGTAGCACTTTCTGGCCACAGTAAAACCACTACAGCTCTTTACGGTCACTGTAAAACCACAGCGGCTCTTGTGGTCACTGTAAAACCACTGCACCTCTTTATGGTCAGAGTAAAACCACGAAAGCTCTTTATGGTCACTGTAAAACTACTGTGGCTCTTTATGGTAACAGTAAAACCACGACAGCTCTTTATGGTCACTGTAAAACCACTACAGCTCTTTATGATCACAGTAATACCACTGCAGCTCTTTATGGTCACTGTAAAACCACTACAGCTCTTTATGGTCACAGTAATACCACTGCAGCTCTTTATGGTCGCTGTAAAACCACTACAGCTCTTTATAGAACATAGAACATAGAACATAGAACAATACAGCACAGAACAGGCCCTTCGGCCCACGATGTTGTGCCGAACTTCTATCCTAGATTAAGCACCCATCCATGTCCCTGTCCAAATGCCGCTTAAAGGTCGCCAATGAATCTGACTCTACCACTCCCACGGGCAGCGCATTCCATGCCCCCACCACTCTCTGGGTGAAGAACCCACCCCTGACATCTCCCCTATACCTTCCACCCTTCACCTTAAATTTATGTCCCCTTGTAACACTCTGTTGTACCCGGGGAAAAAGTTTCTGACTGTCTACTCTATCTATTCCTCTGATCATCTTATAAACCTCTATCAAGTCACCCCTCATCCTTCGCCGTTCCAACGAGAAAAGGCCGAGAACTCTCAACCTATCCTCGTATGACCTACTCTCCATTCCAGGCAACATCCTGGTAAACCTTCTCTGCACCCTCTCCAAAGCTTCCACATCTTTCCTAAAGTGAGGCGACCAGAACTGCACACAGTACTCCAAATGTGGCCTAACCAAAGTCCTGTACAGCTGCAACATCACCTCACGACTCTTGAATTCAATCCCTCTGCTAATGAACGATAATACTCCATAGGCCTTCTTACAAACTCTATCCACCTGAGTGGCAACCTTCAAAGATCTATGTACATAGACCCCAAGATCCCTCTGTTCCTCCACCTGACCAAGAACCCTACCATTAACCCTGTATTCCGCATTCTTATTTGTTCTTCCAAAATGGACAACTTCACACTTGGCAGGGTTGAACTCAATCTGCCACTCCTCAGCCCAGCTCTGCATCATATCTAAGTCCCTCTGCAGCCGACAACAGCCCTCCTCACTGTCCACAACTCCACCTATCTTTGTATCATCTGCAAATTTACTGACCCACCCTTCGACTCCCTCCTCTAAGTCATTAATAAAAATTACAAACAGCAGAGGACCCAGAACTGATCCCTGCGGAACTCCACTTGTAACTGGACTCCATGCTGAATATTTACCATCTACCACCACTCTCTGACTTCGACCGGTTAGCCAGTTTTCTATCCAATTGGCCAAATTTCCCTCTATCCCATGCCTCCTGACTTTCCGCATAAGCCTACCATGGGGAACCTTATCAAATGCCTTACTAAAATCCATGTACACTACATCCACTGCTCTACCCTCATCCACATGCTTGGTCACCTCCTCGAAGAATTCAATAAGACTTGTAAGGCAAGACCTACCCTTCACAAATCCGTGCTGGCTGTCCCTAATCAAGCAGTGCCGTTCCAGATACTCGTAAATCCTATCCCTCAGTACCCTTTCCATTACTTTGCCTACCACAGAAGTAAGACTAACTGGCCTGTAATTCCCGGGGTTATCCCTATTCCCTTTTTTGAACAGGGGCACAACATTCGCTACTCTCCAGTCCTCTGGTACCACCCCCGTTGCCAGTGAAGACGAGAAGATCATTGCCAACGGTACTGCAATTTCCTCTCTTGCTTCCCACATAATCCTAGGATATATCCCGTCAGGCCCGGGGGACTTGTCTATCCTCAAGTTGTTCAAAATGTCCAACACATCTTCCTTCCTAACAGATATCTCTTCTAGCTTATCAGTCCGTTTCACACTCTCCTCTTCAACAATACAGTCCCTCTCGTTCGTAAATACTGAAGAGAAGTACTTGTTCAAGACCTCTCCTATCTCTTCCGACTCGATACACAGTCTCCCACCACTGTCCTTGATCGGACCTACCCTCGTTCTCGTCATTCTCAGGTTTCTCACATACGCATAGAATGCCTTGGGGTTATCCTTGATCCTATCCGCCAGGGATTTTTCATGCCCTCTCTTAGCTCTCCTAATCCCTTTCTTCAGGTCCCTTCTGGCTATCCTGTATCCCTCCACTGCTCTGTCTGAACCTTGTTTCCTCAACCTTATGTAAGCCTCCTTCTTCCTCTTTACTAGACATTCAACCTCCCTCGTCAACCAAGGCTCCCTCACACGACCATTTCTTTCCTGCCTGATCGGTACATACATATCAAGGACACGTCGTATCTGCTCCTTGAAAAAGTCCCACATTTCCACCACATCCTTCCCTGACAGCCTATGCTCCCAACGTATGCTCCTCAAATCCTGTCTTACAGCATCGTAATTTCCCTTCCCCCAATTGTAAAAACTTCCTTGTTGTGTGCACCTATCCCTCTCCATAACCAAGGTGAAAGTGACAGAATTGTGGTCGCCATCACCAAAATGTTCACCCACTAACAAGCCCACCACTTGTCCCGGTTCGTTACCGAATACCAAATCCAATATGGCCTCCCCTCTGGTTGGACAATCTACATACTGCGTTAGAAAAGCTTCCTGGACACACTGCACAAACACCGCCCCATCCAATCTACTTGATCTAAAGAGCTTCCAATCAATATTTGGGAAGTTGAAGTCGCCCATGACTACGACCCTGTGGCTTCTGCACCTTTCCAAAATCTGTTTCCCAATCTGTTTCTCCACATCTTTGCTGCTATTGCGGGGCCTATAATAAACACCCAACAAGGTGACTGCACCTTTCCTATTTCTGACTTCAGCCCATACTACCTCCAGAGGCAGATCTCCCTCAAACTTCCTTTCTGCAGCCGTTATACCATTTCTAATTAGCAATGCCACCCCCCCTCCTTTTTTACCACCCTCCCTAATCTTACTGAAACATCTGTAACCAGGAACCTCCAACAGCCATTCCTGCCCCTCATCTATCCATGTTTCCGTGATGGCTACAACATCGTAGTCCCAGGTACCGATCCAATGGTCACTGTAAAACCACGACAGCTCTTTATGGTCACAGGAAAACCACTGCAGCTCTTATGGTCACTGTAAAACCACTACAGCTCTTTATGGTCACTGTAAAACCATGACAGCTCCTTCTGGTCACTGTAAAACCACTACGGCTCTTTATGGTCACTGTAAAACCATGACAGCTCATTCTGGTGACAGTAAAACCACTACAGCTCTTTATGGTCACTGTAAAACCATCGCAGCTCTTATGGTCACTGTAAAACCACTGCGGCTCTTAGGGTCACTGTAAAACCACTACAGCTCTTTATGGTCACTGTAAAACCACTGTGGCTCTTATGGTCACTATAAAACCACTACAGCTCTTTATGGTCACTGTAAAACCACTGCAGCTCTTTATGGTCACTGTAAAAACACTACAGCTCTTTATGGTCACGGTAAAACCACTGCAGCTCTTTATGGTCACTGTAAAACCACGACAGCTCTTTATGGACACAGTAAAAACACTGCAGCTCTTTATGGTCACTGTAAAACCATTGCGGCTCTTTCTGGCCACAGTAAAACCACTGCAGCTCTTTATGGTCACTGTAAAACCACTGCGGCTCTTGTGGTCACTGTAAAACCACTACACTTCTTTATGGTCACTGTAAAACCACGAAAGCTCTTGTGGTCACTTTGAAACCACTACAGCTCTTTATGGTCACGGTAAAACCACTGCAGCTCTTTATGGTCACTGTAAAACCACGACAGCTCTTTATGGACACAGTAAAAACACTGCAGCTCTTTCTGGCCACAGAAAAACCACTGCGGCTCTTTATGGTCTCAGTAAAACCACTGCAGCTCTTTATGGTCACTGTAAAACCATCACGGCTCATATGGTCACTGTAAAACCACTGCGGCTCTTTATGGTCACTGCTGAACCACTGCGGCTCTTTATCGTCATTGTAAAACCACTATAGCTCTTTATGGTAGCTGGAAAACCACTACAGCTGTTTATGGTCACTGTAAAACCACTACAGCTCTTTATGGTCACTGTAAAACCACCTCGGCTCTAATGGTCACTGTAAAACCACTGCAGGTCTTTCTGGCCACAGTAAAACCACTGCAGCTCTTTATGGTCACAGTAAAACCACTGCGGCTCTTGTGGTCACTGTAAAACCACTACACCTCTTTATGGTCACTGTATAACCACTACAGCTCTTTCTGGTCACAGACAAACCACGACAGCTCTTTATGGTCACTGTAAAACCATTGCGGCTTTTTCTGGCCACAGTAAAACCACTGCGGCTCTTTCTGGCCACAGTAAAACCACTGCGGCTCTTGTGGTCACTGTAAAACCACTGCGGCTCTTGTGGTCACTGTAAAACCACTACACCTCTTTATGGTCACTGTAAAACCACTACAGCTCTTTATGGTCAGAGTAAAACCACGAAAGCTCTTTATGGTCACTGTAAAACTACTGCGGCTCTTTATGGTAACAGTAAAACCACGACAGCTCTTTATGGTCACTGTAAAACCACTACAGCTCTTTATGATCACAGTAATACCACTGCAGCTCTTTATGGTCACTGTAAAACCACTACAGCTCTTTATGATCACAGTAATACCACTGCAGCTCTTTATGGTCACTGTAAAACCACTACAGCTCTTTATGGTCACTGTAAAACCACTGCGGCTCTTATGGTCACTGTAAAACCACGACAGCTCTTTATGGTCACTGTAAAACCACTACAGCTCTTTATGGTCACTGTAAAACCACTACAGCTCTTTATGGTCACTGTAAAACCACTGCGGCTCTTATGGTCACTGTAAAACCACTACAGCTCTTTATGGTCACTGTAAAACCATGACAGCTCTTTCTGGTCACAGTAAAACCACTACAGATCTTTATGGTCACTGTAAAACCATGACAGCTCTTTCTGGTCACAGTAAAACCACGACAGCTCTTTATGGTCACTGTAAAACCATGACAGCTCTTTCTGGCTACAGTAAAACCACTGCAGCTCTTCATGGTCACTGTAAAACCACAGCGGCTCTTGTGGTCACTGTAAAACCACTGCACCTCTTTATGGTCAGAGTAAAACCACGAAAGCTCTTTATGGTCACTGTAAAACCACTACACCTCTTTATGGTCACAGTAATACCACTGCAGCTCTTTATGGTCACTGTAAAACCACTGCAGCTCTTTAAGGTCACAGGAAAACCACTGCAGCTCTTTATGGTCAGAGTAAAACCACGAAAGCTCTTTATGGTCACTGTAAAACTACTGCGGCTCTTTATGGTAACAGTAAAACCACGACAGCTCGTTATGGTCACTGTAAAACTACTGCGGCTCTTTATGGTCTCAGTAAAACCACTGCAGCTCTTTCTGGTCACTGTAAAACTACTGCGGCTCTTTATGTTCACAGTAAAACCACTGCAGCTCTTTATGGTCACTGTAAAACCACTACAGCTCTTTGTGGTCACAGTAAAACCACTGCAGCTCTTTATGGTCACTGTAAAACCACTGCGGCTCTTTCTGGCCACAGTAAAACGACTGCAGCTCTTTATGGTCACTGTAAAACCACTGCGGCTCTTTCTGGCCACAGTAAAACCACTGCAGCTCTTTATGGTCAGTGTAAAACCACTGCGGCTCTTGTGGTCACTGTAAAACCACTACACCTCTTTATGGTCCCTGTAAAACCACGAAAGCTCTTGTGGTCACTTTGAAACCACTACAGCTCTTTATGGTCAGAGTAAAACCACGAAAGCTCGTTATGGTCACTGTAAAACTACTGCGGCTCTTTATGGTCTCAGTAAAACCACTGCAGCTCTTTCTGGTCACTGTAAAACTACTGCGGCTCTTTATGTTCACAGTAAAACCACTGCAGCTCTTTATGGTCACTGTAAAACCACTACAGCTCTTTGTGGTCACAGTAAAACCACTGCAGCTCTTTATGGTCACTGTAAAACCACTGCGGCTCTTTCTGGCCACAGTAAAACCACTGCAGCTCTTTATGGTCTCTGTAAAACCACTGCGGCTCTTATGGTCACTGTAAAACCACTGCAGGTCTTTATGGTCACTGTAAAAACACTACAGCTCTTTATGGTCACAGTAAAACCACTGCAGCTCTTTATGGTCACTGTAAAACCACTACAGCTCTTTATGGACACAGTAAAATCACTGCAGCTCTTTCTGGCCTCAGAAAAACCACGACAGCTCTTTATGGTCACTGTAAAACCACTGCGGCTCTTTCTGGCCACAGTAAAACCACTGCGGCTCTTGTGGTCACTGTAAAACCACTGCGGCTCTTGTGGTCACTGTAAAACCACTACACCTCTTTATGGTCACTGTAAAACCACTACAGCTCTTTATGGTCACTGTAAAACTACTGCGGCTCTTTATGGTCTCAGTAAAACCACTGCAGCTCTTTCTGGTCACTGTAAAACCACTGCGGCTCTTTCTGGCCACAGTAAAACCACTGCAGCTCTTCATGGTCAGTGTAAAACCACTGCGGCTCTTGTGGTCACTGTAAAACCACTACACCTCTTTATGGTCCCTGTAAAACCACGAAAGCTCTTGTGGTCACTTTGAAACCACTACAGCTCTTTATGGTCAGAGTAAAACCACGAAAGCTCGTTATGGTCACTGTAAAACTACTGCGGCTCTTTATGGTCTCAGTAAAACCACTGCAGCTCTTTCTGGTCACTGTAAAACCACTGCGGCTCTTTCTGGCCACAGTAAAACCACTGCAGCTCTTTATGGTCACTGTAAAACCACTGCGGCTCTTATGGTCACTGTAAAACCACTGCAGGTCTTTATGGTCACTGTAAAAACACTACAGCTCTTTATGGTCACAGTAAAACCACTGTAGCTCTTTATGGTCACTGTAAAACCACTACAGCTCTTTATGGACACAGTAAAATCACTGCAGCTCTTTCTGGTCACAGTAAAACCACTGCGGCTCTTGTGGTCACTGTAAAACCACTGCGGCTCTTGTGGTCACTGTAAAACCACTACACCTCTTTATGGTCACTGTAAACCCACTACAGCTCTTTGTGGTCACTTTGAAACCACTGCAGCTCTTTATGGTCACTGTAAAACCACTGCGGTTCTTTCTGGCCACAGTAAAACCACGAAAGCTCGTTATGGTCACTGTAAAACCCCTGCAGCTCTTTATGTTTTTAGATTACTTACAGTGTGGAAACAGGCCCTTCGGCCCAACAAGTCCAAACTGGCCCGCCGAAGCACAACCCACCCCTACCCCTACATTTACCCCTTACCTAACACTGCAGGCAATTTAGCATGGCCAATTCACCTGACCTGCACATCTTTGGACTGTGGGAGGAAACCGGAGCACCCGAAGGGGGCCCACGCAGACACGGGGAGAACGTGCAAACTCCACACAGTCAGTCGCCTGAGGCGGGAATTGAACCCGGGTCTCTGGCGCTGTGAGGCAGCAGTGCTAACCACTGTGCCACCGTGCCGCCCATGGTCTCTATAAATCCACTGGAGGTCTTTATGGTCACTGGAAAACCACTACAACTCTTTATGGTCACTGTAAAACCACTGCAGCTCTTTATGGTCACTGTAAAACCACTACAGCTCTTTATGGTCACTGCAAAACCACTGCGGCTCTTAATGCTCATTGTAATACCACTTCAGCTCTTTAAAGTCACTGTGAAACTACTACAGCTCTTTATGGTCACTGTACATAGAACATAGAACATAGAAGAATACAGTGCAGTACAGGCCCTTCGGCCCTCGATGTTGCGTCGATGAAAGCCCACCTAACCTACACTAACCCACTATCCTCCATATACCTATCCAATGCCCGCTTAAATACCCATAAAGAGGGAGCATCCACTACTGCTACTGGCAGGGCATTCCATGAACTTACGACTCGCTGAGTGAAGAACCTACCCCTAACATCAGTCCTATATCTACCCCCCCTTAATTTAAATCTATGCCCCCTTGTAATAGCTGACTCCATACGTGGAAAAAGGTTCTCACTGTTAACCCTATCTAACCCCCTAATCATCTTGTACACCTCTATCAAATCACCCCTAAACCTTCTTTTCTCCAATGAAAGCAACCCCAAGTGCCTCAGCCTTTCCTCATAGGATCTTCCTACCATACCAGGCAACATCCTGGTAAACTTCCTCTGCACCCGTTCCAGTGCCTCCACATCCTTCCTATAGTATGGCGACCAAAACTGCACACAATATTCCAGATGCGGCCGCACCAGAGTCTTATACAACTGCAGCATGACCTCAGGACTCCGGAACTCAATTCCTCTACCAATAAAAGCCAGTACGCCATATGCCTTCTTCACTGCACTATTTACCTGGGTGGCAACTTTCAGAGATCTGTGTACGTGGACACCAAGATCCCTCTGCTCTTCCACACTACCAAGTAGTCTACCATTAGCCCAGTAATCCATCTTTTTATTACTCTTACCAAAGTGAATCACTTCACACTTAGCTACATTGAACTCCATTTGCCACCTTTCTGCCCAGCTCTGCAGCTTCTCTATATCCCGCTGTAACCTGCCATATCCTTCCTCACTGTCTACAACTCCTCCGACTTTCGTATCATCCGCAAACTTGCTCACCCAACCTTCTAACCCTTCCTCCAGGTCATTTATAAAAATGACGAACAGCAATGGTCCCAAAACAGATCCTTGCGGAACACCGCTAGTGACGGCACTCCAAGATGAACCTTTGCCATCAACTACTACCCTCTGTCTTCTTCCAGAGAGCCAATTCCTAATCCAAACCTCCAACTCACCCTCAATGCCATATCTCTGTATTTTCTGCAGTAGCCTACCATGGGGGACCTTATCAAACGCCTTACTAAAATCCATATATACCACATCTACCGCTTTCCCCTCATCTACCTCCTTAGTCACCTTCTCAAAGAATTCAATAAGGTTTGTGAGGCACGACCTGCCCTTCACAAAACCATGCTGACTATCCTTGATCACATTATTCCTATCCAAATGTTCATAAATCCTATCACTTACAATTCTCTCTAAGACTTTGCCCACAACAGAAGTGAGACTCACTGGCCTATAGTTACTAGGATTATCCCTACTCCCCTTCTTGAACAAGGGAACCACGTTTGCTAGCCTCCAGTCCTCTGGCACTACTCCTGTCGACAAAGAGGACACAAAAATCAAGGCCAATGGCTCGGCAATCTCCTCCCTTGCTCCCCAGAGAATCCTAGGATAAATGCCATCAGGCCCAGGGGACTTATCTATTTTCACCCTTGCCAGAATTTCCAACACCTCTTCTCTACATATCTCAAAGCCATCCATTCTACTTATTCGTGCCTCAGTATTCATATCGACAACAATGTCCTGTTCCTGAGTGAATACTGACGAAAAGTATTCATTCAGCGCCTCCCCAATCTCTTCAGCCTCCACACGCAACTTCCCATTACTATCCTTGATTGGACCTATTCCTTCCCTAGTCATTCTTTTATACCTATAGAAAGCCTTAGGGTTTTCCCTAATCCTACCCAATAAGGACCTTTCATGTCCCCTCCTTGCTGCTCTTAGCTGTAAAACCACTACAGATCTTTTTGGTCACTGTAAACACACGACAGCTCTTTATGGTCACTGTAAAACCCCTGCAGCTCTTTATGGTCACTATAAATCCACTAGAGGTCTTTATGGTCACTGTAAAACCACTGCGGCTCTTTATGGTCACTGTAAAACCACAACAGCTCTTTATGGTCACTGTAAAACCACTGCGGCTCTTTATGCTCATTGTAAAACCACTAAAGCTCTTTATGGTCACTCTAAAACCGCTACAGATCTTTATGGTCACTGTGAAAAACTACAACAGCTCTTTATGGTCACTGTAAAACCACTGCTGCTATTTATGGTCACTGTAAAACCACTACAGATTTTAAGGTCACTGTTAAAACACTACAGCTCTTTATGGTTACTGTAAAACCACTACAGCGATTTATGATCACTGTAAAACCACTGCAGCACTTTATGGTCACTGTAAAACCATTGCAGCTCTTCATGGTCACTGTAAAAACGCTCCAGCACTTTTTGGTCACTGTAAAACCACTACAGCTCTTTCTGGTCATTGTAAAACCACTACAGCTGTTTATGGTCACTGTAAAACCATTGCAGCTCTTTATGGTCACTGTATAAACGTTCCAGCACTTTTTGGTCACTGTAAAACCACTACAGCTCTTTATGGTCACTGTAAAACCACTGCGGCTCTTTATGGTCACTGTTAACCCACGGCAGCTCTTTATGGTCACTGTAAAACCACTGCGGCTCTTTATGTTCACTGTAAAACCACTGCGGCTCTTATGGTCACTGTAAAACCACTGCAGCTCTTTATGGTCAGAGTAAAACCACTACAGCTCTTTATGGTCACTGTAATACCACTTCAGCTCTTTATGGTAACAGTAAAACCACTACAGCTCTTTATGGTCACTGTAAAACTACTACAGCTCTTTATGGTCACTGTAAAACCACTGCTGCTCTTTATGGTCACTGTAAAATCACTACAGATCTTTATGGTCACTGTAAAAACACTCCAGCACTTTTTGGTCACTGTAAAAACACTACAGCTCTTTATGGTCACTGTTAAAACACTACAGCTCTTTATGGTTACTGTAAAACCACTACAGCAATTTATGATCACTGTAAAACCATTGCAGCTCTTTATGGTCACTGTAAAAACGCTCCAGCACTTTTTGGTCACTGTAAAACCAATACAGCTCTTTATGGTCATTGTAAAACCACTACAGCTCTTTATGGTCACTGTAAAAACGCTCCAGCACTTTTTGGTCACTGTAAAACCACGACAGCTCTTTATGGTCATTGTAAAACCACTGCAGCTCTTTATAGTCACTGTAAACGCACGACAGCTTTTTATGGTCACTGTAAAACCACTGCGGCTCTTTATGTTCACTGTAAAACCACTGCGGCTCTTATGGTCACTGTAAAACCACTGCAGCTCTTTATGGTCAGAGTAAAACCACTACAGCTCTTTATGGTCACTGTAATACCACTTCAGCTCTTTATGGTAACAGTAAAACCACTACAGCTCTTTATGGTCACTGTAAAACCACTGCGTCTCTTATGGTCACTGTAAAACCACTGCAGCTCTTTATGGTCACAGTAAAACCAGTGCAGCTCTTTATGGTCTCTGTAAGACCACTGTGGGGCTTTATGGTCACTGTAAAACCGCTACAGCTCATTATGGTCACTGTAAAACCACTACAGCTCTTTATGGTCTGGTCACTGTAAAACCACTGAGGCTCTTATGGTCACTGTAAAACCACGACAGCACTTTATGGTCACTGTAAAACCATGACAGCTCTTTCTGGTCACAGTAAAACCACTACAGCTCTTTATGGTCACTGTAAAACCATCGCGGCTCATATGGTCACTGTAAAATCACTGCGGCTCTTATGGTCACTGTAAAACCACGACAGCTCTTTATGGTCAGAGTAAAACCACGAAAGCTCTTTATGGTCACTGTAAAACCACTGCGGCTCTAATGGTCACTATAAAACCACTGCAGCTCTTTATGGTCACTGTAAAACCACTGCGGCTCTTATGGTAACTGTAAAAACACTATAGCTCTTTATGGTCACAGTAAAACCACTGCAGCTCTTTATGGTCACTGTAAAACCACTACAGCTCTTTATGGACACAGTAAAACCACTGCAGCTCTTTATGGTCACTCTAAAACCACTGCAGCTCTTTATGGTCACTGTAAAACCACTACAGCTTTTTATGGTCACTGTAAAACCATTGCGGCTCTTATCGTCACTGTAAAACCACTACAGCACTTTATGGTCACTGCAAAACCATGACAGCTCTTTCTGGTCACAGTAAAACCAGTACAGCTCTTTATGGTCACTGTAAAACCATCGCGGCTCATATGGTCACTGTAAAACCACTGCGGCTCTTATGGTCACTGTAAAACCACTACAGCTCTTTATGGTCAGAGTAAAACCACGAAAGCTCTTTATGGTCACTGTAAAACCACTGCAGCTCTTTATGGTCACTGTAAAACCACTGCGGCTCTTATGGTCGCTGTAAAATCACTGCAGCTAGTGTTGGTCACTGTAAAACCATCGCGGCTCATATGGTCACTGTAAAACCACTGCGTCTCTTATGGTCACTGTAAAACCACGAAAGCTCTTTATGGTCACTGTAAAACCACAACAGCTCTTTATGGTCACTGTAAAACCACTGCGGCTCTTTATGCTCATTGTAAAACCACTAAAGCTCTTTATGGTCACTCTAAAACCGCGACAGCTCTTTATGGTCACTGTAACACCAGTGCAGCTCTTTATGGTCACTGTAAAACCACTACAGCTCTTTATGGTCACTGTGAAACTACTACAGCTCTTTATGGTCACTGTAAAACCACTGCTGCTCTTTATGGTCACTGTAAAACCACTACAGATCTTTATGGTCACTGTTAAAACACTACAGCTCTTTATGGTTACTGTAAAACCACTACAGCGATTTCTGATCACTGTAAAACCACTGCAGCACTTTATGGTCACTGTAAAACCATTGCAGCTCTTCATGGTCACTGTAAAAACGCTCCAGCACTTTTTGGTCACTGTAAAACCACTACAGCTCTTTCTGGTCATTGTAAAACCACTACAGCTGTTTATGGTCACTGTAAAACCATTGCAGCTCTTTATGGTCACTGTATAAACGCTCCAGCACTTTTTGGTCACTGTAAAACCACTACAGCTCTTTATGGTCACTGTAAAACCACTGCGGCTCTTTATGGTCACTGTTAACCCACGACAGCTCTTTATGGTCAATGTAAAACCACTGCGGCTCTTTATGTTCACTGTAAAACCACTGCGGCTCTTATGGTCACTGTAAAACCACTGCAGCTCTTTATGGTCAGAGTAAAACCACTACAGCTCTTTATGGTCACTGTAATACCACTTCAGCTCTTTATGGTAACAGTAAAACCACTACAGCTCTTTATGGTCACTGTAAAACTACTACAGCTCTTTATGGTCACTGTAAAACCACTGCTGCTCTTTACGGTCAATGTAAAACCACTACAGATCTTTATGGTCACTGTAAAAACACTCCAGCACTTTTTGGTCACTGTAAAAACACTACAGCTCTTTATGGTCACTGTTAAAACACTACAGCTCTTTATGGTTACTGTAAAACCACTACAGCGATTTATGATCACTGTAAAACCACTGCAGCTCTTTATGGTCACTGTAAAACCATTGCAGCTCTTTATGGTCACTGTAAAAACGCTCCAGCACTTTTTGGTCACTGTAAAACCAATACAGCTCTTTATGGTCATTTTAAAACCACTACAGCTCTTTATGGTCACTGTAAAACCATTGCAGCTCTTTATGGTCACTGTAAAACCACTGCAGCTCTTTATGGTCAGAGTAAAACCACTACAGCTCTTTATGGTCACTGTAAAACCACTGCGTCTCTTATGGTCACTGTAAAACCACTGCAGCTCTTTATGGTCACAGTAAAACCAGTGCAGCTCTTTATGGTCTCTGTAAGACCACTGTGGGGCTTTATGGTCACTGTAAAACCGCTACAGCTCATTATGGTCACAGTAAAACCACTGCAGCTCTTTATGGTCACTGTAAAACCACTACAGCTCTTTATGGTCACTGTAAAACCACTGAGGCTCTTATGGTCACTGTAAAACCACTACAGCACTTTATGGTCACTGTAAAACCATGACAGCTCTTTCTGGTCACAGTAAAACCACTACAGCTCTTTATGGTCACTGTAAAACCATCGCGGCTCATATGGTCACTGTAAAATCACTGCGGCTCTTATGGTCACTGTAAAACCACGACAGCTCTTTATGGTCAGAGTAAAACCACGAAAGCTCTTTATGGTCACTATAAAACCACTGCGGCTCTAATGGTCACTATAAAACCACTGCAGCTCTTTATGGTCACTGTAAAACCACTGCGGCTCTTATGGTCACTGTAAAAACACTACAGCTCTTTATGGTCACAGTAAAACCACTGCAGCTCTTTATGGTCACTGTAAAACCACTACAGCTCTTTATGGTCACAGTAAAACCACTGCAACTCTTTATGGTCACTGTAAAACCACCACAGCTCTTTATGGTCACTGTCAAACCACTGCGGCTCTTATCGTCACTGGAAAACCACTACGGCACATTATGGTCACTGTAAAACCATGACAGCTCTTTCTGGTCACAGTAAAACCAGTACAGCCCTTTATGGTCACTGTAAAACCATCGCGGCTCATATGGTCACTGTAAAACCACTGCGGCTCTTATGGTCACTGTAAAACCACTACAGCTCTTTATGGTCAGAGTAAAACCACGAAAGCTCTTTATGGTCACTGTAAAACCACTGCAGCTCTTTATGGTCACTGTAAAACCACTGCGGCTCTTATGGTCACTGTAAAATCACTGCAGCTAGTTTTGGTCACTGTAAAAACACTACAGCTCTTTATGGTCACAGTAAAACCACTGCAGCTCTTTATGGTCACTGTAAAACCACGACAGCTCTTTATGGACACAGTAAAACCACTGCAGCTCTTTATGGTCACTCTAAAACCACTACAGCTCTTTATGGTCACTCTAAAACCACTGCGGCTCTTTCTGGCCACAGTAAAACCACTGCAGCTCTTTATGGTCACTGTAAAACCACTGCGGCTCTTGTGGTCACAGTAAAACCACTACATCTCTTTATGGACTCTGTAAAACCACGAAAGCTCTTGTGGTCACTGTGAAACCACTACAGCTCTTTATGGTCAGAGTAAAACTATCGCGGCTCATATTGTCACTGCAAAACCACTGCGGCTCTTAATGCTCATTGTAATACCACTACAGCTCTTTAAGGTCACTGTGAAACTACTACAGCTCTTTATGGTCACTGAAAAACCACTGCTGCGCTTTATGGTCACTGTAAAACCACTACAGATCTTTTTGGTCACTGTAAAACCACTGCGGCTCTTTATGGTCACTGTTAACCCACGACAGCTCTTTATGGTCACTGTAAAACCACTGCGGCTCTTTATGTTCACTGTAAAACCACTGCGGCTCTTATGGTCACTGTAAAACCACTGCAGCTCTTTATGGTCAGAGTAAAACCACTACAGCTCTTTATGGTCAGAGTAAAACCACTACAGATCTTTATGGTCACTGTAAAAACACTCCAGCACTTATTGGTCACTGTAAAAACACTACAGCTCTTTATGGTCACTGTTAAAACACTACAGCTCTTTATGGTTACTGTAAAACCACGACAGCGATTTATGATCACTGTAAAACCACTGCAGCTCTTTATGGTCACTGTAAAACCATTGCAGCTCTTTATGGTCACTGTAAAAACGCTCCAGCACTTTTTGGTCACTGTAAAACCAATACAGCTCTTTATGGTCATTGTAAAACCACTACAGCTCTTTATGGTCACTGTAAAACCATTGCAGCTCTTTATGGTCACTGTAAAAACGCTCCAGCACTTTTTGGTCACTGTAAAACCATGACAGCTCTTTATGGTCATTGTAAAACCACTGCAGCTCTTTATCGTCACTGTTAACCCACGACAGCTTTTTATGGTCACTGTAAAACCACTGCGGCTCTTTATGTTCACTGTAAAACCACTGCGGCTCTTATGGTCACTGTAAAACCACTGCAGCTCTTTATGGTCAGAGTAAAACCACTACAGCTCTTTATGGTCACTGTAATACCACTTCAGCTCTTTATGGTAACAGTAAAACCACTACAGCTCTTTATGGTCACTGTAAAACCACTGCGTCTCTTATGGTCACTGTAAAACCACTGCAGCTCTTTATGGTCACAGTAAAACCAGTGCAGCTCTTTATGGTCTCTGTAAGACCACTTTAGGGCTTTATGGTCACTGTAAGACCGCTACAGCTCATTATGGTCACAGTAAAACCACTGCAGCTCTTTATGGTCCCTGTAAAACCACTACAGCTCTTTATGGTCACTGTAAAACCACTGAGGCTCTTATGGTCACTGTAAAACCACTACAGCACTTTATGGTCACTGTAAAACCATGACAGCTCTTTCTGGTCACAGTAAAACCACTACAGCTCTTTATGGTCACTGTAAAACCATCGCGGCTCATATGGTCACTGTAAAATCACTGCGGCTCTTATGGTCACTGTAAAACCACGACAGCTCTTTATGGTCAGAGTAAAACCACGAAAGCTCTTCATGGTCACTGTAAAACCACAGCAGCTCTAATGGTCACTATAAAACCACTGCAGCTCTTTATGGTCACTGTAAAACCACTGCGGCTCTTTATGGTCACTGTAAAACCACTACAGCTCTTTATGGACAGAGTAAAACCACTGCAGCTCTTTATGGTCACTCTAAAACCACTGCAGCTCTTTATGGTTACTGTAAAACCACTACAGCTCTTTATGGTCACTGTAAAACCACTGCGGCTCATATGGTCACTGTAAAATCACTGCGGCTCTTATGGTCACTGTAAAACCACGACAGCTCTTTATCGTCAGAGTAAAACCACGAAAGCTCTTTATGGTCACTTTAAAACACTACAGCTCTTTCTGGCCACAGTAAAACCACTGCAGCTCTTTATGGTCACTGTAAAACCACTGCGGCTCTTGTGGTCACTGTAAAACCACTACACCTCTATCTGGTCACTGTAAAACCACGAAAGCTCTTGTGGTCACTGTAAAACAACAAAAGCTCTTTATGGTCACTGTAAAACCACTGTTGCTCTTTATGGTCACTGTAAAACCACTACAGCTCATTATGCACACTGTAAAAACACTCCAGCACTTTTAGGACACTGTAAAAACACTACAGCTCTTTCTGGTCTCTGTTAAACCACTACACCTCTTTATGGTCACTGTAAAACCAATACAGCTCTTTATGGTCACTGTAGAACCAGTACAGCTCCTTATGGTCAGAGTAAAACCACAACAGCACTTTCTGCTCACTGTAAAACCACTGCGGCTCTTATGGTCACTGTATAACCACTACAGGTCTTTATGGTCACTGTAAAACCACGAAAGCTCTCGTGGACAATGTAAAACCACTACAGCGATTTATGATCACTGTAAAACCACTGCAGCAATTTATGGTCACTGTAAAACCACTACAGCTCTTTACGGTCACTGTAAAACCACTACAGCTCTTTATGGTCACTGTAAAACCACTACAGCTCTTTATGGTCGCTGTAAAACCACTGCGGCTCGTTCTGGCCACAGTAAAAGCACTGCAGCTCTTTATGGTTAGTGTAAAACCACTGCGGCTCTTGTGGTCACTGTAAAACCACTACAGCTCTTTATGGTCACTGTAAAACCACTACAGCTCTTTATGGTCACTGTAAAACCACTACAGCTCTTTATGGTCACTGCAAAACCACTACAGCTCTTTATGGTCACTATAAAACCACTACAGCTATTTATGGTCACTGTAAAAGGACTGCGTCTCTTTCTGGCCACAGTAAAACCACTACAGCTCTTTATGGTCACTATAAAACCACTACAGCTCTTTATGGTCACTGTAAAACAACTGTAGCTCTTTATGGTCACAGTAAAACCACTACAGCTCTTTATGGTCACAGTAAAACCACTGCGGCTCGTTCTGGCCACAGTAAAACCACTGCAGAACTTTATGGTTAGTGGAAAACCTCTGCGGCTCTTGTGGTCACTGTAAAACCACTGCAGCTATTTATGGTCACTGTAAAATCACGACAGCTCTTTATGGTCACTGTAAAACCACTACAGCTCTTTATGGTCACTGTAAAACCACTGCGGCTCTTTATGGTCACAGTAAAACCACTGCAGCTCTCTCTAGCCACAGTAAAACCACTACAGCTCTTTATGGTCACTGTAAAACCACTGCGTCTCTTTCTGGCCACAGTAAAATCACGACAGCTCTTTATGGTCACTATAAAACCACTACAGCTCTTTATGGTCACTGTAAACCTACTGCGGCTCTTTATGGTCACAGTAAAACCACTGCAGCTCTCTCTAGCCACAGTAAAACCACTACAGCTCTTTATGGTCACTGTAAAACCACTGCGTCTCTTTCTGGCCACAGTAAAACCACTGCAGCTCTTTATGGTTAGTGTAAAACCACTGCGGCTCTTATGGTCACTGTAAAACCATTGCAGCTCTTTATGGTAACTGTAAAACCACGAAAGCTCTCGTGGACAATGTAAAACCACTACAGCTCTTTATGGTCAGATTAAAACCACTGCAGCACTCTATGGTCACTGTAAAACCACTGCAGCTCTTAATGGTCACTGTAAAACTTCAACAGCTCTTTTTGGTCACTGCAAAACCACTGCGGCTCTTTATGGTCATTGTAAAAGCACTACAGCTCTTTACGGTCAGTCTAAAACCACTGCAGTTCTTTATGGTCACTGTAAAACCACTATAGCTCTTTATGGTCACTCTAAAACCTCTGCAGCTCTTTATGGTCAATATAAAACCACAACAGCTCTTCATGGTCACTGTAAAACCAGTACAGCTCTTTATGGTCACTGTAAAACCACTGCAGCTCTTTACAGTCAATGTAAAACTTCAACAGCTCTTTTTGGTCACTGCAAAACCACTGCGGCTCTTTATGGTCACAGTAAAAGCACTGCAGCTCTTATGGTCACTGTAAAACCACTGCAGCTCTTTATGGTCACTGTAAAACCACTTCAGCTGTTATGGTCACTGTAAAACCACTGCAGCTCTTTATGGTCACAGTAAAACCACTGCAGCTCTTTATGCTCACTGGAAAACCACTACAGCTTTACGGTCACTGTAAAACCACTGCGGCTCTTGATGGTCACTGTAAAACCACTACAGCTCTTTATGGTCACTGTAAAACCACAGCAGCTCTTTATGGTCACTGTAAAACCACTGCTTCTCTTTATGGTTACTGTAAAACCATGACAGCTGTTATGATCACTGTAAAACCACTGCGGCTCTTTATGGTCACTGTAAAACCACTGCGGCTCTTATGGTCAAGGTAAAACCACTGCAGCTCTTTATGTTCACTGTAAAACCACTACAGCTCTTTCTGGTCACAGTAAAACCACTGCAGCTCTTTATGGTCACTGTAAAACCACTACAGCTCTTTATGGTCACTGTAAAACCACTATAGCTCTTATGGTCACTGTAAAACCACTGCAGCTCTTTATGGTCACTGTAAAACCACTACAGCTCTTTATGGTCACTGTAAAACCACTACAGCTCTTTATCGTCAGAGTAAAATCACGAAAGTTCTTTATGGTCACTGTAAAACTACTGCGGCTCTTTATGGTCCAATTAAAACCACTGCAGCTCTTTATGGTCACTGTAAAACCACTACAGCGATTTATGGACACAGTAAAACCACTGCAGCTCTTTATGGTCACTGTAAAACCACTGTGGCTCATTATGGTCACTGTAAATCCACTACAGCTCTTTATGGTCACTGTAAAACCACTACAGCTCTTTATGGTCACTGTAAAACCACTATAGCTCTTATGGTCACTGTAAAACCACTGCGGCTCTTTATGGTCACTGTAAAACCACTACAGCTCTTTATGGTCACTGTAAAACCACAGCAGCTCTTTATGGTCACTGTAAAACCACTGCTTCTCTTTATGGTTACTGTAAAACCATGACAGCTGTTATGATCACTGTAAAACCACTGCGGCTCTTTATGGTCACTGTAAAACCACTGCGGCTCTTATGGTCAAGGTAAAACCACTGCAGCTCTTTATGTTCACTGTAAAACCACTACAGCTCTTTCTGGTCACAGTAAAACCACTGCAGCTCTTTATGGTCACTGTAAAACCACTACAGCTCTTTATCGTCAGAGTAAAATCACGAAAGTTCTTTATGGTCACTGTAAAACTACTGCGGCTCTTTATGGTCCAATTAAAACCACTGAAGCTCTTTATGGTCACTGTAAAACCACAGCAGCTCTTTATGGTCACTGTAAAACCACTGCTTCTCTTTATGGTTACTGTAAAACCATGACAGCTGTTATGATCACTGTAAAACCACTGCGGCTCTTTATGGTCACTGTAAAACCACTGCGGCTCTTATGGTCAAGGTAAAACCACTGCAGCTCTTTATGTTCACTGTAAAACCACTACAGCTCTTTCTGGTCACAGTAAAACCATTGCAGCTCTTTATGGTCACTGTAAAACCACTACAGCTCTTTATGGTCACTGTAAAACCACTATAGCTCTTATGGTCACTGTAAAACCACTGCAGCTCTTTATGGTCACTGTAAAACCACTACAGCTCTTTATGGTCACTGTAAAACCACTACAGCTCTTTATCGTCAGAGTAAAATCACGAAAGTTCTTTATGGTCACTGTAAAACTACTGCGGCTCTTTATGGTCCAATTAAAACCACTGCAGCTCTTTATGGTCACTGTAAAACCACTACAGCGATTTATGGACACAGTAAAACCACTGCAGCTCTTTATGGTCACTGTAAAACCACTGTGGCTTTTTCTGGTCACTGTAAATCCACTACAGCTCTTTATGGTCACAGTAAAACCACTGCAGCTCTTTATGGTCACTGTAAAACCACTGTGGCTCTTTATGGTCACTGTAAATCCACTGCAGCTCTTTATGGTCACAGTAAAACCACTACAGCTCTTTATGGTCACTCTAAAACCTCTGCAGCTCTTTATGGTCAATGTAAAACTACAACAGCTCTTTACGGTGACTGAAAAACCACTGCAGCTCTTTATGGTCACAGTAAAACCACTGCAGCTCTTATGGTCACTGTAAAACCACTGCAGCTCTTTATGGTCACTGTAAACCCACTTCAGCTCTTATGGTCACTGTGAAACCACTACAGCTCTTTATGCTCACAGTAAAACCACTGAAGCTCTTTATGCTCACTGTAAAACCACTACAGCTGTTACGGTCACTGTAAAACCACTGCGGCTCTTGATGGTCACTGTAAAACCACTACAGCTCTTTATGGTCACTGTAAAACCACTGCTGCTCTTTATGGTTACTGTAAAACCATGACAGCTGTTATGGTCACTGTAAAACCACTGCGGCTCTTATGGTCAAGGTAAAACCACTGCAGCTCTTTATGTTCACTGTAAAACCACTACAGCTCTTTCTGGTCACAGTAAAACCACTTCAGCTCTTATGGTCACTGTAAAACCACTACAGCTCTTTATGGTGACAGTAAAACCACTGCAGCTCTTTATGGTCACTCTAAAACCACTACAGCTGTTACGGTCACTGTAAAACCACTGCGGCTCTTGGTGGTCACTGTAAAACCACAGCTGCTCTTTATGGTCACTGTAAAACCACTGCTGCTCTTTATGGTCACTGTAAAAACACTGCGGCTCTTATGGTCAAGGTAAAACCACTGCAGCTCTTTATGTTCACTTTTAAACCACTACAGCTCTTTCTGGTCACAGTAAAACCACTGCAGCTCTTTATGGTCACTGTAAAACCACTGTGGCTCTTATGGTCACTGTAAAACCACTGCGGCTCTTGTGGTCACTGTAAAACCACTACAGCTCTTTATGGTCACTGTAAAACCACTACAGCTCTTTATCGTCAGAGTAAAATCACTGCAACTCTTTATGGTCACTCTAAAGCCACTGCAGCTCTTTATGGTCACTGCAAAACCACCACAGCTCTTTATGGTCACTGTCGAACCACTGCGGCTCTTATCGTCACTGGAAAACCACTACGGCACTTTATGGTCACTGTAAAACCATGACAGCTCTTTCTGGTCACAGTAAAACCAGTACAGCCCTTTATGGTCACTGTAAAACCATCGCGGCTCATATGGTCACTGTAAAACCACTGCGGCTCTTATGGTCACTGTAAAACCACTACAGCTCTTTATGGTCAGAGTAAAACCACGAAAGCTCTTTATGGTCACTGTAAAACCACTGCAGCTCTTTATGGTCACTGTAAAACCACTGCGGCTCTTATGGTCACTGTAAAATCACTGCAGCTAGTTTTGGTCACTGTAAAAACACTACAGCTCTTTATGGTCACAGTAAAACCACTGCAGCTCTTTATGGTCACTGTAAAACCACTACAGCTCTTTATGGACACAGTAAAACCACTGCAGCTCTTTATGGTCACTCTAAAACCACTACAGCTCTTTATGGTCACTCTAAAACCACTGCGGCTCTTTCTGGCCACAGTAAAACCACTGCAGCTCTTTATGGTCACTGTAAAACCACTGCGGCTCTTGTGGTCACAGTAAAACCACTACATCTCTTTATGGTCTCTGTAAAACCACGAAAGCTCTTGTGGTCACTGTGAAATCACTACAGCTCTTTATGGTCAGAGTAAAACTATCGCGGCTCATATAGTCACTGCAAAACCACTGCGGCTCTTAATGCTCATTGTAATACCACTACAGCTCTTTAAAGTCACTGTGAAACTACTACAGCTCTTTATGGTCACTGAAAAACCACTGCTGCGCTTTATGGTCACTGTAAAACCACTACAGATCTTTTTGGTCACTGTAAAACCACTGCGGCTCTTTATGGTCACTGTTAACCCACGACAGCTCTTTATGGTCACTGTAAAACCACTGCGGCTCTTATGGTCACTGTAAAACCACTGCAGCTCTTTATGGTCAGAGTAAAACCACTACAGCTCTTTATGGTCACTGTAATACCACTTCAGCTCTTTATGGTAACAGTAAAACCACTACAGCTCTTTATGGTCACTGTAAAACTACTACAGCTCTTTATGGTCACTGTAAAACCACTGCTGCTCTTTACGGTCACTGTAAAACCACTACAAATCTTTATGGTCACTGTAAAAACACTCCAGCACTTATTGGTCACTGTAAAAACACTACAGCTCTTTATGGTCACTGTTAAAACACTACAGCTCTTTATGGTTACTGTAAAACCACGACAGCGATTTATGATCACTGTAAAACCACTGCAGCTCTTTATGGTCACTGTAAAACCATTGCAGCTCTTTATGGTCACTGTAAAAACGCTCCAGCACTTTTTGGTCACTGTAAAACCAATACAGCTCTTTATGGTCATTGTAAAACCACTACAGCTCTTTATGGTCACTGTAAAACCATTGCAGCTCTTTATGGTCACTGTAAAAACGCTCCAGCACTTTTTGGTCACTGTAAAACCATGACAGCTCTTTATGGTCATTGTAAAACCACTGCAGCTCTTTATAGTCACTGTTAACCCACGACAGCTTTTTATGGTCACTGTAAAACCACTGCGGCTCTTTATGTTCACTGTAAAACCACTGCGGCTCTTATGGTCACTGTAAAACCACTGCAGCTCTTTATGGTCAGAGTAAAACCACTACAGCTCTTTATGGTCACTGTAATACCACTTCAGCTCTTTATGGTAACAGTAAAACCACTACAGCTCTTTATGGTCACTGTAAAACCACTGCGTCTCTTATGGTCACTGTAAAACCACTGCAGCTCTTTATGGTCACAGTAAAACCAGTGCAGCTCTTTATGGTCTCTGTAAGACCACTTTAGGGCTTTATGGTCACTGTAAAACCGCTACAGCTCATTATGGTCACAGTAAAACCACTGCAGCTCTTTATGGTCCCTGTAAAACCACTACAGCTCTTTATGGTCACTGTAAAACCACTGAGGCTCTTATGGTCACTGTAAAACCACTACAGCACTTTATGGTCACTGTAAAACCATGACAGCTCTTTCTGGTCACAGTAAAACCACTACAGCTCTTTATGGTCACTGTAAAACCATCGCGGCTCATATGGTCACTGTAAAATCACTGCGGCTCTTATGGTCACTGTAAAACCATGACAGCTCTTTATGGTCAGAGTAAAACCACGAAAGCTCTTCATGGTCACTATAAAACCACTGCAGCTCTTTATGGTCACTGTAAAACCACTGCGGCTCTTATGGTCACTGTAAAAACACTATAGCTCTTTATGGTCACAGTAAAACCACTGCAGCTCTTTATGGTCACTGTAAAACCACTACAGCTCTTTATGGTCACTGTAAAACCACTACAGCTCTTTATGGTCACTGTAAAACCACTGCAGCTCTTTATGTTCACTCTAAAACCACTGCAGCTCTTTATGGTCACTGTAAAACCACTACAGCTCTTTATGGTCACTGTAAAACCACTGCGGCTCATATGGTCACTGTAAAATCACTGCGGCTCTTATGGTCACTGTAAAACCACGACAGCTCTTTATCGTCAGAGTAAAACCACGAAAGCTCTTTATGGTCACTTTAAAACACTACAGCTCTTTCTGGCCACAGTAAAATCACTACAGAATTTTATGGTCACTGTAAAAACACTGCGGCTCTTTCTGGCCACAGTAAAACCACTGCAGCTCTTTATGGTCACTGTAAAACCACTGCGGCTCTTGTGGTCACTGTAAAACCACTACACCTCTATCTGGTCACTGTAAAACCACGAAAGCTCTTGTGGTCACTGTAAAACAACAAAAGCTCTTTATGGTCACTGTAAAACCACTGTTGCTCTTTATGGTCACTGTAAAACCACTACAGCTATTTATGGACACAGTAAAACCACTGCAGCTCTTTCTGGTCACAGGAAAAACCACTACAGCTCTTTATGGTCACTGTAAAACCACTACAGCTCTTTATGGTCACTGTAAAACCACTGCAGCTCTTTACGGTCACTGAAAAACCACTACAGCTCTTTATGGACACAGTAAAACCACTGCAGCTCTTTATGGTCACTGTAAAACTACTGTGGCTCTTTATGGTCACTGTAAATCCACTACAGCTCTTTATGGTCACAGTAAAACCACTATAGCTATTTTTGGACACAGTAAAACCACTGCAGCTCTTTATGGTCACTGTAGAAACACTGTGGCTCTTTATGGTCACTTTAAATCCACTACAGCTCTTTATGGTCACTGTAACACCACTACAGCTATTTATGGACACAGTAAAACCACTGCAGCTCTTTCTGGTCACAGGAAAAACCACTGCAGCTCTTTATGTTCACTGTAAAACCACTACAGCTCTTTCTGGTCACAGTAAAACCACTTCAGCTCTTATGGTCACTGTAAAACCACTACAGCTCTTTATGGTGACAGTAAAACCACTGCAGCTCTTTATGTTCACTTTTAAACCACTACTGCTCTTTCTTGTCACAGCAAAACCACTGCAGCTCTTTATGGTCACTGTAAAACCACTACAGCTCTTTATGGTCACTGTAAAACCACTGTGGCTCTTATGGTCACTGTAAAACCACTGCGGATCTTGTGGTCACAGTAAAACCACTACAGCTCTTTATGGTCACTGTAAAACCACTACAGCTCTTTATCGTCAGAGTAAAATCACGATAGCTCTTTATGGTCACTCTAAAACTACTGCGGCTCTTTATGGTCCAAATCAAACCACTGCAGCTCTTTATGTTCACTGTAAAACCACTACAGCTATTTATGGACACAGTAAAACCACTGCAGCTCTTTATGGTCACTGTAAAACCACTGTGGCTCTTTATTGTCACTGTAAATCCACTACAGCTCTTTATGGTCACTGTAAAAACACTGTGGCTCTTTATGGTCACTGTAAAACCACTGCAGCTCTTTCTGGTCACTGTAAAACCACTACAGCTATTTATGGACACAGTGAAACCACTGCAGCTCTTTCTGGTCACAGGAAAAACCACTACAGCTCTTTATGGTCACTGTAAAACCACTACAGCTCTTTATGGTCACAGAAAAACCACTGCAGCTCTTTACGGTGACTGAAAAACCACTACAGCTCTTTATGGACACAGTAAAACCACTGCAGCTCTTTATGGTCACTGTAAAACCACTGTGGCTCTTTATGGTCACTGTAAATCCACTACAGCTCTTTATGGTCACAGTAAAACCACTACAGCTATTTATGGACACAGTAAAACCACTGCAGCTCTTTATGGTCACTGTAAAAACACTGTGGCTCTTTATGGTCACTTTAAATCCACTACAGCTCTTTATGGTCACTGTAAAACCACTACAGCTATTTATGGACACAGTAAAACCACTGCAGCTCTTTCTGGTCACAGGAAAAACCACTACAGCTCTTTATGGTCACTGTAAAACCACTACAGCTCTTTGTGGTCACTGTAAAACCACTACAGCTCTTTCAGGTCACAGGAAAAAACATGCAGCTCTTTATGGTCCCTGTAAAACCACAACAGCACTTTATGGTCACTGTAAAACCACTGCGGCTCTTTACGGTCAGTGTAAAACCACTACAGCTCTTTATGGTCACTGTAAAACCACTGCGGCTCTTGTGGTCACTGTAAAACCACTACAGCTCTTTATGGTCACTGTAAAACCACTGCAGCTCTTTATGGTCACGGTAAAACCACGAACGCAATTGTGGACACTGTAAAACCACTACAGCTCTTTATGGTCACTGCAAAACCACTGCGGGTCTTTATGATCACAGTAAAACCACTGCAGCTCTTTATGGTCACAGTAAAACCACTGCAGCTCCTTCTGGCCACAGTAAAACCACTGCAGCTCTTCATGGTCACTGTAAAACCACTGCGTCTCTTTCTGGCCAGAGTAAAACCACCGCAGCTCTTTATGGTCACTGTAAAGCCACTGCGGCTCTTGTGGTCCCTGTAAAACCACTACTGCTCTTTATGGTAATTGTAAAACCACGAAAGCTCTTGTGGACAATGTAAAACCACTACAGCTCTTTATGGTCAGAGTAAAACCACGAAAGCTCTTTATGGTCACTGTAAAAACACTGTGGCTCTTATGGTCACTGTAAAACCACTGTGGCTCTTATGGTCACTGTAAAACCACTACAGCTCTTTATGGTCACTGTAAAACCACTACAGCTCTTTATCGTCAGAGTAAAATCACGAAAGCTCTTTATGGTCACTGTAAAACTACTGCGGCTCTTTATGGTCCAATTAAAACCACTGCAGCTCTTTATGGTCACTGTAAAACCACTACAGCGATTTATGGACACAGTAAAACCACTGCAGCTCTTTATGGTCACTGTAAAACCACTGTGGCTCTTTATGGTCACTGTAAATCCACTACAGCTCTTTATAGTCACAGTAAAACCACTGCAGCACTTTATGGTCACTGTAAAACCACTGTGGCTCTTTATGGTCACTGTAAATCCACTACAGCTCTTTATGGTCACAGTAAAACCACTACAGCTCTTTATGCTCACTCTAAAACCTCTGCAGATCTTTATGGTCAATGTAAAACTACAACAGCTCTTTATGGTCACTGTAAAATCACTGAAGCTCTTTACGGTCAATGTAAAACCACTGCAGCTCTTTATGGTCACAGTAAAACCACTGCAGCTCTTATGGTCACTGTAAAACCACTGCAGCTCTTTATGGTCACTGTAAACCCACTTCAGCTCTTATGGTCACTGTGAAACCACTACAGCTCTTTATGCTCACAGTAAAACCACTGAAGCTCTTTATGCTCACTGTAAAACCACTACAGCTGTTACGGTCACTGTAAAACCACTGCGGCTCTTGATGGTCACTGTAAAACCACTACAGCTCTTTATGGTCACTGTAAAACCACTGCTGCTCTTTATGGTTACTGTAAAACCATGACAGCTGTTATGGTCACTGTAAAACCACTGCGGCTCTTATGGTCAAGGTAAAACCACTGCAGCTCTTTATGTTCACTGTAAAACCACTACAGCTCTTTCTGGTCACAGTAAAACCACTTCAGCTCTTATGGTCACTGTAAAACCACTACAGCTCTTTATGGTGACAGTAAAAGCACTGCAGCTCTTTATGCTCACTCTAAAACCTCTGCAGATCTTTATGGTCAATGTAAAACTACAACAGCTCTTTATGGTCACTGTAAAATCACTGAAGCTCTTTACGGTCAATGTAAAACCACAACACCTCTCTATGGTCACTGTAAAACCACTGCAGCTCTTAATGGTCATTGCAAAGCCACAACAGCTCTTTATGGTCACTGTAAAACCACTGTGGCTCTTATGGTCACTGTAAAACCACTGCAGCTCTTTCTGGTCACTGTAAAACCACTACAGCTCTTTATGGTCACTGTAAAACCACTACAGCTCTTTATCGTCAGAGTAAAATCACGAAAGCTCTTTATGGTCACTGTAAAACTACTGCGGCTCTTTATGGGCCAATTAAAACCACTGCAGCTCTTTATGGTCACTGTAAAACCACTACAGCGATTTATGGACACAGTAAAACCACTGCAGCTCTTTATGGTCACTGTAAAACCACTGTGGCTCTTTATGGTCACTGTAAATCCACTACAGCTCTTTATAGTCACAGTAAAACCACTGCAGCACTTTATGGTCACTGTAAAACCACTGTGGCTCTTTATGGTCACTGTAAAACCACTACAGCTCTTTATGGTCACAGTAAAACCACTACAGCTCTTTATGCTCACTCTAAAACCTCTGCAGATCTTTATGGTCAATTTAAAACTACAACAGCTCTTTATGGTCACTGTAAAATCACTGAAGCTCTTTACGGTCAATGTAAAACCACTGCAGCTCTTTATGGTCACAGTAAAACCACTGCAGCTCTTATGGTCACTGTAAAACCACTGCAGCTCTTTATGGTCACTGTAAACCCACTTCAGCTCTTATGGTCACTGTGAAACCACTACAGCTCTTTATGCTCACAGTAAAACCACTGAAGCTCTTTATGCTCACTGTAAAACCACTACAGCTGTTACCGTCACTGTAAAACCACTGCGGCTCTTGATGGTCACTGTAAAACCACTACAGCTCTTTATGGTCACTGTAAAACCACTGCTGCTCTTTATGGTTACTGTAAAACCATGACAGCTGTTATGGTCACTGTAAAACCACTGCGGCTCTTATGGTCAAGGTAAAACCACTGCAGCTCTTTATGTTCACTGTAAAACCACTACAGCTCTTTCTGGTCACAGTAAAACCACTTCAGCTCTTATGGTCACTGTAAAACCACTACAGCTCTTTATGGTGACAGTAAAACCACTTCAGCTCTTATGGTCACTGTAAAACCACTACAGCTCTTTATGGTGACAGTAAAAGCACTGCAGCTCTTTATGGTCACTCTAAAACCACTACAGCTGTTACGGTCACTGTAAAACCACTGCGGCTCTTGGTGGTCACTGTAAAACCACAGCTGCTCTTTATGGTCACTGTAAAACCACTGCTGCTCTTTATGGTTCCTGTAAAACCACGACAGCTGTTATGGTCACTGTAAAACCACTGCGGCTCTTGGTGGTCACTGTAAAACCACAGCTGCTCTTTATGGTCACTGTAAAACCACTGCAGCTCTTTATGGTCACTGTAAAAACACTGCGGCTCTTATGGTCAAGGTAAAACCACTGCAGCTCTTTATGTTCACTTTTAAACCACTACAGCTCTTTCTGGTCACAGTAAAACCACTGCAGCTCTTTATGGTCACTGTAAAACCACTACAGCTCTTTATGGTCACTGTAAAACCACTGTGGCTCTTATGGTCACTGTAAAACCACTGCGGCTCTTGTGGTCACTGTAAAACCACTACAGCTCTTTATGGTCACTGTAAAACCACTACAGCTCTTTATCGTCAGAGTAAAATCACGATAGCTCTTTATGGTCACTGTAAAACTACTGCGGCTCTTTATGGTCCAAATCAAACCACTGCAGCTCTTTATGTTCACTGTAAAACCACTACAGCTATTTATGGACACAGTAAAACCACTGCAGCTCTTTATGGTCACTGTAAAACCACTGTGGCTCTTTATTGTCACTGTAAATCCATACAGCTCTTTATGGTCACAGTAAAACCACTACAGCTATTTATGGACACAGTTAAACCACTGCAGCTCTTTATGGTCACTGTAAAAACACTGTGGCTCTTTATGGTCACTTTAAATCCACTACAGCTCTTTATGGTCACTGTAAAACCACTACAGCTATTTATGGACACAGTAAAACCACTGCAGCTCTTTCTGGTCACAGGAAAAACCACTACAGCTCTTTATGGTCACTGTAAAACCACTACAGCTCTTTACGGTCACTGAAAAACCACGACAGCTCTTTATGGACACAGTAAAACCACTGCAGCTCTTTATGGTCACTGTAAAACTACTGTGGCTCTTTATGGTCACTGTATATCCAGTACAGCTCTTTATGGTCACAGTAAAACCACTATAGCTATTTTTGAACACAGTAAAACCACTGCAGCTCTTTATGGTCACTGTAGAAACACTGTGGCTCTTTATGGTCACTTTAAATCCACTACAGCTCTTTATGGTCACTGTAAAACCACTACAGCTATTTATGGACACAGTAAAACCACTGCAGCTCTTTCTGGTCACAGGAAAAACCACTACAGCTCTTTATGGTCATTGTAAAACCACGACAGCTCTTTCAGGTCACAGGAAAAAACATGCAGCTCTTTATGGTCCCTGTAAAACCACAACAGCACTTTATGGTCACTGAAAAACCACTGCGGCTCTTTCTGGCCACAGTAAAACCACTGCAGCTCTTTATGGTCACTCTAAAACCACTACAGCTCTTTGCGGTCACTGTAAAACCACTGCGGCTCTTGATGGTCACTGTAAAACCGCTACAGCTCTTTATGGTCACTGTAAAACCACAGCAGCTCTTTATGGTCACTGTAAAACCACTGCTGCTCTTCATGGTTACTGTAAAACCATGACAGCTGTTATGGTCACTGTAAAACCACTGCGGCTCTTATGGTCAAGGTAAAACCACTGCAGCTCTGTATGTTCACTGTAAAACCACTACAGCTGTTACGGTCACTGTAAAACCACAGCTGCTCTTTATGGTCACTGTAAAACCACTGCTGCTCTTTATGGTTACTGTAAAACCACGACAGCTGTTATGGTCACTGTAAAACCACTGCAGCTCTTTATGGTCACTGTAAAAACACTGCGGCTCTTATGGTCAAGGTAAAACCACTGCAGCTCTTTATGTTCACTTTTAAACCACTACAGCTCTTTCTGGTCACAGTAAAACCACTGCAGCTCTTTATGGTCACTGTAAAACCACTACAGCTCTTTATGGTCACTGTAAAACCACTGTGGCTCTTATGGTCACTGTAAAACCACTACAGCTCTTTATGGTCACTGTAAAACCACTGCAGCTCTTAATGGTCACTGTAAAACCACAACAGCTCTTTTTGGTCACTGCAAAACCACTGCGGCTCTTTATGGCCATTGTAAAAGCACTATAGCTCTTTACGGTCACTCTAAAACCACTGCAGTTCTTTATGGTCACTGTAAAACCACTATAGCTCTTTATGGTCACTCGAAAACCTCTGCAGCTCTTTATGGTCAATATAAAACCACAACAGCTCTTTATGGTCACTGTAAAACCACTGCAGCTGTTTATGGTCATTGTAAAACCACTACAGCTCTTTATGGTCACTGTAAAACCACTGCAGCTCTTTACGGTCAATGTAAAACCACTGCAGATCTTTATGGTCTCAGTAAAAGCACTGCAGCTCTTATGGTCACTGTAAAACCACTGCAGCTGTTTATGGTCACTGTAAAACCACTACAGCTCTTTCTGGTCATAGTAAAACCACTGCAGATCTTTATGGTCACTGTAAAACCACTACAGCTGTTACGGTCACTGTAAAACCACTGCGGCTCTTGATGGTCACTGTAAAACCACTACAGCTCTTTATGGTCACTGTAAAACCACAGCAGCTCTTTATGGTCACTGTAAAACCACTGCTGCTCTTTATGGTTTCTGTAAAACCATGACAGCTGTTATGATCACTGTAAAACCACTGCGGCTCTTTATGGTCACTGTAAAACCACTGCGGCTCTTATGGTCAAGGTAAAACCACTGCAGCTCTTTATGTTCACTGTAAAACCACTACAGCTCTTTCTGGTCACAGTAAAACCACTGCAGCTCTTTATGGTCACTGTAAAACCACTACAGCTCTTTATGGTCACTGTAAAAACACTGTGGCTCTTATGGTCACTGTAAAACCACTGCGGCTCTTGTGGTCACTGTCAAACCACTACAGCTCTTTATGGTCACTGTAAAACCACGACAGCTCTTTATCGTCAGAGTAAAATCACGAAAGTTCTTTATGGTCACTGTAAAACTACTGCGGCTCTTTATGGTCCAATTAAAACCACTGCAGCTCTTTATGGTCACTGTAAAACCACTACAGCGATTTATGGACACAGTAAAACCACTGCAGCTCTTTATGGTCACTGTAAAACCACTGTGGCTCATTATGGTCACTGTAAATCCACTACAGCTCTTTATGGTCACAGTAAAACCACGGCAGCTCTTTATGGTCCCTGTAAAATCACTGTGGCTCTTTATGGTCACTGTAAATCCACTACAGCTCTTTATGGTCACAGTAAAACAACTACAGCTCTTTATGGTCACTGAAAAATCACTGCAGCTCTTTATGGTCAATGTAAAACCACTGCAGCGCTTTATGGTCACTGTAAAACCACTACAGCTCTTTATGGTCACAGTAAAACCACTGCAGCTCTTTATGCTCACTGTAAAACCACTACAGCTGTTACGGTCACTGTAAAACCACTGCGGCTCTTGATGGTCACTGTAAAACCACTACAGCTCATTATGTTCACTGTAAAACCACTACAGCTCTTTCTGGTCACAGTAAAACCACTGCAGCTCTTTATGGTCACTGTAAAACCACTGTGGCTCTTATGGTCACTGTAATACCACTGCGGCTCTTGTGATCACTGTAAAACCACTGCAGCTCTTTATGGTCACTGTAAAACCACCACAGCTCTTTATCGTCAGAGTAAAATCACGAAAGCTCTTTATGGTCACTGGAAAACTACTGCGGCTCTTTATGGTCCAATTAAAACCACTGCAGCTCTTTATGGTCACTGTAAAACCACTACAGCGATTTATGGACACAGTAAAACCACTGCAGCTCTTTATGGTCACTGTAAAACCTCTGTGGCTCTTTATGGTCACTGTAAATCCACTACAGCTCTTTATGGACACAGTAAAACCACTGCAGCTCTTTATGGTCACTGTAAAACCACTACAGCTCTTTATGGACACAGTAAAACCACTGCAGGTCTTTCTGGTCACAGGAAAAACCACTACAGCTCTTTATGGTCACTGTAAAACCACTACAGCTCTTGATGGTCACAGAAAAACCACTGTAGCTCTTTACGGTCACTGTAAAACCACTACAGCTATTTATGGACACAGTAAAACCACTGCAGCTCTTTCTGGTCACAGGAAAAACCATGCAGCTCTTTGTGGTCACCGTAAAACCACTGCAGCTCTTTATGGTCACTGTAAAACCACTACAGCTCTTTGTGGTCACAGTAAAACCACTGCGGCTCTTTATGGTCACTGCAAAACCACTACAGCTCTTTATGGTCATTGAAAAACCACTGCAGCTCTTTATGGTCACTGTAAAACCACGAAAACTCTTTATGGTCACTGTAAATCCACAACAGCTCTTTATGGTCACTGTAAAACCACGACAGCTATTTATGGTAACTGTAAAACGACTGTGGCTCTTTATTGTCACAGTAAATCCACTACAGCTCTTTATGGTCACAGTAAAATCACTACAGCTATTTATGGTAACTGTAAAACGACTGTGGCTCTTTATTGTCACAGTAAATCCACTACAGCTCTTTATGGACACAGTTAAACCACTGCAGCTGTTTATGGTCACTGTAAAAACACTGTGGCTCTTTATGGTCACTTTAAATCCACTACAGCTCTTTATGGACACAGTAAAACCACTGCAGCTCTTTATGGTCACTGTAAAACCAGTACAGCTCTTTATGGTCACAGAAAAAACACTGCAGCTCTTTATGGTCACTGTAAAACCACTGTGGCTCTTTATGATCACTGTAAATCCACTACAGCTCTTTATGGTCACAGTAAAACCACTAGAGCTATTTATGGACACAGTAAAACCACTGCAGCTCTTTATGGTCACTGTAGAAACACAGTGGCTCTTTATGGTCACTTTAAATCCACTACAGCTCTTATGGTCACTGTAAAACCACTACAGCTATTTATGGACACAGTAAAACCACTGCAGCTCTTTCTGATCACAGGAAAAACCACTACAGCTCTTTATGGTCACTGTAAAACCACTACAGCTCTTTCAGGTCACAGGAAAAAACATGCAGCTCTTTATGGTCCCTGTAAAACCACAACAGCACTTTATGGTCACTGTAAAACCACTGCGGCTCTTTACGGTCACTGTAAAACCACGACAGCTCTTTATGGTCACTGCAAAACCCTCTTGTGGTCACTGTAAAACCACTACAGCTCTTTATGGTCACTGTAAAACCACTGCGGCTGTTTTGGCCACAGTAAAACCACTGCAGCTCTTTATGGTTAGTGTAAAGCCACTGCGGCTCTTGTGGTCACTGTAAAACCACTACAGCTCTTTATGGTAACTGTAAAACCACGAAAGCTCTTGTGGACAATGTAAAACCTCTACAGCTCTTTATGGTCAGAGTAAAACCACGAAAGCTCTTTATGGTCACTGTAAAACCACTACAGCTCTTTATGGTCAGAGTAAAACCACTACAGCTCTTTATGGTCACTGTATAACCACTGCAGCTCTTTATGGTCACTGTAAAACCACTGCAGCTCTTTATGGTCACTGTAAAGCCACTGCGGCTCTTGTGGTCACTGTAAAACCACTACAGCTCTTTATGGTAACTGTAAAACCACGAAAGCTCTTGTGGACAATGTAAAACCTCTACAGCTCTTTATGGTCAGAGTAAAACCACGAAAGCTCTTTATGGTCACTGTAAAACCACTACAGCTCTTTATGGTCAGAGTAAAACCACTACAGCTCTTTATGGTCACTGTATAACCACTGCAGCTCTTTATGGTCACTGTAAAACCACTGCAGCTCTTTATGGTTAGTGTAAAGCCCCTGCGGCTCTGGTGGTCACTCGAAAACCTCTGCAGCTCTTTATGGTCAATGTAAAACCACAACAGCTCTTTATGGTCACTGTAAAACCACTGCAGCTTTTCATGGTCTTTGTAA